>NC_044038.1:101116207-101416207 GCF_901765095.1 Microcaecilia unicolor
TGTCAGTTATCTGGACAGGAATAGTGTAAGCATCATCCTTCTGCTGGATGTCGATCAACCTACGAGGATGAGAAGGATCAGGACTGGGAATGGAAGCGAGGGTCTCTTGCGGCATGTCAGTAGCTTCATCAGGGGAGTTCTTCGCCGTAGGCGAGGCATTCAGAATAATCTCCAAGTTGTCATCATTTAGAACCATATCAGCTATCCGATCTGTCTGGACGCGGATTACGTCACCACGCTGTTCGTTCCCCCCTGGTGCACCATGCAACTGGAGCTCCCAGGTGAACGGGTCAGCTGAATTCTGGAACTTAATTTGACCTGGGGTATCCCGAAGTCCCACGGAGCTGGAGCCGCTGACTCTGCTCATCTGCTGTACTTTCCCATATGGAAGGGGCTCAGTGACTTGGGCCCAGATGACCTCATGGTGAAAATCCAAATCAGCCTACAATCTCTTCAGAAGATCAATTCCAATTAAGAATTCTTCGCCCGCACAGGTAGTAATTATGGCAGGGTGTTTGATACTCATCTCGCTGAGCTGTAAGGAAAGCCACACCTGACCTACAGTACCGATGCTCTGTTTGCCATAAGCCTCCAGGGAGAATTTGCATGGGGTGACATGCAGCGCCTCCCCACCCCCCCTTAGGGATGCCTCTAGTTTCTGAAACAGGCCTTGGGTAATTAAGGTCACCTCTGAGGCTGTATCCAGGAGACCCAGACAGGAAAAGGTCTGATGAATCAACACATCCATGGTATATCTGGAACCTTTAGGAGTAAGTTTACCCATCAAGTACCTGGCTTCCTTAATAGAATCGCATGATAGAGGCCCTTCCAGGTTCGAGGGCTGGGCATCAGCATTGGGCACCGAGGATTCCTCACTGACGGACGACAACGCATCCACATGAACTGTGGGCATCGTGTCCAGTGAAGAGGGAGCCGAGTCTAGTCATGCCCGGTCTTCTTCTTAAGAAACCGGTTCTTCCGCTATTTCAATGGACTTGACACTAGGCGCAGTTTTGGCAGAAAGGCCAGGAGCCTTGTCCTTATTCCTTTGGTATGGGTATCTTGACATCTCTGAAGTGGCAGTCTGGGGTGCAGCCAGGATTTGGGCTCTGATGTTTCGCCACACCTTGGTCTATTTGTGCTTCCAGTTCCCGGATCCTTTCCATGGCCCACTTTTTTGATTATTGCGCCTCCTTCGCGGGTAATGTTGTGGTTGCCCCTCCTGCCCAGTAGGAGGCGTTGTGCCACCTGGCTGGCGAGGTTGGGTAGTACCACCCCGGGGCTGCGCGGCAGGACTGGCCACCCTGTTTTCCAAAGAGAGGGTGGATGCAACCGCACAAATGCTGGATGTAGCCCCCGGGCTGCGATTCTTAGGCGCTGGTTTTGGTGTTGCTCCAGGGTACTGGGTGTGATACATATCAAAAATCGCTTCTGCCTGTTTCAAAAGGCGGGAATAAGGTTCATTCTGTATTCCGGCCAAAGGAATGTTTACCCGGTCAGGCAGACCCTTCACGAAAAGATTTCTGAATTCACCAAAATTCAAGATCTTTTGCATCAGGAGCGGTATCCCCCTGATGGAATGCTTCCTTCAGACGAAAGGCCCATTCACACGGACTCTCATTGTGACCACAGCGCATATCATATGCTGCCCGTTTTGCTTCCGTGTCATCTGCAAACAGACCATAGCGCTTCTTTAAAGCTTGTTCAACGGCAAACAGGTTCTGGCTGTCTTCCACCATAGCCTCCAAGTACGCCTGGCATTCTTCATCAAATGTCCACTTAAGTAAAGCCAGTTTATCTGCCTCTGCCTGTACTTGTAAAGTATTAAAGATTTTATGTACTGACCGCAAGTGGGCTTGTATTGATACCTTAGAAGATTCCTTAAAAGGTTTAATCATCATGTGAATTGTTTTTATTATTTGTGAGTGCTGTTCCCTAGATAAAGTAGTATTTTTGGGTGTTTGAGTGTAGTACCGCTGCTGACCAGCAGGAGATGAGAACAGTGGTGCGGGTATGCTGCTGATGTCAGCAGGTAGCGCAGAGGGCTGTGTCCTTCCTGGGCGGGGCACAGGCCCACTGGTACTGGTGACATCATCATGCGGGGCAGAGGACTGGGAGGATCACCTGTGCACTTGTGCCAGGGCCCTCATCAGGTGGTGCAGTAAGCTGCGACCTACCTGGGTGGGACCCAGGCCCAATGGCACCAGTGAACTCGTCAGGCAGGACAGAGAACTGTGGCCTTCGTGGGCGGAACATATGTGTAATTGTACCAGTGTTCTCATCAGGTGGTGCAGTGTACTGTGACCTTCCTGGGCGGGGCACAGATGCAGCTGTACTGTAGCCGTCATTAGGTGGTACAATGTTCTGTGACCGGACAGGGCGGAGTCTGTGCTCCGGCATACTGTCGAAGGCCTCAGGGGCTAGGGAACTGTACCGGGAAGGAGCTGTGGAGGGATTTCTGGGACTTAAATAAACACTGTTAGGTTCCTGCACAGGGCTAGAGGGCCTATCCTCATCCCCAGTCTCTCCCCCTCCATCACTATCTATGGGCAGTGGCTCAGAGTCATCACATATATTTCACACTTCCCTACGCACGGCATCTAAATCTTCTTTGCATCGCTTTAATGTCTGCACGCAAGAATTCTCTTGTATTGCCTGGTCCAACAGCTGTGAGAGAGATTTATTCTCTTCCCACATTTCATTCAGCTCCTCTTTGGCACTGTACCATGCCTCTTGAGCAAAGCTGCACCTCTCCTGTTCTTGCTGTAACTCTTGCCGCAGAGCAGACATAGCACCCTCAGATCTATCTCTCACTTCTTGCTGGAAAGATTGTAATCTAACAACTTCTTGACACCTTAAATCAAGAGTCTCTTCAACGTCAGCTAGCTGCTGTGTTTTAGACCCCAAAACAGCATCTTTCTTCCTTAGCTCACCCTGTAGGGAACTGACTTGTTTTTCACACTGGGATTTCAGATCCTCTAGAGCTGCACATTTATCTCTAAGTACAGGGCAATTAACACATGTTAGCTGACCTTGGGTACTGCTCGACTCCCTATCTCCTACAGCAGTCGCCTGAACCAGTCTGTCTGCCCACGAACGCTGCAATTCAGCTTTTTCTGTGGTCAGAGCAGTCACTGTTTCCTGCGATCGCTGCAGGGCTGCCTGTAGCGAGGAACAGTTATTCATAGTATTGTCTTTGATAGCTAGATTGGTACAAACTAATTCTGCTAGATCTGTTAGAGTAAGCTTAGCTTTGCCTTGTACAATATTGGTCAAAACTGAGGTATATGCTGCTTGGCTATCATCAGATTCTTTTCTAAATAAGGAAAGCAACGACTCAATGGAGTAGTTCTTCTGTGATTTGCTCTGGGCAGCATTAATAAGAATCTCAAAAACATTCAACTGTAGTTTAGTGAGCGAAGTAGTGTGTGACGTCATCGTAGCTGGCTGAGCTGACTGCAATAAAGTCTCGCTGCTATCTCTAAGCCGTAAATCTTAACTAGCAGCTTTACTGTTCAGCTACCAGATCCTCCCCCCCCCCAACCTTTGCAGTTCTCTGAGAAATACTTTAACAGCACAGTTCAGTGAAACAGAGAGCAAGGAATCAGTGAAGCAGTACGTAAAATTACAGAAGGCAAATATCCCTAGCCTGTCAGTTCTCTCTCACTGAAGACACACAAACCGGAATACTTTCTCAAGTTTATGATATCCCAGACGAGCCCCCATTTGTACGCGTAAATAAATAATACTTAGGATAACAATTATTCCCAGATTACTTATTCCAAGGTTCCTAGCTCAGCCTATGGGTATTATACAGAACCTTGGATCTGTCACCTTACCAGATGTTCCGTGAGAGAACTGAAACCAAGCCACAGATGATATATATATTAGTTTATTATAGATAAGAAATATAGGTAATGTATACAAAATATAGACACTCTGGCAAAGCTTTGGCTGAATACAAAATTACTGGCTGATAAAAATTACACTCATACATCACACTACTAAACACGAACTCTTACTGGTTACCAGATAAAATTACACCACTGATAAGTCACACTATGTTACGAGGTAGTACAGTTATTAGCAGCTCCTCCTGATCACAAGTATGACGTCACCAGCTTTCTGCTCAGGTAATTACCACTAACTAGCCCCTGACTATTGGAAATAAATCACCGTGTTTCTCACCAGGCTGACCTCAGGGTCATCTTCCGGGAATGCATGGGACACTTCACAGACTCAAGCTGAGATTGCCGCGAGTCTTAGTCAGAGCTAGGACTGGAACTCTGCAGCAGACAGGGACGGCACAGGTCACTCCTTGCAGGTAGCTGATCCACACAGTACTTTCCTCCAGGTATACAGTTCATCAGTTGGTGGACCTTATTAGGTCTCACTGGTCTTCTTTCCACATCCACCTTCTTCCAAGGTTTCCGACTAACTGATTTCTCCTTGTGCCCGCTCTCCTCAGTCCCTGATGCACAGGTGACAGCTGGGACCAATCTGGATCTTCCTCGGCTCACTGCATGGCAAGAAGCGTCCGTTGTTCTTGACTTTCAAGTTGTTACATTTTGGTATGCAGTTTCTGTTTCTCACCTGCCTTGCTGGAGCCTTCACCTTCTCGGGGAGATAAGGGGGGCCTGATTTACCCACAGCATGTCCTTGGATGATACATGACTTGCTAGTGATTTTCCAGAAAGCTGAATTGGCTAAATCACTGCTGTGCAGGTCAGAATTTACAGCCTCCATTTTGCTGTCATGGGATTATACAGGGCAAGGCCCGCAAGGTGAGACACACAGGGAAATACTCATACACCACCAACAAAAAAAGGAAAACATTTTTCCTACTATCTAAGGGGCCCTTTTACTAAGCTTTGTTAGGTGCTAATGTGTAGCTAGCACAGCTTGAAATACTTTACCACAGGACATGCACAGTAGAGAATGACATGGTGATAAAATTTGTTCCCGTCCCCATGGGTTCTGCCTCTGCCTCCACCCTGTCCCTGTAGTCCCCGTCTCCATCCCTGCCCTGTCCTCACAGGTTCTGTCCCTGTGGGCTCTGTTCTCATCTGCAGAAGCCTCAAACACTTATGATTTTATATTTAAATTGGTGTATTAAAGTTAAAGGAATAATATGCAGTGCATCTGTTGTGTATAAATTACATACAGAAAACATAATAACACCGAGCAACTATAATAAACCCTCCCACCACCACCACCCTCTACCCTTCCAACCCCAACTATAGCTGACTTCTACTACCCCAAGGAATCCTAATACACCTTGTAAAAATGTCCAGGGGTACAAAATACAGCCCATTCTCTATGCCCTAGAGGGGGAAATATGCCCAATGAAGCACTGTTAAGATTTTTGAATCTATGGATGAATAAGAAGTCATTAACAATCTCAGTATTCAGTCTAGCTCTCCTATCTTCCACCGTCCCTACTGCAATAGAAGATGTGTTCTTGAAGATGTGCTGGTAATGGTGGAGGAGTGGCCTAGTGGTTAGGGTGGTGGACTTTGGTCCTGGGGAACTGAGGAACTGAGTTCAGTTCCCACTTCAGGCACAGGCAGCTCCTTGTGACTCTGGGCAAGTCACAACCCTCCATTGCCGCATTGAGCCTGCCATGAGTGGGAAAGCGCGGGGTACAAATGTAACAAAAAAAATGTACAGGATCCCCCTTGCAAATTTTGCTACTGTGGCTAGCATGTTTGCTTGTTTTTCCAAAATATAAAATATTGTTGTGTGCATCAATCAAACATAAATAACAGTCCAGTTCATTAACAGGCTTCAAAATAGAAAGTGACATGGGGACAAAGTTTGTCCCTGTCCTTATGGGCTCTGTCCCGCCCCTGTGGGATCTGTTCCCATCCCCATGGTTACCGTGGGTCCCTGTCCCTATGTCATTCTCTAATACACAAGTATCCTGCTCTATCTCAAATTAGCTCAGGTAACCACATGCTAAATAAGTTGCTTTTCAAAACTTTTTTGAGGAGGCATGTCAGAGGCAGACAGAGAGCATTCCTATCCTCGATGTAGCTACATTATTGCCCACCAACTGGTTAGTGCAGGAGTACCACATGAGCCCTTACCACCTACAAAATGGGTGGTGGTAAATGTTTACCCATTAAAAAAATTTTAAAGGCCATATATAAAATATAAAAAGGCCATTTTTACAGCTGCACAGAAAAAAACCTGTAGCTCTTATCCCCCTGTAAATAATTGTCTGAATAAACTTTCTGAGAAAGCTGACTGGGAGATGGCAGAGGACAGTGCTTGGAGTCCCACCTGTTCCGTTTCCTATGAACCAACCATTTTGGTCTGCTTTAAATGTTAAACCTGGTTTCAATGGATAATGATCACTAACCTATAGTCTACTTAATGTAGTTCTGCTCATGACCTCTCTGTTGCGAGATAGAGCTTCCTATGAGTTTAATACTCAAAGTTTAATTCTTCCAACTCATGCAATAGATTCATCAGCTATAGCCAGTCCATTTCTCAGTTTCCCATGCAGAGAAACATCTACCCTAAATTTAGGAAAGGCTGAGAAGTAACAATATATGAAACCAGAGTTTTCCTTTTAAATATTTACAGATCCAGAATAATGTTTTGTGACACTACATTCATAGTCTCAGTTCTATCATACTGACTTTTCTCAGTCATGTGTGGTGTTGCTTCCACCTTGCAGCATCGAATAAATGTGTAGAAGTAACAATCCAGTGAGATTACAATATCAGAAAATAATGCTTAATTTATAAGATATTGGCTACTAATTCTGAACCTTAAACCTGCAGAAGATGTATAGAGAAGTGGAACATAGTTTGGTGTTGCATCAAGTCCTTATCTTTAGAGGCCAGTTCCATCATCTAGCATGCTGTTTGCCTCTCGCTAATGTGAAGTTTGTGCTCAAGGTGTCTTTTAGAAAGGCGTGCTAGTGTTTTTAGCTTGCACTAAAAATAAAGTGCTAAATTCTAGATGCCTATATCATTAGCATGTGCTAAAATTGCTACCGTGCCTTTGTAAAAGGACCCCTAAGAGTGATAGAGGGCTGATATGGAAATGCTGAGAAATAGTGGACTAAATTCATGTAAATGTATTCAAGGTCATGTTGACCTCAAAAAAAGTTCACCTGAGGCCCTTACCATTTTAGAGGCATTCAGTTTCATGGGAGGGAGAGGCAGAACAGCTGAGAGACTGAGCCACCAGGCCTAGGGCAGGGCCGCTGCCACTGGACCCGGGGCAGAATCGTCATCGCAGCTGCCACCCTCCCCCCCAATTCATCATCGCTGCTTCTTCCTCTGCCCGGCATTGCCTGCCCCTGCGGCTGCTTTCCTCAGGTCGCACATGCTCAGTCTCAAAACTGGATAATCAACAAAAATTCCCAAATAATCTCTGGTAAAAAAAAATCCTATATAAAACTCACCCTCAACGTTCTGAGGATACTGACGTCACTGTGAGGTGCTCCGGGCACTTCCTTTCGGTTCGAAGCCTTCGTGGTGGTGAAGCCACCGAAAACACTGTGTTGGGGCCCCGCCCTCACGTCAAACGTGATGACGTCGAGGGCGGAGCAATGGCGTCACTGGCTTCACAACCAACGACAAAGCAGATTGAAGGTGGCGTGCCGAGGTCCGCAACAATGCCGGTCAGTGCCTTCAGAACGCCCAAGGGGTGAGTAGGGAGGGGGGGAGGTTCGGAAGGAAACCGTTCTAGCACCCGTTTCATTTGCGCAAGAAAAGGGCATGTTTTACTAGTATCTACATAAATAACCAGAGAATGATATAATGCAGACTACAACCAGTGAAAGGATTGACCCAAAAGATGTTCTACAATAAATTATTTGAAAAAGTTTTTCTATATGTATAAGTTGTTAATATATGAGAATCATGAGAAGTTCTCAGAGTATAAACTCACCCAAGCGAGGCTACACCGAAGTGATTAATGTCTCTAAGGGTGGACAAGTTCTCAATCATGGAACCCCTCTTTATTTTTTATATCAATGCACCCATATGCTGTAAATCCCAATTAACAAAAATAATAAACGTGAATAGTCTCTTAATCACTAAATATGAAGAACAAATGAGTCAATCCTCTCACTGACTCCAACAAACCTCCTGCGTAAAAAGTATGATAATCAAAAACTCTAAGTGTATAATATATGCTGTTACTATAACGAGTAACTCTAAAACAAATGTAAAGAAATCTTAAAGGCACTTAACGTTGTGTAATTCAGGATACCACGTTCTCACTGGATACAATAATGGTCCATGTAATGTCACCAACACCGTATACAGGTCCATCCAACAGCCCCAAAGCAGTCCCAACTCACTGCAAAAAAATATATTAATGGAGCTGCAGCAAAATATCCAGCATGTTCCTCTCACTTCCAGGTACAATGATATCCTCAAAGCGAAAATACAACGAGTCCAAAGTTTCCAGCGTTTTTTTCAGTCTTCTTGGATGTAACAGTACTTTCAAAGTGAAATCATAATGAGTCCGACTCTGCAGGGTTTCAAAAAACTTCTTCAGGAACTCTATATGATAAAATAAGAAAGAATGTAAAGTGCCCCTCTAGGGCTATGGGGGGAGGAGGGAGCAAGTTCCGATCAGCTTCTACAGTGTTTGTTAATGTAATATGGAGGTCTGTGCTTTTTTTGTTTTTCCATTGGTAGATCAAGATGAATTACGTACTGTACCTAAATGTAGTTCCCTGCCATGATAGTTTAATACAAACTGTTTGCAGAATGAATTGCTCTAGTCATATGGCACTATACAGACAAATTCCTGCTCTGTGAAGCTTACAACTTGCTTGCAATTTGTCTAAGGACTTTCCATGATAATTGTGAATTGTCTTGCCTATAAAAAAACAATCACTCCCCACCCCAAATTCTGTATGGGTCATTCAAGATTGGGCACGGATCCTAGATCTCTGCATAAACTAATTAGTCAATTAAGCACTAACAACTACTCAGTTGTCAGTAATTAGGAGTTACACATGGATCTGCCCTATGCCCTATTCTATAACATGCGTGCCTAAATTTCATAGCACACAATTCAAAAGGGGAAGGACATGGGTGGGTCAGGAGCATTCCCAGAAATTAGGCACGATTATATAGAATACCTGGACTTGCACACCTAACTGCCATCAGTTGGGTACCAGCCTTTGGCAGGTAAAGAGCAGTTGAGGAGTTTTTCAAATCATATGATAAATCCCACAGTATGTGTAATATGACTATCTTCATCCAAAACTGCTCTTAAATGCTGTGTTTACTTAGTTTGATCAGTCTCTCCAGTTCTCATATGTTAATGGCTAAACCAGCATCAAGCAGCCCTCAAGTCGACAGTCAGAAGTAAACAAAGAATGTTGCTCTGCTCCTCAATGCGAGACCACATTTCGAATGTCTTCTTCAGGAGAAACAAGCAGATTAGGTTATTTCTATCTAGCAGGTTGCTCAGATCTTAAGGTATCTACATTGCGCCACCTATTGACATGATATCTGTCATAATTATTTTGAGTTTCAACAGCAGTTCTATGTTCAAACTAAAGGGGTTGCTATGGGGTTGACAATCGACCCTTCTATTGCATGTTTGTATATGACGAGATTTGAAAAACAATTTCTCTATAATTTGTGATATAAAGATCATATAAAGTTATGGAAGTGATATATAGACGATGAAATCATGTTATGGAGTGGTCCTTTAAATATTTACAAGCCTTTATTGACCACATTAGCTTTGTGGATCCTCATATGTTTACTACAAAAATCTGAGTCAGAAATTGATTTTTAGATATTAAGGTACTTAAATCCCCAGAACATGTGTTCAAGACTACGATTTATAGGAAGCAGACCAACAGGAACTCCCTCCTACTCTATTCCAGTTTTCATCCTATTTCATTGGAGTTACTGCTGGTCAGTTTCTTAGACTGCGTCGCCTTTGTTCCTCTCTGGAGGAATTAAAGGCTCAAGCGGTGGATATGGCTAACAGATTTTTACAGAGAGGCTACCTGGTTGGAGTGGTCAAAAAGGCTTATAAATGTGTATTATATGTAGATCGCTCATGGCTTTTTTTTAAATCTAAATGTAATCAATCAGAGAGCTCTCCTATATGTATTCTTCCATATTCATCTCGAGCTACTGTTGTTGGTAGTATAATTCATAAACACTGGAACGTTCTTGCAGTGCGTTCATCTCTATGTGAACACCGAAAAAATTGCATATAAACGACAGGCTAATATAGGTAAAATTTTAAAAACTACTCCAATTGACCACTCTTATGGTGGTCATTCTCCATGTGGGAAATGTGTTTATTGTAAGTTTTCCTTGACTACCAATTATGTAGTTATTCCTGGAACTATGAAAAGATTCTTTCTTAGATATTTATTATTTATTTGGTGCACTTGTATCCCACATTTTACCAGCTTGTGCGGGCTCAATGTGGCTAACCAAGTTACAAGAAATTACAAAGTACAGCAGGATAAAATAGTTATATAAAAATTAACAAAGACAATAGCGTAAGCAGCTTAATAAAAGAATATGGATGGGAATGCAGGAGCAACAAGAGGGAAACAGACATAAGGCCAAATGCGGGTAATCAAACCAAACGGAAATAGGGGATTAAAGAGTATTGTGGTCTTTGGGATATGCCTTACTAAACAGATAAGTTTTTAGTCATTTCTTAAATGTTTGGTGATCCGATGTCTCTTTCAGTAGTCTCGGCAAAGCATTCCAGGATTGCGGGCTGATGAACGAAAAGGAAGAAGCGTAGATTGACTTATACTTTAGATTCCTGCAGAAAGGATAGTGCAGAATAAGATAAGTACGAGAGGACACCAATGAATTTCTGGGAGGTAAATCAATCAAATCACACTTGTAAATTGGTGCTTCTCTGTAAATGATCTTATGTGTTAAAGCGCAGATATAGAACTTCTTGTGACTTTGCACAAGTTGTTTATTTTATTATATGACCTTGTCAAATGTATTATATTGGTCAGACCAAATGCAAGCTTAAACAGCAGTTGGCTGAATTATTAGTAATATAAAAAAATTATAGATTGGAGGCACCATTAGTGGCCCATTGGCTAAGGGCCACATGGTCAAGGATTTACGTTGTGTAGTACTGTCACAGGTTGTTTTAAAACGAGGTGGCGATCTTTATGAAAGTTTGTTGAGCTTAGAACAAAGGTTCATTTTTTCTTGGAAAATTGTTACACCACGAAGATTGAATTTAGAAGTTGAATGGTGATTATTATCCAGTGTTTGATCCCATGCCATTTTATTGGGTTAGTTGTGTACTTAAACCCAGAAGTAGTCCACGGGGCATATGCGCCCTAGGATGATCTGGATGTTTGCCCTCTGGTAAGCAGATATATATATATATATATATATATATATATATATATACAGTATATATATATATATATATATATATATATATATATATATATATATATATATATATATATAATATATATATATTTTCAGTATACAGTGGTGGAAATAAGTATTTGATCCCTTGCTGATTTTGTAAGTTTGCCCACTGACAAAGACATGAGCAGCCCATAATTGAAGGGTAGGTTATTGGTAACAGTGAGAGATAGCACATCACAAATTAAATCCGGAAATCACATTGTGTAAAGTATATGAATTTATTTGCATTCTGCAGAGGGAAATAAGTATTTGACCCCCCACCAACCAGTAAGAGATCTGGCCCCTACAGACCAGGTAGATGCTCCAAATCAACTCGTTACCTGCATGACAGACAGCTGTCGGCAATGGTCACCTGTATGAAAGACACCTGTCCACAGACTCAGTGAATCAGTCAGACTCTAACCTCTACAAAATGGCCAAGAGCAAGGAGCTGTCTAAGGATGTCAGGGACAAGATCATACACCTGCACAAGGCTGGAATGGGCTACAAAACCATCAGTAAGACGCTGGGCGAGAAGGAGACAACTGTTGGTGCCATAGTAAGAAAATGGAAGAAGTACAAAATGACTGTCAATCGACAAAGATCTGGGGCTCCACGCAAAATCTCACCTCGTGGGGTATCCTTGATCATGAGGAAGGTTAGAAATCAGCCTACAACTACAAGGGGGGAACTTGTCAATGATCTCAAGGCAGCTGGGACCACTGTCACCACGAAAACCATTGGTAACACATTACGACATAACGGATTGCAATCCTGCAGTGCCCGCAAGGTCCCCCTGCTCCGGAAGGCACATGTGACGGCCCGTCTGAAGTTTGCCAGTGAACACCTGGATGATGCCGAGAGTGATTGGGAGAAGGTGCTGTGGTCAGATGAGACAAAAATTGAGCTCCTTGGCATGAACTCAACTCGCCGTGTTTGGAGGAAGAGAAATGCTGCCTATGACCCAAAGAACACCGTCCCCACTGTCAAGCATGGAGGTGGAAATGTTATGTTTTGGGGGTGTTTCTCTGCTAAGGGCACAGGACTACTTCACCGCATCAATGGGAGAATGGATGGGGCCATGTACCGTACAATTCTGAGTGACAACCTCCTTCCCTCCGCCAGGGCCTTAAAAATGGGTCGTGGCTGGGTCTTCCAGCACGACAATGACCCAAAACATACAGCCAAGGCAACAAAGGAGTGGCTCAGGAAGAAGCACATTAGGGTCATGGAGTGGCCTAGCCAGTCACCAGACCTTAATCCCATTGAAAACTTATGGAGGGAGCTGAAGCTGCGAGTTGCCAAGCGACAGCCCAGAACTCTTAATGATTTAGAGATGATCTGCAAAGAGGAGTGGACCAAAATTCCTCCTGACATGTGTGCAAACCTCATCATCAACTACAGAAGACGTCTGACCGCTGTGCTTGCCAACAAGGGTTTTGCCACCAAGTATTAGGTCTTGTTTGCCAGAGGGATTAAATACTTATTTCCCTCTGCAGAATGCAAATAAATTCATATACTTTCCACAATGTGATTTTCCGGATTTAATTTGTGATGTCCTATCTCTCACTGTTACTAATAACCTACCCTTCAATTATGGGCTGCTCATGTCTTTGTCAGTGGGCAAACTTACAAAATCAGCAAGGGATCAAATACTTATTTCCACCACTGTATGTATTACATTGATTAGGTTTGTTTTAGATTATGTTGTATTAGTATTTGTTTTCTTGTGGTGGTTTTTTCAAACATTTTTTGGTTAACAGCTAATCTGCTTGCTTCTCCTGAAGAAGACGTTCAAAATGTGGTCATGCATTGGGGAGCAGAGGAGCATTCTTCATTACTTCTGACAGTCGATGCTGGTTTGGCCATCAACACATGAGAACTGGAGAGATTGATCAAACTAAGTAAACACAGCATTTAAGAGCAGTTTTGGATGATGATAGTCATTTTACACATACTGTAGGATTTATCATATGATTTGAAAGACTCCTCAACTGCTCTTTACCTGATAGCACTTTAGGAATTTAACTGCAGTTTACTTAATTGTTGATGGACATTATGATTAATGTGATCTTAGTCAGCAGTTGCTGACTACAAAAGATTTATCATGGACAATTACTTTTGAAATTTTCAGCATTTAGGGTTTAGCCCAAGAGTAACAGTGGAAAGTGTGTGAATGTGGTATGAATGTAGTAGGTGTGAAGATTTGTAAACTATTATATATTGAGTTAAATAAACATTTTTGGATATTATTTCAATTTTTTTCTGGAGTACTGTTGTTTAAGTAGAGGATTAATAAGTGTAAGGTTTGAAAATCGGGGTAACTTCAAACTGAGCGCAGTTTTGTAACAACTATGAAACCCCACTGCATAAGTAGAGAGATATGGGCCTTGAAAGACAGGTCACTGTTGTTTAAGTGTATGATATAGTTTACTCCAGTTGTTTCCTTTTCTTTCCCCCAAGTTTGTGGTTTACTTATTAATCCTCATCATACTTATGTCATGCTTGGATTATTGTAATGTGTTTTTTCCTGAATTACTACAGTTTCAGCAGTTAGAGCTTCTTCAGAAGAACATAGCTCGAGTTTCTGTAATGCTTGTAAAGTTTGGGTTTTTTTTTTGTTACATTTGTACCCTGTGCTTTCCCACTCATGGCAGGCTCTATGCGGCGGGCAATGGAGGGTTAAGTGATTTGCCCAGAGTCACAAAGAGCTGCCTGTGCCGGGAATCGAACTCAGTTCCTCAGGACCAAAGTCCACCACCCTAACCACTAGGCCACTCCTCCAATTCTTCACTTCTTCTGAGATTTCACTGATTTGTTGTTATTTTTCAATTTAAAATCCTTATGTTGACCCACTGGACTTTATATGAAGAGATTCCTGTAATAAATCCTAATACATACATACATATATTCCCTCATATTTATCCACTCCTAACTTTTCTTACGTCCCTGGTCATTCTCTTCAGTTCTTACATGAATGTCTTGTCCTTCCATCCCCCTTCTTGAGCTCACTTACAATCTACCCAGAATTCAACATTCTTTTTCTTTGCTCCTTCTTTGTGGAGCTTACCTCGTGTCCTGAAAGGAATTGTCTTAAAAGAAGTTTAACTCCTTACTGAAGACTCATTTTGGGGGGCTTTTGGTTACTAGCTTGCTGGTGGTGTGGTTCAGACTAGGGATTTTGGACTTGAATTCATTTATTGTATGAATGGGCCTTTTGTTGTGCCTATCCTGTTTTGATTGGACTTCCCTTGTTTCTTTTTATTTTGTGAACTGTCTTGACGTGTTTGTCAGAAAAGGCGGTATATCATTTTATTATTATTTAAACATTAACTTCTCATGTGAGTCTTCTTGTTTTCCTCCTGTCTTTTGTCAATTGATGAATTTTTCAGTTTTACATTGATTCACTAAGATGGTGTTGTAAAAGGAGTCAAAGATGGCCGCTGACTGAACCAGATGTGCTTTTGAGCTCCGGGGCTTTTTTCCTTATATTTGAACTTTGAAAAATGCCGAAGAGGTGAGGCAGAGCTGCTGCTACTGCAGCCCAGCAGCAAAGACCTAGCACTCTTTCTGGCCCGATAGATACGTACCTCCAGAGAGCCATGGATCCGAATTCGTCGGTGAGCGGTTCGCAGGGCAGCCCGAGGCTGGAGAGCGAGGCTTGCCCTGTTGATATCAGAACTGGGGAAAACTTTGTGCCCCCAGGTGAAGAAAATTAGTGAAGAAGTTGGGATTTTGACTGGAAATGTGAAGGAAATAGAAAATGAGACGAAATTACTTAAAGCAGTAGTTGCTAAACAAGAAAAAGAAATCCTACAGATGCAGACACTTCAAACAACTATGGTTAAGGATTTGCTTAATTTACAAAGAAAATCTGAAATTCTTGAGAACATTTCAAAGTCTAACAACTTACGCTTTATTAATTTCCCTCAACAACCATTAATTTCACCTAGAGAAATGCTAAAAAATTATTTTCAAGAAGTTTTGGAGGTTGAGGAAAAAGACATACCACCATTCTCACAGGTTTATTATTTACCTGTAAGAGGAATAGAGAATCAACAAAGAAATGAACAACCTTTGGACGTTTCAGCTCTGCTTGAAATGTCCGATACAGCACAGATAACAGCTACAACATTATTGGTTACTGTGGTGCTTTCCTCGGACAAGGCCTGGATTTTAAGGAAATTCTTTCAAAAGAGGGAAAAAATGTTTCATGGTTTGCATATTAGTGTTTTCCAGACCTTGCCAAGGAAACACAGAAACGTAGGAAACAGTTCTTGCAAATGAAGCAAGAGGTATTACAATTGGGTGCCACATTCTATCTTAAACACCCGTGCAAGTGTATAATTAATTAGCAATCTGTGAAGTATGTTTATTTTGATCCTGAGCAACTTTCCTCTTTCATAACAGCTAGATGTGCCCCAATATAATTTTGAAGGACCAAAACATGTCTGTTTCTTATTTTTATTTAAATAATATATCTTGATTTGTCTCCAGTTTAGGGATATTGGACTCCTATTGTGGACTTTTAGGAAGCTATAATATATAATTCTTAATTAATAATGTTAATTGAATATGTTGTTCTTTCTAGCCGATCTTTTCTGTTACAAGTGATATACTTGTGTATTATAAGTTATAATTATAAATAAAGAATTAAAAAAAAAAAGATGGTGTTGTAAAAACAAAGCTGTTTTCAGTGAGACACATGCCTTTTAGAGTGAAGTTCTTGAATTTCTCAGACTTAAAAATGCATCAGCAGCTTAATTTTTAAAAATATGTGAGGATAGTTGACTTGGATGATCTCCTTCAGGCTGACATGAAGTGGAACCTGGATGTTGGTCCGGTAGTTTTCTCTTTCAAGTTGTAACTTTAGAAACCTGAATCCCGGGGTGGGAGATTTAACATCATGTCAGCTCTTTACAAATCAAGATGTCTCCATGAGTGAAGATTTCAGGTCAATCACTAACCCAGCCGTGTATCTTTTTAAAACTAAGATCAGACTGCCACAACACTAAGAGGAGTGTACAGATGTTTGTTTTTTTCTTTTTTTTCTGTTTGGGGGGAAAAAATAGAGGAAAAACAAAATTAAAAAATGGCAGATCTGGGTCCCTTCACTTTTCTCTGTGGCAAAAATAACTACCGTATTTTTCGGACTATAAGACGCACTTTTTTCCCCCAAAATTTGGGAGGAAAATGGGGGGTGCGTCTTATAGTCCGAAGGTAGCGTTTTTTGACCTCCGTTCCGTACTTACAGGATTCCATGTTCCCTGGTGGTCTAGTGACGTCGGGGCAGGAAAGAGCCCCCTCTTTCCTGCCCATCGCGCTGCTCTCCGTGCTTCTCAATGCTTTCCGACGGTCTCGGCGAGATTCAAAATGGCCGCCGAGATTCTCGGCGGCCATTTTGAATCTCGCCGAGACCGTCGGAAAGCATTGAGAAGCACGGAGAGCAGCGCGATGGGCAGGAAAGAGGGGGCTCTTTCCTGCCCCGACGTCACTAGACCACCAGGGAACACGGAATCCTGTAAGTACGGGACGGAGGTCCAAAACCCGGACAAGACGCACCGGAGCACCTAGGTTTTAGAGGAGGGAAAGAGGAAAATTTTTTTTTTCCTATTTCCCTCCTCTAAAACCTAGGTGCGTCTTATGGTCCGGTGCGTCTTATAGTCCGAAAAATACGGTAATCCTTTTAGGGCCCCTTCTCTATACACTGCTTATTTACAGAGTAGAAGCAATGCCTTTTTGTAGATACTGGCACCATTATAATGATGGTAATGGTACCAGTGGATGTGGGCTTGTACTTAATTCTGCACCTGTGGGGCAGGAGCAACTCAAGATCAGTCCTACACCTGCTACTACTTGAAGAATTCTGTGCAACTGCAGTGTGCAGAATTTTACATAGAAGGGAAAGGGAAATGGGACTTGATATACCGCCTTTCTGAGGTTTTGCAACTACATTCAAAGCGGTTTACATATATTCAGGTACTTATTTTGTACCAGGGGCAATGGAGGGTTAAGTGACTTGCCCAGAGTCACAAGGAGCTGCAGTGGGAATCGAACTCAGTTCCCCAGGATCAAAGTCCACTGCACTAACCACTGGCAAAGATTTTACCAGGGCCGTGCCAACCCAGTAAGCGGGGTAAGCACCGCAGGGGGGCGCCTGCCTTCAAGGGCGCCGCGTCAGCTGAGTGTTGTATTAAAAATTTAAAAAATAAACTTTACTACTGTACCGCATTGGCGCATCGGCGCCTATGCGTATGTGCTGCTGCCTTCCCGCGCATAGCGCTCGGCTGTTTGGCACCGCCCCCAGCTCTTCCATGCGCCTTGGAGGTTGCCAGATGGGCGGTCCAATTTGGACCAATAGAAGCCCCGCGGAGGCGGGCTGCAGGCTTCTCTTAAATACCTGCAGCTGCCGCGCGCACCCCCGCCCCCGCTGCCCGCCGGAGAGAATTGTGTGGTGCTCGTTGGCACTGGAGCAGGGAGGAAGGAATAAAAGGAAAGCTTACCGCAGGAAAAGAAAAAAAAAAGTAACTCGCTCCTAAATTAAAAATAAAAGAAAGCGGGCCCAAGTTGGCCGTGAAACCTCCCGCTTGGCAAACGCTGTGCAAAATCGGCAACTTAAGTGCTCTTCCCCCATGAGATCCCATCACGCCCTTCGGCCAGAGACAGACGTAAGTGGCAGTGGCACTTCTTTCCTGCTGTGCTCATACTTCTTGGCTGCAGCATCATGTTGACTGGGGAAAGTTGTGAGACTCAGTTTGAAAAAAATCGATGCCCTGCTGAGGAATCCCAACTTCCCAAGTCAGAAGTGAATACGGACGGACTGTTTACTGGTGAGTGTGGGTTGTTTCCCGTTTATTGTTGTGCTGGTGAGGGGGGGGGGGGGAGAGTTGACATTTGTAAGTACTTAGGTCAATGTTTAACTGGTAGTGGGCGCACATAGTTACAGCTGCACGGAGCTCTCTGCTGACCCTTCATCGTCCTTAGATAAATTAGATTCTTTTGCAGCTGTAGCAGTAAGCAGAAAAGGAGCTTTGCAGGCTGTCAGTGTGCATGCCCAGCCCCTGATTCTTTCACGGATCTCGTCAGGCCTCGCCACCTTTTCCAACTGTGGACAGTTAGTGTTACCACCCCTCTCGGCTGGACTGTAGTGATATGCTCCCAGATACCTGATGGTTGTAGTTGTGGCGAATATCCAGGGAACGCACACTCACAGCCGAGGGAGTGGAACAAATAAACTAACCTCGTCTTTTACTCTCAAAGAATAAAGAAGGAAAAGAAGCTAAATTTAGGATTTCTTCCTGAACTGGAAGAACCGCACCTTCAGATTTATAAATTATCTTTTTCTTTATTGAATACAAATGCAACCAAATTTTCATTGAAATAAACTCAAACTCACAATTAGTGTGAGGCTTAATAGAATTGCAATAACATATTCAACATTCAAATGTAGAACTACATGTATACCCTTAACTTTGTCTGTTTCACCTAAAAAGGCAGAAAAGAACCTTTTCCAATAAGTATTTAAATTGTCTTTTATCAAAATCAGATATTTGTGGTTATTCTCTTTCCTGATGTAAAAATTGGTCTCTTTGTGTGCACTATTGGTGTTTTTGCAGGGATCTCATGGATTTTTAATATCTGATGGTCTGTTCCTTTGTTTTCCCTTAAAATGTTGTGAAAAAAATAATAATTCTTTTCAACATCCTTGGCAATGTCACTTAGCTGTAGTTGAATTTACTTAGATGATGTCTTTCTTGCATTGGAGCTCATCTGGAAATCCTTCAGCAGATGATGTACAGAATTCTTCTTCCTAAAACCTCACTTATAAAGAAAATAAATGGAGGCAAAGCCCTTAAAACTCCCTGCTTGTCCAGGAACGGACTCCACTCTGGTGACAATTAATCAGTTCTCAATATTATGGCCACACTCTCTAATTGAAATAAAATAAGTTAAAGGAGGACTCACTTCACAGCCTATTTCTCACTGTAAATTCCCTATTCTATAAGGCGGCCGGAAGCTTTTACACTCCATTCAGGGATCTTACACAGTAACACATCCTATATTCAAATTCCATCTCAAAGACTTCACATATAAACATAACATTTCCCTGCACAGCTATCAGATCAATCTGGAGAATATAGTATACTCACTACAAAAACAGTGCTGGATTTTCTTTAATCTGCAGTCTGATTCCAAACCCTGTACTGAACTCAGAACCCTCACCAACAACACACCTTTCCCACAGACACAGCTTAATGGCTTCTTTCTTCAAATCACAGATTCACCTCTCAGTCCTTCCCCTGTGTCAGAGTTAAAATCCTTACACACTTTTTCCTGACACCTTATAGTTTCTTTCACTTAGTATAACTACCAGCAGAAATCACAGTCTCTCAGAACCTGAGTCTCAACTGTTTTCCCCTATTCTAAAAAGAGTAGGCAGCCATGTGTCCACTTAATACCTGAGCATACAGTCTCTCATTCCACCTTCCTTGATCTTAAATTCCCTTAGAACTTAACCATTCCATTCACTGCATGCAGGGACATACCTCTGTTTCACTCCAAACCAAACTAAATTTGGTTTAAAATTTCTCACAGCTTTCTATAAGTACAACTCTCTCTCACCCAGAACACATCAGGTTTCCCCACATGTATTCAGCAATACAACCATAAGAAAGGCAGTCTGTTTATTTAAGTACTCACTTTTAAGCTCAAATCATCTCATTCTCAGCACCAAAGCTCACCTTCACTCACTTTCAATATTAAAGTACCATTTTTCAATATCACATTTCACTTTAAACTCATAAAATATACTTTTATTCCTCTTACATTATACAGACTCACAACATACGTTTTTTTCTTTCTCACTCCATGTTCACAGCCCTTCTCTTCAGCTCACCCAGTCTCCCTGGCAACTCACCCCACCCCCCAGAGGATCTGACATCACTCAACCAATCAGCTTGTCAGAGAAAGACAGTTTTTTTCCTCTGATCTGTTTAGAATCTCCCTCCTCCATAGAAGTTACTGCAAAACTTACTACACAGAGAATTTCAAAGTTAATTTTAACCTGACTTGTACCCAAAACAGAAAGGAAAATTTTAAAGTACAATCCCCACCTAATCATGGTTTATTTCTTGAAAAATAAAACCACATTTAAGAAACATCTCACACTTTCTTCAGCTAACTCCATTAACAATTTCCAAACTAAACTTTAAACCTTTTCCAGCCAGCAGCATCCACCAAAACCCTGGAACAGCCCCCCCACAGAGCCCCAGGAAAAAAACATTTAATATATGTTACCATATATTACATTAGCACAGTTAGATGATGATCAGTCACATGTGAATGTATGCTTATATTTAAATTGACCACAGCCTTGGGGTTCGTGCACCTCCTCCACTTTTTATTTTTTAATAGGGGAGATGCTCGTTTCAGGGTTCAAAGATCAGAAGCAGGTATAGTCATGCCATGTCTGAGGCGGTGTAGAAGTTGTGGCAGGACTGGGGTGAAAGAAGGGGTTGTAATATGGCGGCGCACAGGGGGGGGGGGGGGGGGTGCCAACTGATAGTCTGCAGGGGGGCACCAGAGACCCTAGGCACGGCCCTGGATTTTACTGTTCTTCTGCAGAAATATCAATTTAAAGCAGAGATATCCAGCTCAGGAGGCCTGCAGGAGGAAGAGCAGAGGAGCAGATTTGACTCTGCAATTTTCAAGTGGAAGTGGAGCTAAGGAATAACAAGCAGAGTACTTCAGAGTTGGCTAAAAGGGACATGCGTCAGGAGAAGCAAAACTGGTTTTTCAAGCCCACAGGCACAGGAGAGACTGTGAAATTGGCTCTTCTATGGCAGTCAGTTCCATTGGTTCCTTCTCCACTGCCTTGAATGGCTAGGAGGAGGAGCCAGTGCTACTGTTTGAAAGCAGAAGCTTACATTATATGCTAAGTGGCCAGAACTTAAGAGGCAGCCAATGAGGCACTGGCTCATGGTGTGAAGAATAAGGGCAGGGAAAGCCGGTTTCACTAGCTTCTCCCTTCACAGCAGTAGGGACTCTGGAAAAGCCGTCTCACTAGCTTCTCCCTTCACAGCAGTAGGGACTCTTTACTTTGGTCCTGCTGTTGTGCTCTTCTCCATTCCTTCCTTGTATCTGGCTGCCAGCAGGTGTTTAAACTAGGGCTCTATATTTAACACGTTTTAACGTGATTAATACGATAAAAGTTTTAACTAGCATTGTTAATTTTAACACTTAAATCGTGATAAAGCATAAAGCTGCAGGGGAAGAAGTGAAAAAGAGGAGAGAAAAGAAATAGTGAGGAGAGAGGAGGACCTGACTATAGGAGTTCAGAGCACAGACAGAGGAGCAGAACCAGAGACTTGGAACAAGATGATTAGAAAAAATAAATCACCAGACAACAAAGGTAAGAGAAATGGTTTTATTTTCAGTTTAGTAACTGATGTACAGTATGTCAGTTTTGAGAATTTATATCTGCAGTCTATATTTTGCATTATATAGGTAAAAATGTGAGGGGACACTTCGATTAAAAATTTTGATCTTGCTTAATTATGTGATTACAAATTTTAAGCGATGTGCAGCCCTAGTTTAAACATGAGAAATGGGTACTAACTCTTTCCTGCTTCTCATATTTAAAACCTGCAATGGTGCTGGTGGCCAGATTGGTATGAAAGATTTTACATAGGCTTACCACATTCTCCCTACTCCTAGGAGCTTGCAATATAGTCCAAAATAGTTAAGAGGCCAGAGTGTTGCAGGGAAAATTCATGATTTTTATAGAGACCCTTTTGCAAAGTAGTAGTAGGGCTACTGCCCGCCAAATCAACACTACTGCCCGGTAGTGGGTGTGCCCACCTTGCGGTAGTGTTGAAATTGACCTGTGCTGTTTTCCTGTGGTAGAAAATATTTTTTCTATTTTCTACAATGGGGAGCATTCCTGGCAGTAATTGGCAGCATGACCACATTGGTGCACGCTGCATATGTAGCATGTGAGCCCTTACAACTAGGTCAATGGGTGGGGGTAAGGGCTCAGGCAGTAAATAGCCACACGTGTCATGTTTTCAAGGCAGGAACTAGGTTTGTGAGCCCTTGGGCCACTGCCAAGGAGCGGCAGGCAAAACCACCCCACACAGGGATAAGACAGAACTCTGACAGGTACGGCTAGTCTTCACCTGCACTTGGCCACCGTTCCTCAGGAGTTGAGCCCCTGGGTGCAGGTGGCCGGCAGGACTTACTGGACAGGACAGGAACTGGATACCCACTAGGCAGGAAGTGGACAGGCAAAAGGGTCAGGAACTGAAAGCTGCAGAGCAGCCACTAAAACAGGGTTCAAATACTGACAGACAAGAGACAAGACTGAAAGCTGTTTGAGGCTTGGTCGTGAAAAAAAAAGGACCAAGTAAACCCGGCGAAATACTAATTAACGCCGCTTTTTTTTTTCCATTATCCGCGAAAGCCGGCCATCTGATAGCCTTGCCCATGCCCGCCCATGTCGCACCTTCGCTACACCGCCGATCACCGCATCTAACACAGACATCCCATCTGCAGACAAACTCGCTAAGTACTTCTACAAAAAAATAGTAAACCTACGCAACACGCTACCTAAAGACAAATCCAACATCGAAAACTTCCTAGATGAACTTGACCCATCCATGGATGAATACCCAACTGACCGCATCTGACTTAACTTCGCCCCCTAATCACTGACATAATAACACAGGCGCTCAATAGGTTCACCAACCCCACAAAACTAGATACCTGCCCCAACTACCTACTGAAATCTGCCCCTGACCGTTTCATAGAAGATCTCGCATCCCACCTGTCTTGTCTTTTTGTTGGTGAGCCCTTAGGTCCCCTAAGGCCTCGAAAGACTTTAGAGGACAGCCGTGCAACCCCGAATCTTCACCCGCGGCGGCCGCCATTCACCAAGGGTTGAGCCGTCAGCTGCAGGCGGCCAGCAGGACTGCTGGAATCGCGGGGTTGACGGTTGGCCTGGCTGGTAGTCAGCAAACTCAGTCTATGGGTAACGGCTAGCAAGGCGGCTAGCAGTCTGTGGGAACCTCAGTACAGTCTCTGGATGGCAGCTAGCAAGGGCGGCTAGCAGTCTGTGGGAACCTCAGCACAGTCTCTGGATAGCATCTAGCAAGGACGGCTAGCAGTCTGTGGGAACCTCAGCACAGTCTCTGGATGGCAGCTAGCAAGGGCGGCTAGCAGTCTGTGGGAACCTCAGCACAGTCTCTGGATAGCAGCGAGCAAGGACGGCTAGCAGTCTGTGGGAACCTCAGCACAGTCTCTGGATAGCAGCTAGCGAGGCGGCTAGCAGTCTGTGGGAACCTCAGCGCAGTCTCTGTATAGCAGCTAGCAAGGACGGCTAGCAGTCTGTGGGAATCGACTTCACTGGACCTGCATCAGAACAGAACCGGAAGCAAAGAGGTCTTGGGTTCCCGGGTTTAAATCCGGCGCCAACCCGCCCCAGTGAGGAAGACCCACCAATCCAGCCCCGAGGAATCAGCAGAGCTCCGGGATTGGCTCCGCCCGAAGTTCGGGCGGAGTCATCACCCGAGTCCGCCAATCCCGGACGAGGTGGGAGGAGCTCCGGCACCCCTCCGCTCTGACGCCCCGGCGACGTCGGCTCCAGCGCCGCCATCTTGGCTGGCGTGAACCTCCTTCTGACCTCCCCTCTTCCTGAGGCCGGCGTTCGTCCTAGCGGGCCGCCGGTCTCGACCGGACCCGCGGCAGCGCCGGCTCCTCCGGGGACCCTCTCCTGCCGTCCTCGATTGCCGGGGAGGCCGCTGGCTCCCGCTGCCCACGACGGGAGCGCAGGTAGGGGCACGGAAGGTGACAATATCCTCCCGGATGCCCCCTCTCCCCCGGGGCTGGGTTTGCAGGGAAACCGGGCGTGGAAGGCCCTGACCAGATCAGGAGCATGTACGTTTGCCACGGGTTCCCAAGAATTGTCCTCGGGGCCAAAATGCTTCCAGGATAACAAATAGTATAATCTTCCCCGCCGCCTCTTCGAGTCTAGAACGTCCTCTACCTCATACTCCGGATCAGGATCCGCTTCCAGCTCCTCGGTCTCCTGACGTTGTGGATGCCATCGGGAACCCCGATAACTCTTCAACAAGGAGATATGGAACGCATTATGCACCCGTAGGGTACTCGGTAACCGCAACCGGTACGTCACTGCTCCAATCCGTGATTGGATTGCAAACGGTCCAATGTACCGGGGTCCCAGCCTCAGTGAGGGTACTCGGAGTCTTAGATATTTTGTGCTTAGCCATACCTTCTGCCCCGGCTGAAATGTTGGAGCGGGTCGCCGGCGACGATCCGCGAAGACTTTGTATTTGGCAGCCGTCCTTTGCAACTGTTCACGTGCCATCTCACAGACCTTTTGCAGGTCCGTTAGAGTTTGTGTAACCATGGGTGTAGGAGATTCAGAAGGAAATGATACTGGAAGCCGGGGATGTCGTCCATATACCAGGAAGAAGGGAGAGTCTCCCGAGGCCGAGTGGTCACTGTGGTTATAGGCAAACTCGGCCCAGGGAAGCAAGGAGGCCCAGTTATCTTGACGCTTATTGATGAAAGCCCGCAAAAATCCCTTCAAAGTCTGGTTAATCCGCTCGACCATCCCATTGGTTTGGGGATGGTAGGCTGAAGAAAAGTGGGTCTCAACCCCCAAGGCCGTACACAAGGCTCTCCAGAAGCGTGAGGTGAATTGGGGTCCCCGATCACTGATGATCCGAGTGGGCAGCCCATGAAGCCGGAAAATGTGTTGAATGAAGTGTTGGGCTAACGAGGCCGCCGATGGAAGCCCTGGCAATGGAACGAAATGGGCCATCCTGGAGAAACGGTCAACCACGACCCAAATCACTGTGTGTCCCCGGGATTTGGGAAGGTCGGTGATGAAATCCATTGACAACTCCCTCCAGGGAGCTGTCGGCACAGACAGCGGTTGCAAGTCCCCCACTGGGCGTCCAATTACTGGTTTGGTCCGGGCGCAGACAGGGCAGGTTGTGACGAATTGGAGAATATCTCGTCTCATTTGAGGCCACCGATACTGTCTAGCAATTAAACGGAGGGTCTTTTGGTATCTGAAATGACCGGCCCATAGGGACGAATGTCCCCATTGCATTACTCTCCTCCAGTCGGCGGGTGGAACCACTTCTTTCAGCGGAGCTACCCCCTGCAGCCGCACGGAGACAGGCCGGGTCCAACATGGGGTGAATTTCCTCCGTCTCCTCCGGGACCTCAAATGCTCGGGAGAGGGAGTCCGCAGGGGTATTCTGGGCCGCCGCCCGAAATACCAGTTGAAAGTGAAACCTGGCAAAAACTAATGACCACCGGGCCTGGCGAGGATTCAGCCGTTGGGCCTCTTGAAGATACAGAAGATTTTTGTGGTCAGTGATCACCGTGAACCGGTGCTCGGCTCCCTCCAGCAGATGCCTCCACTCTTGCAAGGCCAATTTCAATGCCAAGAGTTCTCTATCCCCTACTGTATAGTTGCGTTCCGCTGGGGAGAATTTCCGAGAGAAGAAAAAGCACGGTTGGCGCCGGCCATTTTGGTTAACTTGAGAGAGGACCGCCCCGGCCCCCAAAGCGGACGCGTCCACCTCCACAATAAATGGTTTCTCAGAGTCCGGGGCCATCAAGATGGAGGCCGAGTCGAAAGCCTCCTTACCTGACAAAATGCCGCTTGCGCTTCTGGTGGCCAGTCCCGGACATTCGCGTGTTTCTTCGTGAGCGCCGTCAACGGCGCTGTCAATTGCGAGTACCGAGGAATAAACTGTTGGTAGTAGTTCGCAAATCCCAAGAATCGTTGTAGCGCCTTCAATCCCAGCGGCTGAGGCCACTCCCGAATGGCGCGGAGTTTGTCAGGATCCATCCGCAACCCCCCGGGTAACAGAATGTGTCCCAAAAAAGGCAAAGACCGCTGATGAAAGGCGCACTTACTGAGTTTGGCAAATAAGCGGTATTGCCGTAGACGCTGCAGCACGGCACGAACATGGCTCGCATGCTCGGCGGGATCCCTGGAGAAAATCAAGATGTCATCCAGGTTCCAAATCACTGTGGAATTCAACAGATCCTCGAGTACGAAATTGATGAACCGCTGGAACACTGCAGGGGCGTTGCATAAGCCAAACGGCATTACTCGATACTCAAAATGTCCCTCGTGAGTATTAAAGGCAGTTTTCCATTCGTCCCCCTGCTGGATCCGGACCAAGTTGTAAGCCCCCCGCAAGTCCAATTTGGTAAAGATCTGGGCTCCCTGTAGCTTGTCAAAGAGTTCTGGAATGAGTGGTAGGGGAAATCGATCCTTCACCGTGATGGCATTTAACCCTCGATAATCAATACAGGGCCTCAGGGAGCCATCCTTTTTGGTCACAAAAAAGAAGCCGGCCCCGGCAGGGGACATAGAGGGGCGGATGAATCCCTTCTGAAGATTCTCCTGGATGTACCCTTGCATCACCTTGGATTCTTCTCGGGACAATGTATACAACCGGCCCCGGGGTGGCATCGAATCCGCCGTCAACCTAATGGCACAATCGAAAGACCGATGAGGCGGTAGGACCTCCGCCTCCACCGGGCTGAATACATCTGAAAAGTCCCGATAGTCCAGCGGTAGGGCGGCCAGACCCGCCGGTGCCATCTCGGGCGCCACCGCTAAGGCGGGACAGCTGACGTTCCGGCCCTTCACACAGGTTTCCAGACAGGCCTTACCCCAAGAACGGATCCTCCCCGTGGTCCAATCAATAACGGGACAGTGGTGCCGTAACCATGGCACGCCCAGGACCACCGGATGGATGGTCCGTGATAGTACCAGAAATTGCACCTCCTCCCGATGATCCTCCCCCACCTGAAGTTCCAAAAAAAGGGGTGATCTCTGCTACCGGCTGCGGTAAAGTAGTTCCCTGAATGGTTGTTATCTGCAGCGCCGGTCGCCGGGGAAGCGTAGGCCAATCCATCTGTAGTAAAAGTTCTTGGCAAATAAAGTTGCCCCCTGACCTGGAGTCCACCAGGGCCTGGGTCCGGATCATGGTCTCATGCCAACGTAGAGTTACGGGCAGTGTTACCAGGGAATCCGGCAGGGGAGCGGAGTGCCCCAAGACCCCTCCCCTCAAGGCGTCTTGGGGGAAGCGTTTCCCGCCCGTACGGGACAAGAACGGACAAAATGCCCGGCCTCACCGCAATATAGGCATAGTCCGTCCCACAAGCGCTTCTTCCTGTCTGCCGGAGCCAAGCGTTGACGGCCGATCATCATCGGCTCCTCCCCATTTTCCTTAGGATCCCGGGTACCACGGCGGGGGGACGGCCCCTTGCCTGTCCGGGACGCTCCCCGCGCCCACTTCTGCCGTTCTGCCCGTGCTCTAGCTCACTCCTGGAACCGGGTATCCACCCGAATACAGAGCGAAATCAGGGCGTCCAATTGTCCCGGAACCTCCCGTCCTGCCAATTCATCCTTGATCCGCTCTTGCAGTCCTTCCAGAAAGATTGCCACCAGTGCCTCCTGGTTCCAACGCAGCTCAGTGGCTAGGGTCCGAAAACGAATGGCATAATCCGCCACCGTCCCTTCGCCCTGCTGAATCCGCAGCATCTCCGAGGCCACGGAAGACGGCCTGCCAGGGAGATCGAACACCATGCGGAAACGGCGCTGGAATTCGGCATAATCGTCCAAGATGGGATCCTGCTGCTCGTGTAGCGGGGACGCCCATTCCTGGGCCTTCCCCTCGCACAAGCCAAGCCAAGTATATATCCCACCTTACTTTGGTCTGATGAAAATGCCTCCGGTTGCATCCGGAAGGCCAGATTGCACTGACTGAGAAAACCCCGGCAACCTCCGGGCGTTCCATCATATCGTGCAGGCTCAGGGAACCGAGGTCCCGTGCAGAACCCTCCCGGACGGGGAGCCGCTGCGGCCCCCTGGACCGCAGCGGCCTGGTTCTGTACCTGAAGCGTCGAAAGCTGAGAGCACACGTTCTGAAGCGCCCCTGACAGGGCGTTCAGCTGCTCCTGCTGCTGCTGAAGTACCTTCGCCAGGTCCCATAGATCAGGCTGCGTAGGTGAGCTCATGGCTTCCGGTTCCTGTCTTGTCTTTTTGTTGGTGAGCCCTTAGGTCCCCTAAGGCCTTGAAAGACTTTAGAGGACAGCCGTGCAACCCCGAATCTTCACCCGCGGCGGCCGCCGTTCACCAAGGGTTGAGCCCTCAGCTGCAGGCGGCCAGCAGGACTGCTGGAACCGCGGGGTTGACGGTTGGCCTGGCTGGTAGTCAGCAAACTCAGTCTATGGGTAACGGCTAGCAAGGCGGCTAGCAGTCTGTGGGAACCTCAGCACAGTCTCTGGATGGCAACTAGCAAGGGCGGCTAGCAGTCTGTGGGAACCTCAGCACAGTCTCTGGATAGCATCTAGCAAGGACGGCTAGCAGTCTGTGGGAACCTCAGCACAGTCTCTGGATAGCAGCTAGCGAGGCGGCTAGCAGTCTGTGGGAACCTCAGCGCAGTCTCTGTATAGCAGCTAGCAAGGACGGCTAGCAGTCTGTGGGAATTGACTTCACTGGACCTGCATCAGAACAGAACCGGAAGCAAAGAGGTCTTGGGTTCCCGGGTTTAAATCCGGCGCCAACCCGCCCCAGTGAGGAAGACCCACCAATCCAGCCCCGAGGAATCAGCAGAGCTCCGGGATTGGCTCCGCCCGAAGTTCGGGCGGAGTCATCACCCGAGTCCGCCAATCCCGGGCGAGGTGGGAGGAGCTCCGGCACCCCTCCGCTCTGACGCCCCGGCGACGTCGGCTCCAGCGCCGCCATCTTGGCTGGCGTGAACCTTCTTCTGACCTCCCCTCTTCCTGAGGCCGGCGTTCGTCCTAGCGGGCCGCCGGTCTCGACCGGACCCGCGGCAGCGCCGGCTCCTCCGGGGACCCTCTCCTGCCGTCCTCGATTGCCGGGGAGGC
This sequence comes from Microcaecilia unicolor, assembly GCF_901765095.1. Taxonomy (NCBI): domain Eukaryota; kingdom Metazoa; phylum Chordata; class Amphibia; order Gymnophiona; family Siphonopidae; genus Microcaecilia; species Microcaecilia unicolor. The sequence continues at coordinate 101,145,556 of NC_044038.1, forward strand.
CGCTGGCTCCCGCTGCCCATGACGGGAGCGCAGGTAGGGGCACGGAAGGTGACAATATCCTCCCCGGATGCCCCCTCTCCCCCGGGGCTGGGTTTGCAGGGAAACCGGGCGTGGAAGGCCCTGACCAGATCAGGAGCATGTACGTTTGCCACGGGTTCCCAAGAATTGTCCTCGGGGCCAAAATGCTTCCAGGATAACAAATAGTATAATCTTCCCCGCCGCCTCTTCGAGTCTAGAACGTCCTCTACCTCATACTCCGGATCAGGATCCACTTCCAGCTCCTCGGTCTCCTGACGTTGTGGATGCCATCGGGAACCCCGATAACTCTTCAACAAGGAGATATGGAAAGCATTATGCACCCGTAGGGTACTCAGTAACCGCAACCGGTACGTCACTGCTCCAATCCGTGATTGGATTGCAAACGGTCCAATGTACCGGGGTCCCAGCCTCAGTGAGGGTACTCGGAGTCTTAGATATTTTGTGCTTAGCCATACCTTCTGCCCCGGCTGGAATGTTGGAGCGGGTCGCCGGCGACGATCCGCGAAGACTTTGTATTTGGCAGCCGTCCTTTGCAACTGTTCACGTGCCATCTCACAGACCTTTTGCAGGTCCGTTAGAGTTTGTGTAACCATGGGTGTAGGAGATTCAGAAGGAAATGATACTGGAAGCCGGGGATGTCGTCCATATACCAGGAAGAAGGGAGAGTCTCCCGAGGCCGAGTGGTCACTGTGGTTATAGGCAAACTCGGCCCAGGGAAGCAAGGAGGCCCAGTTATCTTGACGCTTATTGATGAAAGCCCGCAAAAATCCCTTCAAAGTCTGGTTAATCCGCTCGACCATCCCATTGGTTTGGGGATGGTAGGCTGAAGAAAAGTGGGTCTCAACCCCCAAGGCCGTACACAAGGCTCTCCAGAAGCGTGAGGTGAATTGGGGTCCCCGATCACTGATGATCCGAGTGGGCAGCCCATGAAGCCGGAAAATGTGTTGAATGAAGTGTTGGGCTAACGAGGCCGCCGATGGAAGCCCTGGCAATGGAACGAAATGGGCCATCCTGGAGAAACGGTCAACCACGACCCAAATCACTGTGTGTCCCCGGGATTTGGGAAGGTCGGTGATGAAATCCATTGACAACTCCCTCCAGGGAGCTGTCGGCACAGACAGCGGTTGCAAGTCCCCCACTGGGCGTCCAATTACTGGTTTGGTCCGGGCGCAGACAGGGCAGGTTGTGACGAATTGGAGAATATCTCGTCTCATTTGAGGCCACCGATACTGTCTAGCAATTAAACGGAGGGTCTTTTGGTATCTGAAATGACCGACCCATAGGGACGAATGTCCCCATTGCATTACTCTCCTCCAGTCGGCGGGTGGAACCACTTCTTTCAGCGGAGCTACCCCCCTGCGGCCGCACGGAGACAGGCCGGGTCCAACATGGGGTGAATTTCCTCCGTCTCCTCCGGGACCTCAAATGCTCGGGAGAGGGAGTCCGCAGGGGTATTCTGGGCCGCCGCCCGAAATACCAGTTGAAAGTGAAACCTGGCAAAAACTAATGACCACCGGGCCTGGCAAGGATTCAGCCGTTGGGCCTCTTGAAGATACAGAAGATTTTTGTGGTCAGTGATCACCGTGAACCGGTGCTCGGCTCCCTCCAGCAGATGCCTCCACTCTTGCAAGGCCAATTTCAATGCCAAGAGTTCTCTATCCCCTACTGTATAGTTGCGTTCCGCTGGGGAGAATTTCCGAGAGAAGAAAAAGCACGGTTGGCGCCGGCCATTTTGGTTAACTTGAGAGAGGACTGCCCCGGCCCCCAAAGCGGACGCGTCCACCTCCACAATAAATGGTTTCTCAGAGTCCGGGGCCATCAAGATGGAGGCCGAGTCGAAAGCCTCCTTTACCTGACAAAATGCCGCTTGCGCTTCTGGTGGCCAGTCCCGGACATTCGCGTGTTTCTTCGTGAGCGCCGTCAACGGCGCTGTCAATTGCGAGTACCGAGGAATAAACTGTTGGTAGTAGTTCGCAAATCCCAAGAATCGTTGTAGCGCCTTCAATCCCAGCGGCTGAGGCCACTCCCGAATGGCGCGGAGTTTGTCAGGATCCATCCGCAACCCCCCGGGTAACAGAATGTGTCCCAAAAAAGGCAAAGACCGCTGATGAAAGGCGCACTTACTGAGTTTGGCAAATAAGCGGTATTGCCGTAGACGCTGCAGCACGGCACGAACATGGCTCGCATGCTCGGCGGGATCCCTGGAGAAAATCAAGATGTCATCCAGGTTCCAAATCACTGTGGAATTCAACAGATCCTCGAGTACGAAATTGATGAACTGCTGGAACACTGCAGGGGCGTTGCATAAGCCAAACGGCATTACTCGATACTCAAAATGTCCCTCGTGAGTATTAAAGGCAGTTTTCCATTCGTCCCCCTGCCGGATCCGGACCAAGTTGTAAGCCCCCCGCAAGTCCAATTTGGTAAAGATCTGGGCTCCCTGTAGCTTGTCAAAGAGTTCTGGAATGAGTGGTAGGGGAAATCGATCCTTCACCGTGATGGCATTTAACCCTCGATAATCAATACAGGGCCTCAGGGAGCCATCCTTTTTGGTCACAAAAAAGAAGCCGGCCCCGGCAGGGGACATAGAGGGGCGGATGAATCCCTTCTGAAGATTCTCCTGGATGTACCCTTGCATCACCTTGGATTCTTCTCGGGACAATGTATACAACCGGCCCCGGGGTGGCATCGAATCCGCCGTCAACCTAATGGCACAATCGAAAGACCGATGAGGCGGTAGGACCTCCGCCTCCACCGGGCTGAATACATCTGCAAAGTCCCGATAGTCCAGCGGTAGGGCGGCCAGACCCGCCTGTGCCATCTCGGGCGCCACCGCTAAGGCGGGACAGCTGACGTTCCGGCCCTTCACACAGGTTTCCAGACAGGCCTTACCCCAAGAACGGATCCTCCCCGTGGTCCAATCAATAACGGGACAGTGGTGCCGTAACCATGGCACGCCCAGGACCACCGGATGGATGGTCCGTGATAGTACCAGAAATTGCACCTCCTCCCGATGATCCTCCCCCACCTGAAGTTCCAAAAAAGGGGTGATCTCTGCTACCGGCTGCGGTAAAGTAGTTCCCTGAATGGTTGTTATCTGCAGCGCCGGTCGCCGGGGAAGCGTAGGCCAACCCATCTGTAGTAAAAGTTCTTGGCAAATAAAGTTGCCCCCTGACCTGGAGTCCACCAGGGCCTGGGTCCGGATCATGGTCTCATGCCAACGTAGAGTTACGGGCAGTGTTACCAGGGAATCCGGCAGGGGAGCGGAGTGCCCCAAGACCCCTCCCCTCAAGGCGTCTTGGGGGAAGCGTTTCCCGCCCGTACGGGACAAGAACGGACAAAATGCCCGGCCTCACCGCAATATAGGCATAGTCCGTCCCACAAGCGCTTCTTCCTGTCTGCCGGAGCCAAGCGTTGACGGCCGATCATCATCGGCTCCTCCCCATTTTCCTTAGGATCCCGGGTACCACGGCGGGGGGACGGCCCCTTGCCTGTCCGGGACGCTCCCCGCGCCCACTTCTGCCGTTCTGCCCGTGCTCTAGCTCGCTCCTGGAACCGGGTATCCACCCGAATACAGAGCGAAATCAGGGCGTCCAATTGTCCCGGAACCTCCCGTCCTGCCAATTCATCCTTGATCCGCTCTTGCAGTCCTTCCAGAAAGATTGCCGCCAGGGCCTCCTGGTTCCAACGCAGCTCAGTGGCTAGGGTCCGAAAACGAATGGCATAATCCGCCACCGTCCCTTCGCCCTGCTGAATCCGCAGCATCTCCGAGGCCACGGAAGACGGCCTGCCAGGGAGATCGAACACCATGCGGAAACGGCGCTGGAATTCAGCATAATCGTCCAAGATGGGATCCTGCTGCTCGTGTAGCGGGGACGCCCATTCCTGGGCCTTCCCCTCGCACAAGCCAAGCCAAGTATATATCCCACCTTACTTTGGTCTGATGAAAATGCCTCCGGTTGCATCCGGAAGGCCAGATTGCACTGACTGAGAAAACCCCGGCAACCTCCGGGCGTTCCATCATATCGTGCAGGCTCAGGGAACCGAGGTCCCGTGCAGAACCCTCCCGGACGGGGAGCCGCTGCGGCCCCCTGGACCGCAGCGGCCTGGTTCTGTACCTGAAGCGTCGAAAGCTGAGAGCACACGTTCTGAAGCGCCCCTGACAGGGCGTTCAGCTGCTCCTGCTGCTGCTGAAGTACCTTCGCCAGGTCCCATAGATCAGGCTGCGTAGGTGAGCTCATGGCTTCCGGTTCCTGTCTTGTCTTTTTGTTGGTGAGCCCTTAGGTCCCCTAAGGCCTTGAAAGACTTTAGAGGACAGCCGTGCAACCCCGAATCTTCACCCGCGGCGGCCGCCGTTCACCAAGGGTTGAGCCCTCAGCTGCAGGCGGCCAGCAGGACTGCTGGAACCGCGGGGTTGACGGTTGGCCTGGCTGGTAGTCAGCAAACTCAGTCTATGGGTAACGGCTAGCAAGGCGGCTAGCAGTCTGTGGGAACCTCAGCACAGTCTCTGGATGGCAACTAGCAAGGGCGGCTAGCAGTCTGTGGGAACCTCAGCACAGTCTCTGGATAGCATCTAGCAAGGACGGCTAGCAGTCTGTGGGAACCTCAGCGCAGTCTCTGTATAGCAGCTAGCAAGGACGGCTAGCAGTCTGTGGGAATCGACTTCACTGGACCTGCATCAGAACAGAACCGGAAGCAAAGAGGTCTTGGGTTCCCGGGTTTAAATCCGGCGCCAACCCGCCCCAGTGAGGAAGACCCACCAATCCAGCCCCGAGGAATCGGCAGAGCTCCGGGATTGGCTCCGCCCGAACTTCAGACGGAGTCATCACCCGAGTCCGCCAATCCCGGGCGAGGTGGGAGGAGCTCTGGCACCCCTTCGCTCTGACGCCCCGGCGACGTCGGCTCCAGCGCCACCATCTTGGCTGGCGCGAACCTCCTTCTGACCTCCCCTCTTCCTGAGGCCGGCGTTCGTCCTAGCGGGCCGCCGGTCTCGACCGGACCCGCAGCAGCGCCGGCTCCTCCGGGGACCCTCTCCTGCCGTCCTCGATTGCTGGGGAGGCCGCTGGCTCCCGCTGCCCACGACGGGAGCGCAGGTAGGGGCACGGAACGTGACAAAATGAGGGCATTAGGAGACTGAAATGAAGCATCGGCTAACGCTTCAGAGAAAAAGTCCCACTGAGATTGAGTGAGAGAAGGAGAACAATAAAAAAGAAGTAGTATAAAAGGAGACGTCAAGACTTTAACTGTTAGGAGTTCTGGAAAAGGTAGAGAGATGGGTGACGTTCTATGACCTGTAGACATTCATAATAAAATATTGCAAGACCTCCACCCTTTTGAAGGACGCACAAGTGAGAAAACAACATATCGACTAGGAAGTGATTAATAAAGATAATGTTCCTCCCCTGTTTTAACAACAGAGGATGTACAATTTCAAGGTCTTAATAAGATCTCAAAGTAATTTAGTTTTCAAATGTAGAGATCTGCACTTTAATAGACCAATTGAGAGTGAATGGTTGCCTAAGTTGTCAAAAGGAGCAGGTAAGAGAGTTGACAAAGCAGGCGGAATAGGAGAAAGAAATCTTTTCAGAGGAGGTGATCTAAAATGCAGGGTACCTTCCTCGCATTAAGACAAGCATACTGGGATTGGGAAAAGCAGGGCTAGTTGGACTTCCAGAAGTTGCACGATAACTTGGTGATAAACAGAAAAGGAGGAGCCAAAGAAATAAAAAGATGCCGCCATATGGATCTATGAGGTCTAGGAAGATTAAGAAAATAATTGGTAAAATAAGAAGAGATAGAGCTCTAGGGAAAATAATTGTGGCTGGAGAAAGAAGATTAAAAATACTACAGAGCAGGATGTTCCAGTAACCAAAGTGCTTACATCAGCAGAAACAGAGGGGGGGGGGGGGGGGGGGTCTGGAAGCATGGAGAAACTGGTAGGCAGAGGGAAAGCTAATGTCCAAAATGCAGCACAGAAAACCTAAAAGACATAAATTAAAACAATATAGTGACAAAACAAGCAGACTAGCTTAGATAATACAAACAATGCAAGCAGCGGGAGACAGAAGTTTAAAAACACTACAGAACAGGATGTTCCTGAAAGAGTGTAAGGTTAGGCTGATCTTTATATGCCCTCCCCCACCAGGGAACCTATCAGTTATTTATCCTAGATTCCCCTGAAGAGGTCAAGTGAAATGGAAATAAAGCACATACACAATATATATATATATATATATATATATATATATATATATATATATATATATATATGTTGCAGGAATTGATGCATGAATTTATGATACTTCAGGAGTCAGACAGCACACACCAGAATGAGAGAGAAATCTTCTTTATTTGCCAGCAAACAAAGTAGAACATCAGCATTAAGTCTCTTCTTCTCTTTCTCAGCTCTCTGTGTCTTTGTGGCTTCTGTCTCAGCTGCTTCTCTTCTTATGCTGTCTTCTCCTTCTTCTGTCTGTTCCTTCTGTCCTTCTCTTTCTTCTGAGCTCCTTCTGACGTAAACTGCTTCTTCTCCCACTTAAATACAGTTCTATCTAGCCTAGCCTAGCCCCCTTACTCTCCAATTGGTTAAGGAATAGATTGATTACCTTGCCTCAACCAATCAGCTCCATACAAATATCAGTTACATAGGTTCCAGACATCCTAAACTGACCTGTGACCTGGGGCCCCTTACACCAGACATTTGGGCTCCAGTCTCTTACATGTTATTATGATTGATTTCTCATATTCCTAGTACTAACTGCTAACTAAACTCTGGTATTCATTAAAGGGGTCAAGGGCCAATCTTACTTAATAGCATACATATCGGGTTATTACTTTCAAGACCATTTCTACATTTTACCTATAATTAATCAAGGAGAAGAGAGCTGACTAGTCCTGACCTTTTCACCTATCAGCTTATACATTGAACCAGCCAGAACTGCAGATAACTTAAAACACATGTTGGCCTCTTCACTGCAGTCCTTGCTTAGAAAGTCAGACAAAGAATTGAACAAATATTCTACATAGAAATTACAGAATAAAACATATTCTAAAATAAGCATCCTTATAAAACATATTCTACATACTTATAATGGTCTCTATATCTATATCTAAGCTATCTCCTTATAACAAAATCTACATATCAAGAACTTCTGAAATTATTTCAGCTTTAAACTACAATGTGTCATATGTCTGGCTCATGCCTGCTTACAAAACTACAGTATGCCTAACAGTATACAGATGTTGAGCTAGCATTCATCATTCACAAGGGTGAGAGTTTCATTTCTCACTGACCTTTCTAACCTTTTGCTCGGCAAGCTAGACATTGAGTAATTAACCTGAACCATCTGGCATTCCTTCATTTGCAGGGCTGAGAATTTAAAATAGTATTTGAGCACCTTTAAACAGAATTAACCCTTAATATGATTTCTTATATATATTATGCCCATGGCTGCCTCATTCCCCCCTTTGAGACTAAAATCAGCTTATGCAGAGATAAGTCTCACTACTCAAACTCTGGAGATTATAGTGATCCTAACTAGGAATAGACTTATGAACCACCATTACCCTACTTGTTAAGGTCCGACGGCATACTGCCGAAGCACATGAGGCCAGGAAACAAAACAACAACCCTGCTAAAACTAAGACTATTAGGGAAATGAACAAGGGACGTATCCAGGAGGTCAATGACCACCACCAGGAGGTAAGGTCTAATCCTCCTCGGTAATCCTCCACATTAAGGCTGGCCAACTGTAGGACTTTATCCATAGCATGCCTAACTACATGCGTCCTATTTATGACAATGGTACAGCACTCTGAAGAATTTAGCACTGTGCAGAGGCCACCCTGGGCTGCAAAGAGATAATCAAGACCCATACGGTTATAACGAGAAACTATACTTAATTCATTAATTTGATCCTGCAATGCATTGACTACCACGTTCAGCTCATGAACTAGAACATGAAGTAGGGATTGAAGTCTCCGGGTGGCCATACCTAGTTCAGTAATACCCGCTACCGGGCCCCCAATTGGAATCCAGGCCGTAGCAGAAAGGGCTACAAGTCTCTTTTTAGTCAGAGGATAAGTAGAATTGATATACTGGAGGGCTAATTCAATCGCCTCATCCTCTGTGGCAACGGAGGAGGGTAAAGACAAGGCCTCTTGCTTAGAGCGGTGCGGGGATGGTGGTTTGAGAAGAGGAATAACTTTAGGAAAATAATTCAAAGTTACCAATACACAAAAATCATATGTGGGGGGGAAGAATCATGTGGAGGACATTATCACAGAGCCAGTAATGACCAAGGAGAGGGCGACGAAAGTTCCCAATAAATGTAGGCACAGGATGGAGATTAGGATGCCCATAATGCGAGCCCCTATCCCAGGGGGAACGAAGAAGAAATGGAGACTTTGTACACCATAGGTGCCAATCCCCAATTGTAACAGACCGCTCATATGATGCAACCCCTTCATACCCCGGGGACTTATGAAAGTAGAAAATAGGATGGGACACTATAGTCTTCTCAGTAGTATAGTTAGGAGCCAGATAATCACCTTGGTCATAATCTGCAGGTATGGTAGTAGGGCACATAGGAGTACCTGGAGAAACTACCCACACAGGTTCCTCCTTCTCTGGGAGAACATTAGTATAGTTACAGGGAATGGGAAGAACAGTTGAGATGTCTCTTGTTAAACAAAACACTCCAGAAGCTGGATAGGGAGACGTAAAAACTGGCCTTAGAGAAGAGTCAGAGGGGGAAGTAGCATTATAAAAGGACCACCAAGTATAATCCTGGCTCCAAGGGCCTGAACTCGAAAAGTAGGGAGGTATAAGAGCTGGGAGCTGCACAGGGACAGGAACAGCTGGGACATCTGTAGTATAAGGAGAAAATCGGGAACACACAATACAAGGGGAAGTAATCTTTGCCTGGCTAATTAGTTCCTGGACAGAGTGTAACCAAAGGTTGGAGCGAGTTGGGGTTTTAGGAACAAGGAGGCAAGGAGTAGAAAACAACAAAAGCATCCAAACTACTAACATTTTCTTTCTTCCTAATCTAAAACAAATACAGCAAACTAATTAAGCAATAATATTTCAACAGTCTGTGCTAATCACAGATTACTCTCATATAATGTTCTCAGTCTTTGAGTTCTTATACCAGTTGGGATAGACCCTCAACTGACAAGGATCAAGCTCTCAAATTCCAAGAAAGCCAGAATCTGGACAGAAAGAGTCTCAGTGTGAAGCCGAAGTTCAGCAGCTCCTGCAGTACGCAGTTGACCCTTCTTTTCAGCTAGTAGATTCTTTGGTTCGGGTCAAGCGCAACTTCAATGGCTCCGCTGGATCTCTTTCTGCTCTCCACTGTTTAGGCTCCGTCTGATCCGTGCTGGGCTCAGTCTGGTCAGCAGACTTAATTCGAGACCAATGGACCCATGGAGTAATCCCTGCCACCTTCACAGCTGCAGGGGTAGAAAGCAAAACAGTAAAAGGTCCTTTCCATCGGGGCCCCAAAGGCTGGAGCCTCCAGTCTTTCACCCAAACTCTATCCCCTGGCAGGAAGGAATGTACCTGAGCCTGGAAGGGGACAGGGTTTATTTCTCTCACATAAGACTGAAGCTCAGAAATTATCTTGCCCAAGAGGGCTACCTGCTCCTGTACCTGGGCAGACCCTAAAATCCCTATGTCTCCCTTAATTCCCTGCAAAATGGCTGGGGGCTTCCCATACACAATTTCAAAGGGAGAGAGGGCTGTTCCTTTAGTTGGAGTGCATCGGAGGCGGAAGAGGGCTAGTGGCAGTGCCTGTGGCCATTTCAGTTGGGTTTCCTGACAAATCTTTGCTAGGCTATTTTTCAAGGTTCTGTTTGCCCGCTCAACCTGCCCTGAACTCTGGGGACGATAGGCACAATGCAATTTCCAGGTAATGCGCAATGCGCGGGACAGGGCCTGAAGTGTAGCTTCAACAAAGGCGGGACCATTATCTGAACCTATGGCAAGGGGCAGTCCATACATGGGGATGACATCCCTAAGGAGGGCTCGAGCTACTTCTGTGGCTTTCTCAGTAACTGTAGGATATGCTTCCACCCACCCAGAAAAGGTACAGACCATGACCAAGAGGTATCGGAGCCTACCGCTCCTGGGCATTTCTGTGAAGTCTATAACTAGAGACTCAAAGGGTGTTAGTCCTCTAGACTGAACTCCTGGTGGAATACGGGGTCCCTGACGAGCATTATTCTGGGCACAGAGAGTACATCGGGCTGAGGCAGTGGCAACCAGACTATCCAATCCTTCCAGCACCACTACTCGACTGAGTAGGCGGGCTAGTGCTGTTTTCCCTAAGTGTGATAGGTCATGAGCTTGAGACACTACAGGCCAAGCTAGGTGGCGTGGCACCAGAACTCTGGTATCAGGGAGATGTAACCAGCCATCAGGTCTCCTTACTGCACCTTCCTCTTGAGCCCATTTCTCTTCCATTTGGGTATACATACAGTGGGGGAAATAAGTATTTGATCCCTTGCTGATTTTGTAAGTTTGCCCACTGACAAAGACATGAGCAGCCCATAATTGAAGGGTAGGTTATTGGTAACAGTGAGAGATAGCACATCACAAATTAAATCCGGAAAATCACATTGTGGAAAGTATATGAATTTATTTGCATTCTGCAGAGGGAAATAAGTATTTAATCCCTCTGGCAAACAAGACCTAATACTTGGTGGCAAAACCCTTGTTGGCAAGCACAGCGGTCAGACGTCTTCTGTAGTTGATGATGAGGTTTGCACACATGTCAGGAGGAATTTTGGTCCACTCCTCTTTGCAGATCATCTCTAAATCATTAAGAGTTCTGGGCTGTCGCTTGGCAACTCGCATCTTCAGCTCCCTCCATAAGTTTTCAATGGGATTAAGGTCTGGTGACTGGCTAGGCCACTCCATGACCCTAATGTGCTTCTTCCTGAGCCACTCCTTTGTTGCCTTGGCTGTATGTTTTGGGTCATTGTCGTGCTGGAAGACCCAGCCACGACCCATTTTTAAGGCCCTGGCGGAGGGAAGGAGGTTGTCACTCAGAATTGTACGGTACATGGCCCCATCCATTCTCCCATTGATGCGGTGAAGTAGTCCTGTGCCCTTAGCAGAGAAACACCCCCAAAACATAACATTTCCACCTCCATGCTTGACAGTGGGGACGGTGTTCTTTGGGTCATAGGCAGCATTTCTCTTCCTCCAAACACGGCGAGTTGAGTTCATGCCAAAGAGCTCAATTTTTGTCTCATCTGACCACAGCACCTTCTCCCAATCACTCTCGGCATCATCCAGGTGTTCACTGGCAAACTTCAGACGGGCCGTCACATGTGCCTTCCGGAGCAGGGGGACCTTGCGGGCACTGCAGGATTGCAATCCGTTATGTCGTAATGTGTTACCAATGGTTTTCGTGGTGACAGTGGTCCCAGCTGCCTTGAGATCATTGACAAGTTCCCCCCTTGTAGTTGTAGGCTGATTTCTAACCTTCCTCATGATCAAGGATACCCCACGAGGTGAGATTTTGCGTGGAGCCCCAGATCTTTGTCGATTGACAGTCATTTTGTACTTCTTCCATTTTCTTACTATGGCACCAACAGTTGTCTCCTTCTCGCCCAGCGTCTTACTGATGGTTTTGTAGCCCATTCCAGCCTTGTGCAGGTGTATGATCTTGTCCCTGACATCCTTAGACAGCTCCTTGCTCTTGGCCATTTTGTAGAGGTTAGAGTCTGACTGATTCACTGAGTCTGTGGACAGGTGTCTTTCATACAGGTGACCATTGCTGACAGCTGTCTGTCATTCAGGTAACGAGTTGATTTGGAGCATCTACCTGGTCTGTAGGGGCCAGATCTCTTACTGGTTGGTGGGGGATCAAATACTTATTTCCCTCTGCAGAATGCAAATAAATTCATATACTTTCCACAATGTGATTTTCCGGATTTAATTTGTGATGTGCTATCTCTCACTGTTACCAATAACCTACCCTTCAATTATGGGCTGCTCATGTCTTTGTCAGTGGGCAAACTTACAAAATCAGCAAGGGATCAAATACTTATTTCCCCCACTGTAGGTGTCCATTCTTGCAGTCGAATTTGGAACAGGGGAGTCACAGTACTTGCTGGGGGTCCTCGAGCAGCTTCCTTGGCCACCCGATCAGCATGGCGGTTCCCTCGGGCCACTGGAGTATCTACCCTTTGGTGTCCCCTGCAGTGAATGACAGCTACCTTCTTAGGGGCCCACACAGCCTCTAGCAGCTGAAGTATTTCAGGTCCATACTTAACAGGTTGGCTTGCAGCATTTATGAGTCCCTTTTCCTTATACAAAGCTCCATGAGCATGTAGAGTTGTGAAGGCATACTTGGAATCAGTATAAATGTTGGTTACCAGTCCTGCTGCTAGCTCCAGAGCTCGTATGAGGGCCACAAGTTCTGCTTTCTGGGCTGAAGTTCCTTGGGGCAGGGCTCTTGCTTCTATCACCTTGTCTTCTGTCACCACAGCATAGCCTGCCAATCGCTTGGAGTTCTCCACGTAACTGCTTCCATCTGTGAAATAAATTACATCTGGGTCCCTCCACGGAACATCTTTAAGATCTGGTCGACTGGAGTACACTTCATCCATGGTTTGGATACAATCATGATCCGGTGGTCCCTCAGATACTGGCAAAAGAGTGGCGGGATTGAATGTAGCCACTGTTTCCAGGTGTATCCGTGGATTCTCACACAAGCTAGCTTGGTACTTAACCATGCGGTTATTTGTAAACCAGTGGTTGCCCTTATACTCCATGAGGGTAAGAACTGCGTGGGGGACTTTAACAACCAGTTCTTGCCCCAAGGTCAGCTTGTCAGCTTCCTGGACCAGTAAGGCTGTTGCTGCAATGGCCCTCATGCAGGCTGGCCATCCTTTAGCCACTCCATCCAGCTGTTTAGACAGGTATGCAACAGGCCTCTGCCAGGATCCCATCATCTGGGTCAGCACACCCAGAGCAACCCCCTGTCGCTCATGGACATACAGTGAGAAAGGTTTCTCCACATCAGGAAGGCCTAACGCAGGGGCTTGGAGTAGGGCTTTCTTTATGGCAATGAAGGATTGTTGAGCTGTAGGTCCCCATTCAAATGGTTCCTTTTCACCCCCCTTTGTGGCTTGGTAAAGGGGTTTCGCCATCAGTGCAAAATTTGGAATCCAAATTCTGCAGAATCCGGCTGCTCCCAGAAATTCCCTAACTTCTCTTCTGGACTTGGGTTGAGGAATTGCAGCAACTGCTTGCTTCCTACTGACATCCAGTCTCCGACTTCCCTGGGAAATACAAAAGCCCAGATACTTCACTTCTGACTGACAAAGTTGGGCTTTTGAGCGTGAGACCTTATATCCTGCATCCAAGAGTAACTCCAGCAATTCTCTGGTAGCCTCAAAACACTCTTCCTGAGTCACTGCTGCAATCAGGAGGTCATCTACATACTGGAGTAAAACTCGCCTGGAAGGCTCAGATTTAAAAGTCTTAAGGTCTTGTCCTAGGGCAGTCCCAAAAATAGTGGGGGAATTCTTGAACCCCTGTGGCAGGCGGGTCCATGTATACTGAAGCTTCCTTCCTGTTACTGGGTTTTCCCATTGAAAGGCGAAAAGCAGTTGACTGGCGGGGGCCACCCGAATACAAAAGAAGGCATCTTTTAGATCTAGTGTCGTGAAATGGGTAGCTCCAGAAGGTATCAATCCTAGCAGGACATATGGATTAGGCACTACAGGGTGTAATGAAATAGTGGATTTGTTAACCACCCGTAAATCTTGGACTGGCCGGTAGTCCTCAGTCCCTGGCTTCTGAACTGGCAACAGTGGCGTATTCCATGGAGACTGACAAGGACGAATAATTCCATGGGATAACAGACGATTCAGGTGTGCTTGGATCCCTTCCAGAGCCTTTCTGGGAATTGGGTATTGGCGAAGATGGATTGGCCGGGCATTTGGAAGTAAGTCTACATGGACAGGAGGAATATTTCGGGCCAACCCTGGGGGATTATCTTCTGCCCATACCCCACTGACCTGAAAGCTGTCCGCCAGGGGTAGGTCAACTTGGCCATGTGACTGATGCAGCCGCCATTCTTCTTCAAGGGGGCAGCAGAAACTCAATATACCCTTAGGGCTAGATGTCGGGGGCCGAAAGGAGACTGAAGTCTGGCCATCAGAGTCAAAGTAAATTTGGGCCCTAAGCTTGGACAGCAGGTCTCGACCTAACAAAGGGATTGGACAGTCTGGCATATACAGGAATTCATGAGTGACTGTGTGTGAGCCTAATTGGCATCTACGGGTTGTCAGGAAGGGCCTCCGGTTCTGCACCCCCGTGGCTCCCACCACTCGGACAGTTTTTCCAGACACAGGCGCTAATCGCTCCGTCACAACAGAATGTTCAGCTCCTGTATCAATCATGAATGGAATTGAGCGGCTCCCTATAGTTAACTTGACCATAGGTTCCTGGGAGCCCAGTTTGTAGGAACCCGGTCTGTCCTATTCGTCCCATTCTGCCATCTCGGCTATCCCGATGATGTCAGATTCAGGAGGCTCATATCTTCCCTCTCGAACTCGGCCTCGGCTTCCTCGATCTCCTGGTCCCCTTCTCAGTCCCTGGCGCCTCTGGGGGCATTCATCTTTCCAGTGCCCTCTTTCCTTACAGTAGGCACACTGATCCCTCTCCAATCTTGGTCTGGGATTCTCCCCCCTTGGCCGGGATTGATTGAAGGAATCTCGGGGCCTGGCTGGTGGTCCGGGGTCCCACTTTGGCTTCCCATTAGCTAGAGGTCGACCTCGATTAAGGGTGGAATTAGTAATGGCTGCCGCTAAAAGGTCGGCCTTCTTCTGCATCTTCCGGTCAGCCTCTCGGCGCACCTCCTGATCCCTATTAATGAAAACCTTGGTTGCGATCTCAATTAGCTGGGTGGTATTCATCCCTGCGAATCCCTCCTGACGCTGCAAATTCTTCCGGATATCTGGCATACTCTGGGCCACCAATGCACTATTCACCATTCTCTGGTTTTCTAGTGCTTCAGGATCAAATGGGGTGTATGTTCTGTAGGCTTCAATTAGTCGCTCTAAAAAGGCCCCAGGGGATTCAGCTGCCCCTTGGAGAATTTCAGAGACCTTTGCCAGATTAATGGGCCTCTTTATGCCTTTCCTCATACCTTCCAGCAAGTCCCGGCAATAGCCAGACAACAGTTCATAGTGCTGCTCATTATTTGGATCCCAAACTGGAGCTGCGCGAGGAAACCGAGCTCTAACCCATTCCTCTAGGTTCTGTGTCCCCTCGGGGGCACGCGCTCGCGTGATGGCCTCAGCATTTTGCAAAATCTTCCGCCTCTCCTCAGTTGTGAAGAGGGTCAGGAGAAGTTGTTGACAATCAGTCCAGGTTGGGTTATGGGTGGCCATAATGCTAGCCACTAGGTCCACCACTGCCTGAGGCTTTTCAGTATAAGAGGGGTAATGCGTCTTCCAATTCAGGAGATCGGTGGTTGTGAAGGGTACATACTGATAGGCCTGTGCCTGTATAACCTGACCCTGATTATTAGGATCCGGTCGAGTGGTAGTTACCTGACGGAGTGGCAGAACTCTCGAGGAGGTGGGAATGGAATCTGAGGTAGAGCTAGGAGCTACCCTCCTATCATGCTCAAAGGTGATTGCAGCAGGTCTAACCCATTCAGGGGAGGTGTGTTGAAACCCTGAGGGATGGGGAGGGGTACTCATAGACTGAGAGGTGGTCACAGGTGAGTCAGTCCATTGAAAGGGATGCCGGGCCCCTGATGAGTGGGTAGGGGTACTAGAGGGAAAGGCTGGGCTGTCGGGAGTTGAGGAGTCAGGGAGTGGAGCCCAAAGCGGGTCTTCGGAGGTTAACAGGGAAGGATGTGGCAGAGGAGGGTAGAGACTGGCTGAAAAGTCCAACCTAGGATGTGGTGGGGTTCGCACAGTGGGGGAGGAACTATCCGGAGAAGCCTGTACTGGAGAAGCTTGGGCTGGGCGGCGTGGATCTCTAGGGGCGGCACGGAACCCCAACAATGGGCCATAAGGTGGTGGCTCAAGATCTGAGGGGTCATCAGAGAGTATGGGTTTCTCAGGCAGGGTAGGGGCGGAAGCCACCGATTGGGTGGTAGGCTTCCTGGGGCTCTTTCCCTCTTCTAGTTTAGATTTTCTAATCTTTCTTTGAGCACGGCCTAACATGAATTTTACTGGGGATCCCATATAAGTTTTCAACCAAGAGGGAGGGTCAGTCACAAGGCTATCCCAGGAATCTATATAAGGGAGTTGTTCAGAATATTCTGGTTCTCCTACAACTATGCTGTAGACCTTCCGGATTACTTCAATATCTAAGCTGCCACTAGGGGGCCACCCCACTCCCATAGATGGCCACTCAACTTCACACAAGGTTCTTAGAGTACTTGAGCTTAAAGTCTGTCCATAGTCATTAATTAAAAATCCTTTTTTAAAATTCTTAAGCATACAATCTAGGGGGGTAGCAATTTGTCTAGATGATGTCCCACCCATAATGCTTACAGTTACAACACACAAAGGGGGAGGGAATTTTTGAAAGTGCAGTAAGGGGTCCGCACTCTCGAGACACTAGGTAGACAGACAGCAATCGCTTCCTTCCGTTGCTGGCCAATTGAACTCGCGTTAATTGGAAACGCAGCTATAAGAAGTCCGCACTCGTTTAACATTCACGCATCACACATTCCATACAGAAAATCCCACCCAACAATTTCAGATTTCTCAGATACAGATAAGCTTAAGCGGTTTCGCTTCTAATCTCCACTAGACTAGAAGGTACTAGGGCCTTCGCTGAGAGTTGATCAGGCTCTCCTTCCCCCAATTTTTGAGGGGCTGGTTTACAATTTTCTAGCTAGAATTATAATACAGAATACAAAATACATACCCGGCGAATGTTCTCCAGTCAGTTGGGTGCTGGGATTAATGCAGGATTCAGTATCCCACCGCTGCCACCAAGAATTGTTGCAGGAATTGATGCATGAATTTATGATACTTCAGGAGTCAGACAGCACACACCAGAATGAGAGAGAAATCTTCTTTATTTGCCAGCAAACAAAGTAGAACATCAGCATTAAGTCTCTTCTTCTCTTTCTCAGCTCTCTGTGTCTTTGTGGCTTCTGTCTCAGCTGCTTCTCTTCTTATGCTGTCTTCTCCTTCTTCTGTCTGTTCCTTCTGTCCTTCTCTTTCTTCTGAGCTCCTTCTGACGTAAACTGCTTCTTCTCCCACTTAAATACAGTTCTATCTAGCCTAGCCTAGCCCCCTTACTCTCCAATTGGTTAAGGAATAGATTGATTACCTTGCCTCAACCAATCAGCTCCATACAAATATCAGTTACATAGGTTCCAGACATCCTAAACTGACCTGTGACCTGGGGCCCCTTACACCAGACATTTGGGCTCCAGTCTCTTACATGTTATTATGATTGATTTCTCATATTCCTAGTACTAACTGCTAACTAAACTCTGGTATTCATTAAAGGGGTCAAGGGCCAATCTTACTTAATAGCATACATATCGGGTTATTACTTTCAAGACCATTTCTACATTTTACCTATAATTAATCAAGGAGAAGAGAGCTGACTAGTCCTGACCTTTTTCACCTATCAGCTTATACATTGAACCAGCCAGAACTGCAGATAACTTAAAACACATGTTGGCCTCTTCACTGCAGTCCTTGCTTAGAAAGTCAGACAAAGAATTGAACAAATATTCTACATAGAAATTACAGAATAAAACATATTCTAAAATAAGCATCCTTATAAAACATATTCTACATACTTATAATGGTCTCTATATCTATATCTAAGCTATCTCCTTATAACAAAATCTACATATCAAGAACTTCTGAAATTATTTCAGCTTTAAACTACAATGTGTCATATGTCTGGCTCATGCCTGCTTACAAAACTACAGTATGCCTAACAGTATACAGATGTTGAGCTAGCATTCATCATTCACAAGGGTGAGAGTTTCATTTCTCACTGACCTTTCTAACCTTTTGCTCGGCAAGCTAGACATTGAGTAATTAACCTGAACCATCTGGCATTCCTTCATTTGCAGGGCTGAGAATTTAAAATAGTATTTGAGCACCTTTAAACAGAATTAACCCTTAATATGATTTCTTATATATATTATGCCCATGGCTGCCTCATATATATATATATACATATATATATATATATATATATATATATATATATATATATATATATATATATATATATATAATAAAAGCAAAGGCCAACGCGGAGCGAACTCCTGAGTCTCTTGAACTGCAGAGATTCTATAGGGCTGGCTCAGAGATACACCAGCCCTCTTCATTTTATTGGTAAGCAATCAATGCCACATCATCATTAGAGTCAGGAACCAATCACATGTTATCAGCATCATATGGAAAACATTACTCATTAATCATTACCTTTCTCATGAAAGTTCAGCAGAATCATAGAAAATTGTTGTAATATCAGAATATGCCATCAGTTCTCCTTCCAGCATATTATTTACAATCTCACCTATATTTTATCTTTCTAATTCAGTGTCAAGTGTCTGGTCAGGCAACGGAACTTAAGTCACTTAATGCTGATAAATCTATCATTTTAACAATGGGGCCCAAATCGTTTCACCCCAGGGGCGTAGCCACGGGTGGGCCTGGGTGGGCCCAGGCCCACCCAGTTTTGGTTCAGGCCCACCCAGCAGTGGAGGCAGCGGAGCGGAGGGAGCAGGCTGAGCTCCGATCCCGTATCTGCCTCCCCAGTCCGCCACTGCCCCGCCCGCCCTACCTTTAAATATTACAGTTTTGCTAGAGTCGCGGGCAGCCGGCATTGAAGACATCGGCAGGCTTACGCCGGTTCCAGCAGCCTTCCCTCTTCCCTCGTTGCAAGTCGGATGATGGCTCCGCCCTCTTCTGACGTATTTCCTGTATCTACGAGGGCGGAGCCATCATCCGACTTGCAACGAGGGAAGAAGGAAGGCTGCTGGAACCGGCGTAAGCCTGCCGATGTCTTCAATGCCGGCTGCCCGCGACTCCAGCAAAACTGTAATATTTAAAGGTACGGCGGGGGGGGGGGGGGCAGGAAGGAAACAGGGCAGAAGGGAGAGGAGGGTTGCTGCACATGGTGGAAGAAGGGGAGAGGAGGGTTGCTGGATGGAGGGAAGGGGAGAGGAGGGTTGCTGGACATGGTGGAAGAAGGGGAGAGGAGGGTTGCTGGATATGGTGGAAGAAGGGGAGAGGAGGGTTGCTGGACATGGTGGAAGAAGGGGAGAGGAGGGTTGCTGGATATGGTGGAAGAAGGAGAGAGGAGGGTTGCTGGACATGGTGGAAGAAGGGGAGAGGAGGGCTGCTGGATATGGTGGAAGAAGGGGAGAGGAGGGTTGCTGGACATGGTGGAAGAAGGGGAGAGGAGGGTTGCTGGATATGGTGGAAGAAGGGGAGAGGAGGGTTGCTGGATGGAGGGAAGGGGAGAGGAGGGTTGCTGGATGGAGGGAAGGAAGGAAGGGGAGAGGAGGTTTGCTGGACATGGTGGAAGAAGGGGAGAGGGCAGGGGAGAGGATAGTTGCTGGACATGGGTGGATGGAGGGGAGGGTAGGGGGGAGAGGAGGGTTGCTGGACATGGAGGGGGAGGGAGGAGTGAGGAAGGAGATGAGATAACAGAAAAGGAAGAGAGTAGAAAAACTGCACATGGATGAAGAAAATAGGCAAAAGCTGGATCCACTGGACAGTCAAGTTTGCGGAGGACCCAGCTTTTACTTACGGATGTAGGACAAGAAATGAAGAAAGGCGGAAAGTAAACAAATAAATGGAAAGGAAGCCCTGGAAACGGAGTTAAGAGGACAGATAGCAGCAGAATCGGATACTGGGCCAGCACAATCAGAAAAACAAAGTCACCAGACAACAAAGGTAGAAAAGATCATTTTATTTTCATTATAGTGTTTGGAATATGTCCACTTTGAGAATTAGGTGTTCAACATTAAAAGTTGATTTACTTATTTATGACATTTTATCCCACATTAAACATGAATTAGGATGTTTTGTGGCTCTACATGAGAATTGTGATATTATGATCCCTTATTTCAATATTGTTGACGGTCTGCATTTTCCGTATGGGTGGTATATTGGTGTATTAGGTTCTGCCCAGTGTAATATTTATGGTACAGTAAGGTTCTGAGTGTGTTTTTGCACAAAGTTGTGCATAGTGTTTTGCAGTTGAGCGATTGTGGTTAGTATATGCTTTGAGCAACCACTTTATTCTTTGACATATGATACATAGCTAATATCTAAATTTAATAAAAGGTATTAATTGTGACATTTATTTTTTTTTTCTGTGTGTGATCAGACAATTATGGCTTTAAGCTCCACCCCTGCCCCCACCCCGAACCCCGCCCCCTTTAGCCTCCCCAAACAGTTGGGCCACCGACCGCCTATGCACGGCAGCGCTTCCCAAACGCTGCCCACCGCTGCCATGATCGCAGGATTTACCTCCCTCCGTCTCAGCACTCAGCAGCAGCGGTAGCGAATCATACACGCTGCCTCCTTCTAACCCGGAAGCGGCAGAGGAGACGCTTCCGGGTTAGAAGGAGGCAGCGTGTATGATTCGCTACCGCTGCTGCTGAGTGCTGGGACGGAGGGAGGTAGATCCTGCGATCGTGGCGGTGGTGAGCAGCATTTGGGAAGTGCTGCCGTGAGAGTGAGGGAGGCAGATGCGGGAATGGAGCTCAGCCTGCACTGTAAATTTTTTTGGGGGGGGAGAAAAGGGCTCCGGGCGGGCAGGTAGAATCGCAGGACATGGATGGGAGCGGGAGGGGCGAGAGGAGAATCGCTGATGGCTGGAGGGAGGGGACAGGGGAGAAAAGAGAATTGCTGGGTAGGGTATAGATGGATAGAGGGGGGCAGGGGCAAGAACAGAATTGCTGGGTATGGCTGGATAGGGGCAGGGCAGAGAGGAGAATTGCTGGGTATGGATGAATGGAGGGGGCAGGGGAGGGAAGAGAATTGCTGGGGATGGATGGATGGAGGGGACAAGGGGAGAGAAAAGAAGGAAAGTAAAGAAATAAATGGAAAGGAAGCCCTGGAAACGGAGTTAAGAGGACAGATAGCAGCAGAATCGGATACTGGGCCAGCATGATCAGAAAAACAGTCACCAGACAACAAAGGTAGAAAAAAAATCATTTTATTTTCATTATAGTGTTTGGAATATGTCCACTTTGAGAATCAGGTGCTCAACATTAAAAGTTTATATTTATTTACTTATTTATGGCATTTTATCCCACATTAAACATGAATTAAATTGGAACCTGGGATCATTTAATTTTTTTTTCCTGGAGACAGTAATGCATTGCCCCCCCCCCCCCCCCCAGGCTCTCTCCCCGGCTATAGCCAGCTCTGCAATTTTGAGGGGAGGTGCACCGGTGGATGGGGGGGTGCAGAGGTGGACCGGGGAGAGAGCCTGTTGTTAAACATTTACCAGCACACCACTGTCTAGTGCCCACCCATCCAACCTGTTGGCCCACCCAAAAATTGACTTCTGGCTACGCCACTGTTTCACCCACTTCAGGGCTTCATCAGGAATCACCCAGTTTAAGCATAATTACAGGGGTATTGATTTGACTGACTAGACTTCTCTAGGAACTTGCAGCAATGGATCTTAAGTCACTTAATGCTGACAAATCTATCATTTTCCCAAAACAAGCTATAATTAAATTTACTAATCAGGGACACGTTTTCATGTTCTTTATCATTCTGCTAACCTCAGAAATATGTGTATTGTCTAGCATCTATCTCAAGTTATTTCAACATTAGCTCAATGTTCAGTAAATTATTACCATTTTAGTTGCTGTAAGCAGAATCATCTAGCTACAAGCTTTTTGTTTCCTCTGATTTAATTGTTACATTAAATTCCTGGGCAGCTCTTCAAGTCCCACCTCCACTAGAGAAGTCCCACCTCCAGTCTGGTAGCCCCTGTGCTACCTTGGAGGAGGGAGGTCTCCTAGAAGGAGACCATCACCCTGGTGAAGTAGGATGTACTCCTGTAGCCAGGACCTGCCCACCAGGGGATGTACTATCCTCTCGTACCGAGGATATGTCTCCAAGTGCTGCCCGGGAGGGAAATGGGACTTGATATACTGCCTTTCTGAGGTTTTTGCAACTACATTCAAAGCAGTTTACATATATTCAGGTACTTATTTTGTACCAGGGGCAATGGAGGGTTAAGTGACTTGCCCAGAGTCACAAGGAGCTGTAGCGGGAATTGAACTCAGTTCTGCAGGATCAAAGTCCACTGCACTAACCACTAGGTTAGGACAGCTGTTGTAGCTGGTGATTCGATCATTAGGCATATAGATAGCTGGGTGTCTGGTGGACGTGAGAATCGCCTGGTGACTTGTCTGCCTGGTGCGAAGGTGATGGACCTCACGCGTCACCTAGATAGAATTTTAGATGGTGCTGGGGAGGAGTCGGCTGTCTTGGTACATGTGGGAACCAATGACATAGGAAAATGTAGGAGAGAGGTTCTAGAAGCCAAATTTAGGCTCTTGGGTAGAAAGCTCAAATCCAGATCCTATTTATAAATGATTTAGAGATGGGAGTAACTAGCGAGGTAATTCAATTTGCTGATGACACAAAGTTATTCAAAGTCGTTAACTCGCGACAGGATTGTGAAAAATTACAGAAGGACCTTACGAGACTGGGCGGCTAAATGGCAGATGACGTTTAATGTGAGCAAGTGCAAGGTGATGCATGTGGGAAAAAAGAACCTGAATTATAGCTACATCATGCAAGGTTCCACGTTAGGAGTTACGGACCAAGAAAGGGATCTGGGTGTCGTCGTCGATAATACACTGAAACCTTCAGTGCGCTGCTGTGGCTAGGAAAGTGAATAGAATGTTGGGTATTATTAGGAAAGGTATGGAAAACAGGTGTGAGGATGTTATAATGCTGTTGTATCGCTCCATGGTGCGTCCGCACCTTGAGTATTGTGTTCAATTCTGGTCGCCGCATCTCAAGAAAGATATACAGTAGTAGAATTGGAAAAGGTGCAGCGAAGGGCGACTAAAATGATAGCGGGGATGGGACGACTTCCCTATGAAGAAAGATTAAGGAGGCTAGGGCTTTTCAACTTGGAGAAGAGACGGCTGAGGGGAGACATGATAGAGGTATGTAAAATAATGAGTGGAGTGGAACAGGTGGATGTGAAGCGTCTGTTCACGCTTTCCAAAAATACTAGGACTAGGGGGCATGCGATGAAACTACAATGTAGTAAATTTAAAACAAATCAGAGAACATTTTCTTCACCCAACGCATAATTAAACTTTGGAATTCGTTGCCGGAGAACGTGGTGAAGGCGGTTAGCTTGGCAGAGTTTAAAAAGGGGTTAGACGGTTTCCTAAAGAACAAGTCCATAAACCACTACTAAATGAACTTGGGAAAAATCCACAATTCCAGGAATAACATGTATAGAATGTTTGTACGTTTGGGAAGCTCGCCAGGTGCCCTTGGCCTGCATTGACCGCTGTCGTAGACAGGATGCTGGGTTCGATGGACCCTTGGTCTTTTCCCAGTGTGGCATTACTTATGTACTTATGTACACATTCTACTCTCTACCACATAATTCTTACTCCCATATTGATTACTTCCTAATTCCTGAGACCTTATTAAGTAAAATCTCTGATACTAACATTGATACTATACATCTATCAGATCATGCACAAATTTCTCTACAACTCATTGATCTTCCAACTAAGACATGGGCCAAAACGTGGTGGTTTAATGCTGGTTTACTAGCTCATCCTGAATTTATAGAGGAAATAAATGGTGAGAATATAGAATATTTTCAATTTAACACATTGGATGACACTAATTGGATAACTAGATCGGACGCTTTCAAAGCTTATATACGTGCCTCAATTTTATGTTTTTCCGCCAAACAAAAAAAGAAACAAACGTGAAATTATTGAATTGGAAAAATCTATTTCATGTTTAGAAAAAATACATCAGAAAACACCTTCTGATCTAGGTACTCTGGAAAAATTACAAAAAGCAAGATATAAATACAACTTATTATTAGCTAATAATGCTAGTAAAGAAATATTCATGAAATCAGCCCAATATTATGCCAACAATAATAAAGTCGGCCATTTGCTAGCCAGTTACTTAAAATCAAGAGCTGAAAAAAATGATATCTCTGTCATGAGAGAGGACAACAATGCAATAATTACAGATCAACAAAATATATTAAAGGCCTTCCAGCATTTTTATGCGTCTCTATACAAGTCAGAATCTAACTTAGATGACAATAATCTGGCTTTTCTCAAGGGCCTTGATCACCACACTCTTGATGATAATGATAACTTAGCATTGATGGCCCCCATAACTGAGCAAGATGTACTATCTGCCATAAAGTCTATGGCAAAAAAAAGGCATCTGGCCCAGATGGACTTCTACTTAGCTTTCCAGGTAACACTTACTCCCATCTTAAGTTTTTTTTTTGTTACATTTGTACCCCACGCTTTCCCACTCATGGCAGGCTCAATGCAGCAGGCAACGGAGGGTTAAGTGACTTGCCCAGAGTCACAAGGAGCAGCCTATGCTGGGAATTGAACTCAGTTCCTCAGGTGCCCAGGACCAAAGTCCACCACCCTAACCACTAGGCCACTTCACTTAATCACATCTGGCAAGGTTAGTGGGAGTTTCACTGAGGCTACCATTATAGTTCTCCAGAAGCCTGGCAAAGACCCCCAATACATACAGAACTATCGCCCACTGTCACTCATCAATTTGGATGCTAAGATATATGCCAAGATAATAGCAGAGCGACTGCAAGTTGTTTTGCCTAAAATTATAAACACTAATCAAAGAGGCTTTATGCATGGTAGACACTCCTATGACAACACCAGATTGTTTTCCAATGTAATTCTACAAGCACAGGCATCAACTACTCCTCTCGTAGCCGTTAGGCTAGACGCTGAAAAGGCTTTCGATCAAATTGAATGGCCTTATATGTTTCAAGTACTCAAGTGGTTTGGTTTTGCACCTGATACCATCAGAATGATCCAAGTTTTATACACTTGACCATCCACTAAAATACTCATAAATGGTCTTTTCTCCTTCTCGTTCTCCCCAATAAGAGGAACTAGACAAGGTTGTCCTCTCTCCCCGCTTTTATTCAATATAGCACTTGAACCTCTATTAATAACAATATTGCACTCAGATCAGATTAAAGGTGTAGAATTAGGTAATATTTTGGCTAAGTTATCAGCTCATGCTGACGACGTCCTCTTGTACACAACACCCTCATCTATACCACATATTCTGGAGGTAATTAATAACTACTCCAAAGTCTCTGGATACAAGCTAAACCCAACAAAAACAGAAATGATGCCTTTAAACACAGCTAGCCTCCAATACAACTTCACTCAATCCCCCTTTAAGTGGGCTCCTACAGGTCTGAAATATCTAGCTGTTTTCTTTGGTACCACTCTGTCAGAGTCTGTTAAACAAAATTCTGCATATCTGCTGAAGTGTATTACTGAAATGACTACCAAATGGTCTCCACTTAAATTATCTTGGTGGGGCAGATTGGACACCATAAAAATGATGATTACACCCAAAGTGAACTATATCCTCAGCATGCTTCCAACACTACTTGAACCCTGTACATGTTGTAATAACTGTAATCCTGGTAGCAAACCCTCAGGGTGATGGTGGGCTCCCTTCAGCAGTCCAAAAACAAAGTCCTTCCAAACAACACAGCTTTTAGTTCAAAGCAGTTTATTTCCCTTCCTCCCCAAAAGCGAATGCTACATACCTGTAGAAGGTATTCTCCGAGGACAGCAGGCTGATTGTTCTCACTGATGGGTGACGTCCACGGCAGCCCCTCCAATCGGACACTTCACTAGCAAAGGCCTTTGCTAGTCCTCGCGCGCCCATGCGCACCGCGCATGCGCGGCCGTCTTCCCGCCCGAACCGGCTCGTGTTCGTCAGTCCCGTATGTAGCAAGACAAAGACAAGGGAAGACACAACTCCAAAGGGGAGGCGGGCGGGTTTGTGAGAACAATCAGCCTGCTGTCCTCGGAGAATACCTTCTACAGGTATGTAGCATTCGCTTTCTCCGAGGACAAGCAGGCTGCTTGTTCTCACTGATGGGATATCCCTAGCCCCCAGGCTCACTCAAAACAACAAACATGGTCAATTGGGCCTCGCAACGGCGAGGACATAACTGAGATTGACCTAACAACTTATCCAACTAACTGAGAGTGTAGCCTGGAACAGAATAAACATGGGCCTAGGGGGGTGGAGTTGGATTCTAAACCCCGAACAGATTCTGAAGCACTGACTGCCCGAACCGACTGTCGCGTCGGGTATCCTGCTGCAGGCAGTAATGAGATGTGAATGTGTGGTCAGATGACCACGTCGCAGCTTTTCAGATCTCTTCAATAGTGGCTGACTTCAAGTGGGCTACCGACGCTGCCATGGCTCTAACATTATGAGCCGTGACATGACCCTCAAGAGCCAGCCCAGCCTGGGCGTAAGTGAAGAAAATGCAATCTGCTAGCCAATTGGATATGGTGCGTTTCCCCACAGCCACTCCCCTCCTGTTGGGATCAAAAGAAACAAACAATTGGGCGGACTGTCTGTTGGGCTGTGTCCGCTCCAGATAGAAGGCCAATGCTCTCTTGCAGTCCAATGTGTGCAGCTGACGTTCAGCAGGGCAGGAATGAGGACGGGGAAAGAATGTTGGCAAGACAATTGACTGGTTCAGATGGAACTCCGACACCACCTTTGGCAAGAACTTAGGGTGAGTGCGGAGGACTACTCTGTTATGATGAAATTTGGTGTAAGGGGCCTGGGCTACCAGGGCCTGAAGCTCACTGACTCTACGAGCTGAAGTAATTGCCACCAAGAAAATGACCTTCCAGGTCAAGTACTTCAGATGGCAGGAGTTCAGTGGCTCAAAAGGAGGTTTCATCAGCTGGGTGAGAACAACATTGAGATCCCATGACACTGTAGGAGGTTTAACAGGGGGCTTTGACAAAAGCAAACCTCTCATGAAGCGAACAACTAAAGGCTGTCCTGAGATCGGCTTACCTTCCACACGGTAATGGTATGCACTGATTGCACTAAGGTGAACCCTTACAGAATTGGTCTTGAGACCAGACTCAGACAAGTGCAGAAGGTATTCAAGCAGGGTCTGTGTAGGACAAGAGCGAGGATCTAGGGCCTTGCTGTCACACCAGACGGCAAACCTCCTCCATAGAAGTAACTCCTCAGTGGAATCTTTCCTGGAAGCAAGCAAGATGCGGGAGACACCCTCTGACAGACCCAAAGAGGCAAAGTCTACGCTCTCAACATCCAGGCCGTGAGAGCCAGAGACTGGAGGTTGGGATGCAGAAGCGCCCCTTCGTCCTGTGTGATGAGGGTCGGAAAACACTCCAATCTCCACGGTTCTTCGGAGGACAACTCCAGAAGAAGAGGGAACCAGATCTGACGCGGCCAAAAAGGAGCAATCAGAATCATGGTGCCTCGGTCTTGCTTGAGTTTCAACAAAGTCTTCCCGACCAGAGGTATGGGAGGATAAGCATACAGCAGACCTTCCCCCCAGTCCAGGAGGAAGGCATCCGATGCCAGTCTGCCGTGGGCCTGAAGCCTGGAACAGAACTAAGGGACTTTGTGGTGGCTCGAGATGCAAAGAGATCTACCAAGGGGGTGCCCCACACCTGGAAGATCTGGCGCACTACTCTGGAGTTGAGCGACCACTCGTGAGGTTGCATAATCCTGCTCAACCTGTCGGCCAGACTGTTGTTTACGCCTGCCAGATATGTGGCTTGGAGCACCATGCCGTGACGGCGAGCCCACAGCCACATGCTGACGGCTTCCTGACACAGGGGGCGAGATCCGGTGCCCCCCTGCTTGTTGATGTACTACATGGCAACCTGGTTGTCTGTCTGAATTTGGATAATTTGGTGGGACAGCCGATCTCTGAAAGCCTTCAGAGCGTTACAGACCGCTCGTAACTCCAGGAGATTGATCTGCAGATCGCGTTCCTGGAGGGACCAGCATCCCTGGGTGTGAAGCCCATCGACATGAGCTCCCCACCCCAGGAGAGACGCATCCATAGTCAGCACTTTTTGTGGCTGAGGAATTTGGAAAGTACGTCCCAGAGTCAAATTGGACCAAATCGTCCACCAATACAGGGATCTGAGAAAACTCGTGGACAGGTGGATCACGTCTTCTAGATCCCCAGCAGCCTGAAACCACTGGGAAGCTAGGGTCCATTGAGCAGATCTCATGTGAAGGCGGGCCATGGGAGTCACATGAACTGTGGAGGCCATGTGGCCCAGCAATCTCAACATCTGCCGAGCTGTGATCTGCTAGGACGCTCACACCCGCGAGACGAGGGACAACAAGTTGTTGGCTCTCCTCTGTGGGAGATAGGCACGAGCCGTCCGAGAATCCAGCAGAGCTCCTATGAATTCGAGTCTCTGTAGTGGAAGAAGATGGGACTTTGGATAATTTATCACAAACCCCAGTAGCTCCAGGAGGCGAATAGTCATCTGCATGGACTGTAGTGCTCCTGCCTCGGATTATGTTCTTCACCAGCCAATCGTCGAGATAGGGGAACACGTGTACTCCCAGCCTGCAAAGCGCCGCTGCTACTACAGCCAAGCACTTGGTGAACACTCTGGGCGCAGAGGCGAGCCCAAAGGGTAGCACACAGTACTGGAAGTGACGTGTGCCCAGCTGAAATCGCAGATACTGCCTGTGACCTGGCAGTATCGGGATGTGTGTGTAGGCGTCCTTCAAGTCCAGAGAGCATAGCCAGTCGTTTTCCTGAATCATGGGAAGAAGGGTGCCCAGGGAAAGCATCCTGAACTTTTCCTTTACCAGATATTTGTTCAGGGCCCTTAGGTCTAGGATGGGACGCATCCCCCCTGTTTTCTTTTCCACAAGGAAGTACCTGGAATAGAATCCTAGCCCTTCTTGCCCGGATGGCACGGGCTTGACCGCATTGGCGCTGAGAAGGGCGGAGAGTTCCTCTGCAAGTACCTGCTTGTGCTGGAAGCTGTAAGACTGAGCTCCCGGTGGGCAATTTGGAGGCTTGGAGGCCAAATTGAGGGTGTATCCGTGCCGGACTATTTGAAGAACCCACTGATCGGAGGTTATGAGAGGCCACCTTTGGTGAAAAACTTTCAACCTCCCCCCGACCGGCAGGTCGCCCGGCACTGACACGTTGATGTCGGCTATGCTCTGCTGGAGCCAGTCAAAAGCTCGCCCCTTGCTTTTGCTGGGGAGCCGAGGGGCCTTGCTGAGGCGCACGCTGCTGACGAGAGCGAGCGCGCTGGGGCTTAGCCTGGGCCGCAGGCTGTCAAGAAGGAGGATTGTACCTACGCTTACCAGTAGGGAACAGTCTTCCTTCCCCCATAAAAACGTCTACCTGTGGAGGTAGAAGCTGAAGGCTGCCGGCGGGAGAACTTGTCAAAAGCGGTATCCCGCTGGTGGAGCTGCTCTACCACTTGTTCGACCTTCTCTCCAAAAATATTGTCTGCACGGCAAGGCGAGTCCGCAATCCGTTGCTGGATCCTATTCTCCAGGTCGGAGGCATGCAGCCATGAGAGTCTGCGCATCACCACACCTTGAGCAGCGGCCCTGGACGCAACATCAAAGGTATCATATACCCCTCTGGCCAGGAATTTTCTGCACGCCTTCAGCTGCCTGACCACCTCCTGAAATGGCTTGGCTTGCTCAGGAGGGAGCTTGTCCACCAAGCCCGCCAACTGCCGCACATTGTTCCGCATGTGTATGCTCGTGTAGAGCTGGTAAGACTGAATTTTGGCCACGAGCATAGAGGAATGGTAGGCCTTCCTCCCAAAGGAGTCTAAGGTTCTAGAGTCCTTGCCTGGGGGCGCTGAAGCATGCTCCCTAGAACTCTTAGCCTTCTTTAGGGCCAAATCCACAACTCCAGAGTCGTGAGGCAACTGAGTGCGCATCAGCTCTGGGTCCCCATGGATCCGGTACTGGGACTCGATCTTCTTGGGTATGTGGGGATTACTTAGAGGCTTGGTCCAGTTCGCCAGCAATGTCTTTTTTAGGACATGATGCATGGGTACTGTGGACGCTTCCTTAGGTGGAGAAGGATAGTCCAGGAGCTCAAACATTTCAGCCCTGGGCTCGTCCTCCACAACCACCGGGAAGGGGATGGCCGTAGACATCTCCCGGACAAAGGCCGCGAAAGACAGACTCTCGGGAGGAGAAAGCTGCCTTTCAGGGGAGGGAGTGGGATCAGAAGGAAGGCCATCAGACTCCTCGTCAGAGAAATATCTGATGTCCTCCTCCTCCTCCCACGAGGCCTCACCATCGGTATCAGACACAAGTTCATGAACCTGTGTCTGAAGCCGTGCCCGACTCGACTCCGTGGAAACACGGCCACGGTAGGAGCGTCGAGAGGTAGACTCCCTCGCCCGCACCGGCGAACCTCCCTCCGCCGACGTCATCGGGGAGCCTTCCTGGGAGGCGACCGCAGTCGGTACCGCAAGCGGCACCGATGTCAGAGACGTCACCCCGGGCAAGGGGCCAGCTGGCGCCTCACTCGACGGTACCGGTGGCGCAAGCACCCCCGGTACCGGAGGGGAAGGGCGCAACAGCTCTCCCAGGATCTCTGGGAGAATGGCCCGGAGACTCTCGTGCAGGGCGGCTGTGGAGAAAGACATGGAAGCCGATGCAGGTGTCGAAGTCAGAGTCTGTTCCGGGCGTGGAGGCTGTTCCGGGCTGTCCAGGGTGGAGCGCATCGACACCTCTTGAACAGAGGGTGAGCGGTCCTCCCGGTGCCGATGCCTACTGGGTGCCGACTCCCTCGGCGACCCAGAGCTCTCGGTACCGACGCGGGAAGGAGACCGGTGTCGATGCTTCTTTGACTTTTTCAAACGAAGCATGTCACCGGAGCTTCCCGGTACCGACGAGGAGGACGTAGAATCCAGCCGTCGCTTCCTCGGGGCCGAAGCGGAAGAAGGTCGGTCTCGGGGGGGGCTGTACTGCAGGAGCCCTCAGGGTAGGGGGAGACCCACCTGAAGGCTCACCGCCACCAGCAGGGGAATGGACAGCCCTCACCTGCACTCCAGTCGAAGCACCACCGTCCGACGACATCAGCACTAGTGGAGGTCCCGGTACCACCGACGCCGACGCAGCCTTCCGATGTCTCGGCCCCGAAGATGCAGAGGGTCGATGCCTTGATGCAATTGATACAGTCGCGGCCGAGGGCGGAGGTCTTGACGCTGTCAACGTCGATGCACTCGATACTCCCGGTGCCGATGCCGACGAAGAGCCCGAGAACAACACGTTCCACTGGGCCAATCTCGCTACCTGAGTCCTTTTTTGTAAAAGGGCGCAAAGACTACAGGCCTGCGGGCGGTGCCCAGCCCCCAGACACTGAAGACACGACACGTGCCTATCAGTGAGCGAGATTACCTGGGCGCACTGGGTGCACTTCTTGAAGCCGCTGGGAGACTTCGATGACATGGGCGGAAAAATCACGCCGGCGAAATCAAAACTCGTAATTGCGGTAAGGCACCAAAAAGAGAGAGAGAAAAAAACTCGACCCGAGGCCTCAAAAGGGCCTACCCCGAAAACGAAAGAAAACTTAACGGGGCAAAAAGCTGGAAATACGGGAAGGGGAAAAAGACCGAAAGGCCCTTCTCCGAAATCCCTTTATTTTTATTTTTTTTTTGAAGCGAAAGTCAAAAGACGCGCGAGGGTCAACTTAAGGGGCGCGAATGGCGCAAACACGACCGTACCAAGCGAGGACAAAAGAAGACTGACGAACACGAGCCGGTTCGGGCGGGAAGACGGCCGCGCATGCAAGGTGCGCATGGGCGCGCGAGGACTAGCAAAGGCCTTTGCTAGTGAAGTTTCCGATTGGAGGGGCTGCCATGGACGTCACCCATCAGTGAGAACAAGCAGCCTGCTTGTCCTCGGAGAATCTCAGTTCAAAAGGGTTAAGGTCCCATTCAGTTCCAAAACAAAACACAAAAAGGAAAAATCTTCCCTTTAAATCCAAGTTTTCCCAGTTCCAACCGCCTAGGTTTCAGCTTTAAAAGTCTCTCCGCTTGGGTGGTTGCAGAATGGCAGTACACCTCCCACAACACAGCTACTTGACTCCTGTGACCACCCACTGCCTTCAGTCCCTGCAACTCTGCCCCAGAGTACAATTACAGTCCATGTCAACCGGTTCCTCCAAACCTGGTGTGCTGGGCCCTCCAGACTCTCCTTCCTAACTCTGCTTCTCTGCTAGGCTGCTGGTTAGAGACCTCCTCCCCCTCCCAGGTGGAAGGAATCTTGTACTGATTTCTGACCCAAGGGAATTGAGCTTTGTCATCCCGGCTCCCCCTTCTGGCCCTCGTCTGCCATAGCAGCTGTTCTTTCCAGTCCTTTTCTCCCTCTCTTCCATGTGGTGTCCCTACCGGGTTTTGGGACCTACCCCCCCCCCCCCCGATTCCTTCTCTCAGGGCCTTGTGGGGAATGTAGTCTGGCCTCATACCTTCTCCTGACCTGCTTAGACCCTCCAACCTCCTTACAATATAACGTATGGAACACTTATTGGCCAAATTTCTATGGTCTAATAAACCTCCACGCATTGCATTTAAGAGACTTAAGTGTTCCAAACAACAAGGAGGGGTCAACTTCCCTAGCTTTTTGGAATACCACTTGGCTTTTATGCTAAGACAGAGTTCTAACCTCCTCTGAAACCACCAATGAATCATTATGGATACAATGAGAGTCAGAGAAATACAAATCAGTACCTTTGCATCTATTAGCTTGGTCATACTTGCCTAAATCTGATAATAATCCAATAATAGCTGCTTCCTAAACAGCCTTCAAATCCTTGGACTCTTGTGTTCAGCATCCTTTCTATTCAACCACAAACTAAACACATATGGAATAATCCAATATTCAAAATTAATGACAAATGTGTTTCATGGTCTAAATGGATAGAGGCAGGCATCTGGCACATACACCAACTTCTTGATTGAAATAAGTGGATTCTGTTTCCAACACAACAATCACCATATAAACTGCACAATCAATGCTACTTTCAATGGTTACAATTAAAACATTGCATATCTACAAGTATTGATCTTGCTGGGACCTATGTCATCAATTCTCCAATGGAAGGAAAATAGCCTCCAACTGGTATAAAATTTACAAGACTGGTCTTTTCATGCACCATCCGCTTTAGAAAGCATATGGAATAAGGAACTTAATACTTCATTAACATCTGATCAATGGGAAAAAATTTGGTCCTCATTATATAAATCAGCAGCATACACACAATCTTCTTTCTTTGTGCTGTCTTGGGGTGTGTGTTTAGAGGGAGGGAGAAAGAAAGGATAGGGTGTTTGTTCAGAGGAAAAAGAAACCTTTGACTAGGGCTGTCTGAGAAGGGGGGGAGCAGAGCCAGGTGCTCTGGTGGCTAAAGATGGAGGTGTGCAGAGAAAGAAGAAGAAGAAACAAAGACAGCCCAGCAGAGTCCCGTGCCCTCTGCTGCAGGGAGAAAGAAAGAGGGAGACCTAGTGCCCTGGACACAGAGAAGTGCCCGGGACAGAGAGAGAGAGGGGGGGGGGGGCAGTAGACCCCAAGCTGAGCTCTGTGCTCTGCTGCACAGAGAAAGACAGAGAGAGAGAGAGAGCCCTAGTGAGCTCTGCTTTATACCTAATAAGAACTGAGAGGGAACAGGAGCAGAGAGAGATCAAAAAGTTCTCTCTTCCCAGGGCCAGATGCATCAACCAAACGTTAAAAAATAAGAAACGTAAAAGTGCTTAACGATTTTTAAAAAACGAGGAATGCACTACAAAAACACTCCAGAAATGTTCGGAGTGGTATTGCAAAGTAGGATGTATCACAGCATCGTTAAACCCGTCATTAATCAGCGCCTAAAGCATGCGCAGAGCAGCCAAGCGTTAGCTGGCTGCTCTGCGCATGCCACAAAGGCCCAGCTCCTATGTCAGAGGAGGGCGGGCCCAGGAAGAAAGAAGGGACGTCTGAGGAGGCCTTCTGAATCGCCGATCAGCTGTTCTTGCCCGTGCAGCAGAGGTGACAGGTGCTGCACGGGCCGGTAAGGCAAAGGGGGGGGTCGTTGGAGGGGGGAGCGGCAGCCACGACCAAAGGGGGGGGGCGGCGGGGGGGGGGCACGGGACCGGAGCATGGCAAGAGGCAGAGCTAGTATGGGAGAATACACAGGAAGGGAGGAGGGCCGGCCCGGGGCTGCTAAAATTGGAGATTTTTCCTGCGGGGGGGGGGGGGGGGGGAGGGGAGGGCGGAGGGGTGGGGGGGGCAAGGCGTCCATACAGGACGCTCATGACGAGCGCCCTTGCCCCCTCCCGATCCTTTTTTTTTTTTTTTTCTTTTTTGGTGCTGAGGGAGAGGGGAGCAGCGGCGACCTGGGGCGTCAATAAAGGACGCCCCTGACGCGTTCCCCCCCCCCCCCCCCCCCCAGTTATTTTTTTTTAATGGATTTTGTAAACTTCTAGCAGACAGACAGCCCTAACGATAGGTACAGACTCTTGTTAGATTTCACGGTGTTTTCCTGCGTTAAACAAATCGGAAAAGGTTAGTGCATGTCATTTCAATGGGATTTGTAGAAGAATTGCTCATCTGCATTCAGTTTTCATTAGCTGCTACTGTCGTCGGAAAATAGGCTTTAGTGCATGGAAAGGATAGGAAATTCTTCCTTAAGGGCTCATTTAACGATGAAAAACGTTTAGTGCATCTGGGCCCCAGTTATTTCCTTTACAGAACTCCAGATATTTTCTGAAGTCAGGAAAGGTGACAACTTTCACAGGTTGTCCTGTTTGAAATCCCTAGTGATGGAGCCTGTATGTCTGGCTTTGGTTGCTCGAAGCCCTGCTCCCAGATGGAACAAAAGGTATGTTAATCAAGAGTAATTGAGAAACCTAAGGGCTGTCAGGTCTCTCTGAAAAACCATTTGGTCCATTTCATCCTCAATGGTTCCTGCAGGAAAGGGGGGGGGAGAGTTTATCAGAGGTCAGAAGGTGGTTTAATATTGTCAAACTGATTTCATATTAATATAAGTATGTCCAGCAATAATTTTGACCTCCTGCAATCCTGACAAATAACATTATCACTACCATTTAATTTTGTTGTATCATATTTGCTTATTTTTGAGCTAATTTCTTCATTGTATTTTGTCTGCCTGAGTACATGTTCATAACTGGTTAATTTCTGTCACAATTGGCTATTTATATTTTGTCATTTGTTATAAAAACCAATAAAACTAATTGAAATAAAAAAAAAGAAATAGTATTCGAAGCTGACAAGTCGGAGAAATGTAATGAATTCTCTGTAAACCTGGAGGATCTAATGGGGCAGTTCTACAAACTGAAGAGTAGCAAATCTGGACCGGATGGTATTCATCCCAGAGTACTGATAGAACTGAAAAATTTGCTTGCGGAGCTATTGTTAGTAATATGTAATTTATCTTTAAAATCGAGTGTGGTACTGGACGACTGGAGGGTGGCCAATGTAACACTGATTTTTAAAAAAAGGTTCCAGAGGAGATCCGGGAAATTATAGACCAGTGAGTCTGACGTCGGTGCCGGGCAAAATGGTAGAGACTATTATTAAAAACAAAATTACAGAGCATATTCAAAAGCATGGATTAATGAGACAAAGAGGGGCATAATCAAACACGAACGCCTATCTCCATGGGCGTCTATGTCCGAAAACGGGTACGTGAAGAGGAGGGACAGACCGTATTTTCAAAAAAAATGGACGTCTTTTTTTTTGTTTCGAAAATACGGTTTGTACGGACCAAATGCCATGGATTTGTTCATTTCTGAGCTGGGCGTTTTGTTTTTTTTTGCGATAATGGAAACTAAAACCGGCCAGCTCAAAAACGTCCCAATCTGAGCCATTTGGTCGTGGGAGGGGCCAGGATTCGTAGTACACTGGCCCCCCTGACATGCCAGGACACCAACTGGGCACCCTAGAGGTCAGTGCGGTGGACTTCAGAAACAGCTCCCACATGCATAGCTCCCTTACCACGGGTGCTGAGCCCCCAACCCCCTCCCCCCAAACCCACTACCCACAAATGTACAACACTATCATAGCTCTTAGGGGTGAAGGGGGCACCTACAAGTGGGTGCAGTGGGATTTGGAGGCCTCCCATTTACCAGCACAAGTGTTACAGGTAGGGGGGATGGGCCTGGGTCCGCCTGCCTGAAGTGCACTGCGGTACCCACTAAAAGTGCTCCAGCGACCTGCATACACGCAGGCTCTAGGACTTGTTGCTGCTGGCACACCAGTTGACACCTGAAGACTAATGTCTCTGAAAACGTCCTTTATTGGAATAAGCACGTTTACTCACAGTTAACTGCAGATCAGAGGTTGTGCCCCACTGGCAAAGAGTCTCCCTGGTACTGAGATTAGCAGTAGGTCAGAGCTGGCAGAATGCTGTACAATGCCCTCTTTCAGCAACATTCAAGGGAAGAACTAAGTTCTGTAACGTGGCGAACACATGAAAGGGATCTAAAACTGGCTTACAAAAATGGCCACTACCTCACGGACTACCGGAAACAAAACAGGGCACACTCTGACTCAGTAAGCAGAGGGAAAAGCACCATGGGAGAAGAGCCAACCAACTACCAACATCGTGAGCATTTAACACAAGCTAGTGGAATCACGGAGCCCAATACCCTACACCCACCACAATACATTGCTGATGTGACTCTGCAGTGCGCATAACAGAAAAGGTGTCACACTCAAACGAGAGCCACATCAGAACCAGGGAAAGGCTGTCAGAGGATAGAACACATTCTGCTGTCATGGAGGTGGGTACAACAACAAAAAGAGCGGAAGAAAAGCCAAAACAGACCAGATAAAAACAATAGAGAGTAAGAGCACCAAAGAAGTTTATTAGGACCCAACATGGTCCGTGTTTCGGCCAACCGGCCTTCTTCAGGGGTCTTCAAATTGACGTATACAGATGTGCCTCCTGAATGCTCATGAAATGGAAAGCATAAACACTGGTGCTGTCTGGAATCAAGCAAGGGCATATATGCTAGTGAAAGTTTGTAAAGTGGGTTTTCTTCGTGGGAGGGGGTTAGTGACCACTGGGGGAGTCAGGGGAGGTGATCTCCGAATCCCTCTGGTGGTCATCTGGTCAGTTGGGGCACTTTTTTAAGACTTGGACCTGAAAAAAAAGGGTCCAAATAAAGCGGACCAAATTCTCGTCAAAAACGCCGTTCTTGTTTTGATTATCATCTAAAGACGCCCATCTCTCCTCGCCCGATAACCACGCCCCAGTCCCGCCTTCACCATGCCTCCAACACCCCCCGTCCACTTTGTTCGTTCCTGCGACGGAGTGCAGTTGAAGACGACCAAAATCGGCTTTCGACTATACCGATTTGTTCGCCCACAGGAGAAAGACGCCCATCTCCCGATTTGGGTCGAAATATGGGCGTCTTTCTCTTTCGAAAATAAGCTGGAAAGTCAACATGGATATGAAGGGAAATCTTGCCTCACCAATCTACTACATTTCTTTGAAGGAGTGAACAAACATGTGGATAAAGGTGAGCCGGTTGATATTGTGTATCTGGATTTTCAGAAGGCGTTTGACAAATTACCTCATAGTAACATAGTAGATGACGGCAGAAAAAGACCTGCACGGTCCATCCAGTCTGCCCAAGAAGATAAATTCATATGTGCTACTTTTTTATTTGTACTGTCCTCTTCAGTGCACAGACTGTATAAGTCTGGCCAGCCCTATCCCCGCCTCCCAACCACCAACCCCGCCTCCCAACCACCAGCTCTGGCACAGAACGTATAAGTCTGCCCAGCACTATCCCTGCCACCCACCACCGGCTCTGGCACAGACCTTATAAGTCTGCCCAGCACTATCCCCGCCTCCCAACCACCAGCCCCGGCACAGACCGTATAAGTCTGCCCAGTACTAGTCCCGCCTCCCAACCACCAGCCCCAGCACAGACCGTATATGTCTGCCCACACTAGCCCCGCCTCCCAACCACCAGCTCTGCCACCCATTCTAGGCTAAGCTCCTGAGGATCCCTTTCTTCTGCACAGGATTCCTTTATGTTTATTCCACGCATGTTTGAATTCCGTTACCGTTTTCATCTCCACCACCTCCCGCGGGAGGGAATTCCAAGCATCCACCACCCTCTCCGTGAAAAAATACTTCCTGATATTCTTCTTGAGTCTGCCCCCTTTCAATCTCATTTCATGCCCTCTCGTTCTACTGCCTTCCCATCTCTGGAAAAGGTTTGTTTGCGGATTAATACCTTTCAAATATTTGAACGTCTGTATCATATCACCCCTGTTCCTCCTTTCCTCCAGGGTATACATGTTCAGATCCGCAAGTCTCTCCTCATACGTCTTGTAACGCAAATCCCATACCATCCTCGTAGCTTTTCTTTGCACCGCTTCAATTCTTTTTACATTCTTAGCAAGATACGGCCTCCAAAACTGAACACAATACTCCAGGTGGGGCCTCACCAATGACTTTTACAGGGGCATCAACACCTCTTTTCTTCTGCTGGTCACACCTCTCTCTATACAGCCTAGTAACCTTCTAGCTACGGCCACCGCCTTGTCACACTGTTTCATCGCCTTCAGATCCTCAGATACTATCACCCCAAGATCCCTCTCCCCATCCGTACCTAGCAGACTCTCACCGCCTAACACATACGCCTCTCTTGGATTTCTACTCCCTGTGCATCACTTTGCATTTCTTCGCATTGAATTTTAATTGCCAAACCTTAGACCATCCTTCTAGCTTTTTCAGATCCTTTTTCATGTTTTCCACTCCCTCCGGGGTGTCCACTGTGTTACAAATCTTAGTATCATCTGCAAATAGGCAAACTTTACCTTCTAACCCTTCAGCAATGTCACTCACAAATATATTGAACAGAATCGGCCCCAGCACCGATCCCTGAGGCACTCCACTACTCACCTTTCCCTCCTCCGAGCGAACTCCATTCACCACCACCCTCTGGCGCCTGTCCGTCAACCAGTTCCTAATCCAGTTCACCACTTTGGGTCCTATCTTCAGCCCATCCAGTTTATTTAAGAGCCTCCTGTGGGGAACCGTGTCAAAAGCCTTGCTGAAATCTAAGTAGATTATGTCTATAGCACGTTCACGGTTCAATTCTCCAGTCACCCAATCAAAGAATTCAATGAGATTCGTTTGGCACAATTTCCCTTTGGTAAAATCATGTTGTCTCGGATCTTGCAACTCATTTTCTTCCAGGAAATTCACTATCCTTTCCTTCAGCATCGCTTCCATTACTTTTCCAATAATCGAAGAGAGGCTTACCGGCCTGTAGTTTCCAGCATCTTCCCTATCACCACTTTTGTGAAGAGGGACCACCTCCGCCGTTCTCCAATCCGTCGGAACCTCTCCCATTTCTAAGGATTTATTAATGAAAGACTACAGAGGAAATTGGAGAGTCATGGGATAGGAGGTAGTGTTCTATTGTGGATTAAAAACTGGTTAAAAGATAGAAAACAGAAAGTAGGGTTAAATGGTCAGTATTCTCAGTGGAGAAGGGTAGTTAGTGGGGTTCCCTAGGAGTCTGTACTGGGACCGCTGCTTTTTAACATATTTATAAATGACTTAGAGATGGGAGTAACTAGTGAGGTAATTAAATTTGCTGATGACACAAAATTATTCAAAGTCGTTAAATCGCGGGAGGATTGTGAAAAATTACAAGAGGACCTTACGAGACTGGGAGACTGGGCGTCTAAATGGCAGATGATGTTTAATGTGAGCAAGTGCAAAGTGATGTATGTGAGAAAGAGGAACCCGAATTATAGCTACATCATGCAAGCTTTCACGTTAGGAGTCACAGACCAAGAAAGGGATCTATGTATCGTCATTGATGATACGTTGAACCTTCTGCTCAGTGTGCTGCTGCGGCTAAGAGAGCAAATAGAATGTTAGGTATTATTAGGAAAGGAATGGAAAACAAAAATGAGGATGTTATAATGCCTTTGTATCGCTCCATGGTGCGACCGCACCTCGAATATTGTGTTCAATTCTGGTTGCCGCATCTCAAAAAAGATATAGTGGAATTAGAAAAGGTGCCAAGAAGGGCGACGAAAATGATAAAGGGGATGGGACGACTTCCCTACAAAGGAAAGGCTAAAGCGGCTAGGGCTTTTCAGCTTGGAGAAAAGGCGGCTGAGGAGAGATATGATAGAGGTCTATAAAATAATGAGTGGAGTTGAACAGGTAGATGTGAATCGTCTGTTTACGCTTTCCAAAAATACTAGGACTAGGGGGCATGCGATGAAGCTACAATGTAGTAAATTTAAAACGAATCAGAGAAAATGTTTCTTCACTCAACGTGTAATTAAACTCTGGAATTCATTGCCAGAGAATGTGGTAAAGGCGGTTAGCTTAGCGGAGTTTAAAAAAGGTTTGAATGGCTTCCTAAAGGAAATGTCCATAGACCATTATTAAATGGACTTGGAGAAAATCCACTATTTCTGGGAAAAGCAGTATAAAATGTTTTGTACTTTTTTGGGATCTTGCCAGGTATTTGTGACCTGGATTGGCCACTGTTGGAAACAGGATGCTGGGCTTGATGGACCTTTGGTCTTTCCCAGTATGGCAATACTTATGTACTTATGGGTCTCTATTCTCAAACAGATTTTCCATACCATCAGACTCCTTCCTCTGACCCCATAAGGGGTCATAAATCATGTTTAAACGGTAGAATTCTATCTGGAAGTCAGTTGGGGAGGAGTTCTCTTTAAGGATTTGTTGTAGCATAAGTTTAGCTGGGGACTTAGGTATCATGTCCCTAGCTAGTTGCAAGAGTGAGCAAGAACATTGCAAACAACAACATCCCACAAACATTACTGCAATAAACCCTATTATCCTTATTATTGTTGTACGTATCCATGAAACATTTGGCAGCCAATCAGTTAACCAACTAGTCAATCCCTGAGCCCATCCATCACCAGATGTATTGTATTTTCTTAGACAAATTCTTAAATGACGATAACCTTTTTTTAATCAAAAAACTGTTATCGGTCAAATTGAAGAAGCACATTCCTTGAAATTCCTCACAACCATGATTAGCTCTAAGAAGTAAATAATCAATCACAAGACAGTTTTGGATAACAGCTGTAAGAGCAGCTATAAGAGAGGAGCTAAGATTTATAGTCTTGGTTAAGGCACAGGCAAGTTTAAGCAATGATAGATGAGTATGTAGAGTTAATCCAGGTACACCCACAAGAGAGGTAGCAAGGGCTAGTGCCTCTCCCCTGGAAAAGAGATGTAAGTCTGAATCACAGTCAGGAGCAAATTAAATAGTGCTAGTCAGAGATTGTGGAGAGCGGTGCTCCCCTGAATGGGCAGAAGGCCAAGCAAGGAAAGCACCTGTGGTGAGCATTCCTATAGTACACGGACCACCAGAGGCATTTGCGGGAATATAGGAAAAAGCCATCTTGCCACAAAGAAGAAACCAACCAAACAGTAGATACCTAGAAGCATAGTCAAAGGACACAGGAGTAACAGAAGCACAAGATAGACCAGGTAAGTAACATTAGTAATGTACTTGGTCGCATTCTGTAAAGTAAAACAATTAGTAGCAAAGGTAACATTCAAAAGACTGATAGGGAAAGGTTGATCGTGAGGGGCTTCTAGCTCCTAGGCTATATAAAGCGTAGGCAAAATTTTAGCCAATACTTGACACAAAAATAGTTGAGTAATGGAGCGAAAGTGGGTGTCACTTATCAGGCTATGGAGGGAAGAGGCCACTCCTATGAGGCAGGTGGCAAGGGTACTACTGGAAGTTAGGGTATTCCTTACACAAAAATTGGAACTGTTGAGGGCAGCCTGAGCCAACAATGCCCAGGAATTCTCAAGAGCTCCCCCTGCTGGAATCTGTACTGTGTTAATCTGGAAACCAATGGGAAATACAAGAAATGCAATTTGTAATGGAAACCAAAACATGTTTACAAAAGGTACTTCAGCATCAAAATTATTGTAATTATGCTTAGGGCCAGATAAACCAAGAAACAAATAAAACACCAGTCTATTTTCTTATTTCTGTCCTCTGTTTCCTGTTTCAATTGGTCCAAATTTTCACGTAAGGCTGAACTGGTTCTGCTGTTGTTTGTAGTTGCATCTGGAATTGGATCAAGTTCAATATCTTCAGTAATCCGATAGTGACGCCCTTAAGTGTTCCCATTCAATCCCAGGGCTGGGTTAGCTTTCTTCTTGCAGTGGGAAAGATGAATCCAGGAATTCAGGCCTTGAAGACCAGTAACACCAGGTAGGGTCCACTGTAGGTAGCCGATAAAGCTGTGCGAGGCCTCTGGACCTTCATGTACTGTATATGTAGTCTCCAGATTCCAGATGAGGATACTCGCTCTGTATCTCACCAGCAGCTTTTTAATCTGTGCCCTGAAATGGAGAAAAAGAAGAAAGTGCTTTATGCAAATACTGACAAAAAGTTAGAAGATCGCTGCATAGTAAAAAAGAATCTGGCAGGGTCCCTAACATTTCTGGGGTTACCAGGGGTCTGCCTGTAATAATTTCATGAGGGGTAACACCCTTTATAGCCCATTGAGGGGAATGTTGAAACACCATTAAGGCAAAGGGCAAGCACTGAACCCAATCTTTTACCCACTCAGAAGTGAGTACTCTTAATTGCTGCTTAATCAGTCCATTGATGCGCTCAACTTGGCCAGAGCTGGGTGGATGATATGGAGTGTGTAGCTGCCTCTTTAGCCCAAACTGGCATTCTAACCCCTCCCAAAGGGACGAGATAAATGCAGGACCTTGGTCTGAGGAAATCACTAAGGGTATTCCCCAATTTTTTTTAAAGTTGTCCCAGCTGTACAATTTGTAGTTGGATATGCCTCCACCTATCCATAGAACCCACAAAATGCCACCAGTAAATACTTGATCCCCCCTCTGGCCAGAGATAACTCTATGTAATCAACCTGTATATTTTTTTATTTTTGTTACATTTGTACCCCACGCTTTCCCACTCATGGCAGGCTCAATGTGGCTTACATATTATATACAGGTACTTATTTGTACCTGGGGCAATGGAGGGTTAAGTGACTTGCCCAGAGTCACAAGGAGCTGCCTGTGCCTGAAGTGGGAATCAAACTCAGTTCCTCAGTTCCCCAGGACCAGAGTCCACCACCCTAACCACTAAAGAAAGGGGCCCCAGGGCTTTGGAAGGTGTGCAGGTACATGATGACAGGCTTGGGCTACTGCTTCAGCATGCTCAGAAAACTGTAGATGATACCAAAGGACAGAAAAATTCTTTATCATAGAAGCAACATTTGGATGTGTCCCAGTGTGCATGTACACTGCTAGAGGATAAAGTAGTTTGTCCGGGCATAGTGTCCTTTTTTCCATAAGCCTTCAGCTGTAGGAACAGCCCCCCAAATTGCCCATATTGTACGCTGCTGTGGGTCTGACTGGGCAAAGCATTCTTTCAAATATTCCAATGCAGTCAATTCAGGAGGAGGCTTAGGATACAGAGGTAACAAATAAACAGGAGTTGACTCACCCAGAGCTGCTGCTTTTGCAGTCTGATCAACAAACTTATTTCCTTGGCTCACGGAGTCCAATCCTCCAGTGTGTGCAGCGCACTTAAGGACTGCTACTTTTGCTGGTTTCTTAATTGCTTCTAACAGTCTCTGTATATATTTAGCATATTTGATAGGTCTGTTAGATGAGGTCAAAAAACCTCGCTGTTTCCAGATTTGAACGAAGTCCCAGACTACACCTAAAGCGTATGCACTCTCAGTGTAGATATTTATAGCTGCAAACTGTCCCAATTCACATCCACAAATTAATGCAAACAGTTCTGCTTACTGGGAACTGGTAAAGAGCAAAGACTCTTTTTCT
The DNA here is from genome assembly GCF_901765095.1 of Microcaecilia unicolor. Taxonomy (NCBI): domain Eukaryota; kingdom Metazoa; phylum Chordata; class Amphibia; order Gymnophiona; family Siphonopidae; genus Microcaecilia; species Microcaecilia unicolor. The sequence goes on from NC_044038.1 coordinate 101,189,519, forward strand.
ATTATTCTGTCCTGAGTACATACTGCATAACCCACTCGTATAGTCCCTTGTTGATCCCTATAGGCTGACACATCAGTGAGCATGAGTAAATCTGCATCAGACAAAGACACTGGTGAAAGGTCTGGATGTGGCTTAGTGTCCAATGCAGCAGGGCCGGTCTTAGGCAGAGGCGACCGAGGCAGCCGTAAGGGCCCCGCACGGCGCGCCTCAACTCTGCCTCGTGCCTCCGCTCCGACCTCTGCTCCCGCTCGCCTCGGACGACCCGGCGGACCGCATCATAATCAGTCATTAATGAATGTTGATCCCATTCCCGGCCGCTCCGCTCGAACTCCAAGCCTCCCGCCACCACCGGCACGGCGCCCACCCCCGGCTTGGGCCCGGTGTCTGTCTCAGCCCACCGTCAGCTGCTCCCGAGTTCCCGGAGTCGTACAACAGTAAACTTTGCAGCGACGGCCCCGCCCCCGATGGCGACAGCCAGTTGCAGCGTGACGGATCACCTCCTCTAGGCTCCAGCAGCTTTTCACTTCCTGTTCAATGTCCCGCCTTCTGCATGTATTTCCTGTTTCCGCGAGGGAAGGAGTCACTGAGCGGGAAAAGCTGGAGCCTGGTCCGAGGTGTTGAGCCATCGTCGCTGACTGTGGTGCAAGAGCCTGCGAGGGAGAGCTGAGCGCATGCAGACTCCTCGTGGTCTGGAGCCGAGCGAGGCAGGCAGCTAGGAAAGCAACAGACAGGGCTGCTGCCTACAACAGTTGTGCCACAAGCCAATCCATTAAGGCAGGTGAGGTGCGTGTGTGTGTCTCTCTCCTATTCCAGACCGAAGGCCTTCAGAATGGCAAATAGTTTTTCTGGATGAGAACCTGTGCTGCAGGGCACCACGGGAGCTGGTTTATACACTAGCATCGAATCCACAATGACTCCATCCAATTTTACAGACTGAGTGACATCAGCCAGTTCCACACCAAAGTCTTGAACTTACACCCAAGAATTCCAATTCTAAAACAAAATACTTATTTTAAATTATTTAGGAATTTAATGTGTGGTTGGCAAGGTTTTATGAGCTGCCTGTAGAATATTTTCACAAATGCTTCAGCATTCAGGTACTGTAGCCATTTTTTTATTTCTTCTATTTTCTCTTCCTTGCATCACTGGTTTGATGCGCATGTGATCATATGAATGGCTCCAGTTGAGTTACTGTATGTATTACCAGTATTGCTCATGGTATCTCTGCTGCATAGGAGCCAGTAGTCTGTGTTGCACATTTCTGTCTGTCCTAGATATGAATAGAATCTATTGAGAGATGAGGGGCTTCCTGTTTCTCCAACAATCAACAAGTTAAGAAGTGACAAAATGGTACATTTACCATTTCCCCTCCCTTCATTTGCAAAACTCATCTGTCTGTTTACGGATTGAGGGTGAAAAGACATGATAAAGACATGTGTCATAGTAGGGTGGCAGAGACTATATGATGTGTATATGTCCTTGGTAGGTATAGATGGAGCCTCCCCAATAGACACAATCACTTGGGCAAAATGCACCTAAAATGTGGAAGCCTCTGGCTGTAGCTGATTTTTTTAACAGCTTTTCTTATGGACCTTAACTCACTAGAATTCACTCCCCTTCCCTACTGTAGTTGTGTAGGAGTGGAACGCTGTACTACTGGACCAACAGAACAACCTCAACGCTTTGTGTATACTGATGGACTTTACTACCTCTGTTTCTGCCTTTTGGCATACTCCATACTTGAATGTATTGGGCATTTAAGCTCTCCTGTACTGTGCCTTAACTACAACTTGTCAGCTTGTGCTGCTTACTGTCTATTAGTATAAGATGGGATGCAGGTGCATTAGATACACAGCTTGTAACCGTAGTAAGCAAGGCTTGCACAGGAACCAGCTTGCACGTAGGTACCACATGACTAGATGGCCTTGGAGGGTGTTGTCACCCCCTCAACCTGCATCTCTGAGCCTAATGAACCTTATCTCCTTTGCTAGAAAGGAGCATTGTATTGTGTGTGTGTAGAAGAAGATACTAAGTTTCGTTTCCCTTGCCAGTATCATTTCAGTATTATGACGTGTGTATGTACTGTGAACTACAAATGTGTACTGTAAGAACTACAAATGTTTACTGCGCATGTCCACTGTGATGTATAAGGGGCCTAATGCGCAGGCCCAGCAGGGAAGTATAAATGTAAGTGTCAGATGATTTGTGACACACAGTATCCTGAGAGAACTCAGTGCTGTTCATTGCTAGCAATAAAGTTGCATTGCTTTGGAACCAATTTGGCCTTTTGTCTCCTGATTCACTAGCCTGTTTCATTGGCGAGCCAGCCAGGAGTGATTTACAAAAGGGAAAATCGGATTATATTCTTTCCCCTCTCCCATTGCAGTCGGGCCAGGTCATCGATCCCCTCCCGAGAAGGTGGTGAGTGGCCACCGCTGATTTCAGCGTCCATCTCCCGGAGGAGGGCCGATCAATTCCGGCTGACTGGAAAGGGGGCTGTGTGGTTCCGGCAAGGCACCTTTTTCTTTGACTCCGGAGAGAAGCGCACCGACGGCGCGGCCTGCGACCCCGGCGGACAGGCGAGTATACTCAACGTAGTGACCGGCCCAGTAAGGACCGAAGAAGAGGCGTGATCACCCTCTTTCAGCCAGTGACTAATATGGACTAGGTCCCGAAACTCACTAGGCTTGGCGACGAAACCGAGCGGGAGGGTTTCTTGTGGCGTATGAAAGTGTGTGAGTGGGCTTGCATTTCCGGACCGGGCGACCGCGTTCCGGTCAGGCCGAGTGTTGACCCTTCCGTGTCTGGTGGAACGAGACCCCTTACTCCTCCACCATCCTTTCCCCCTTTGTCTGTCTCCTATCCTTTGGCACTCAGGTTAGGATGGGCGGGGGTGGATCCACACCGCTAGATTTAATGACGGAACACTTTAGCGAAGTGTTTGACCAAGATAAATGTAGTAAGGCCGGGATGATACAGCGATGTCAATTTATGTGGCCTGGGCTGGGGATTGCTGAATGGCCTCCGGAAGGGTCATTTGAGTATGAGAAGGTGGCGGCAGTGATGGATATCGTTATAGTTGAAGGCAACCCAGGCTGTCCCGAGGACATACCGTATATAGAAGCGTGGTTGAATGTAGTCCGGAACCCGCCGGACTGGGCCCAACATAAGGTAGAAAAGGCCGCCCTCATGGTGGTAAACCAGAGAAAGGGGCGGAAAACTAAACTTAAAGCCCTGAAAGCCTTGCAGACCCATGTCTTCGCTCTCCAAACCCCGGCAACCATTGCCGTTCCGAAGGCCGCAGGGAACGCCCCCACAAGGCCGACCGCCCCTAGCATCAAAGCCACAGAGACCATGCCCCGTGCTACTACAGTTAAGATAGAGACCACACCCCGTGCTACCAACACACTTCCCAGAATGAGACCCCTGAAAGAAACCCGAGGGAAAGGTCAGGAGTTGCCCGAAAAGGTGCGTTCGAAGGCCCCGATACTTGCTACGACGGAGGTCTACGAAGATGATATTGCGCCCCCTCCCTATGCCCCCATATATCCCGACCTTACGGACATGGCGGAGAGCCAGAATAACGCCGAGGCCTCCGAGTCAGAATCAGACGTTGAAGACGCTTCCCGACCAGGCTCGCCCGAGTCAACAGGCCCCGTAACCTCGAGGAAGAGCCAGCGGGTCGTGAAGAAAATCACTCGGTTTCCCCAATCGAGTCCACGCAACACCCTCCCTTCCAGTCGGAGGGCGGGGATTACTGACCTATACCCGGTCCAGCAATCTACCACCTACACCCCTAACCCAGCAGCAGACGGGGGCCAGCCTATCGAGTCGACCGTCTACAGCCATGTTCCCTTCTCCAGTGCCGATTTGTATAACTGGAAATTACATGGACCTTCATACGACCAGAAACCTGAACAGCTGATAGAACTGGTGGAAGGCATTATATACAGTTATAACCCGACATGGGGTGACCTTAGACAGTTGAGTGCCCACATTCTGACCACTGAAGAACGCCGCCTCTTGCAACAGAATATGGAGCAAGCTGTCCGGGACGCGAACCCGGGGCATGCCAACTTACAGAACCTCTTAGAGGCGGAAGCACCTACTGCTGCCCCTGCGTGGGACTACCGAAACGCTGAAGGCCAAGCCGTCATCCGCCGGTACCAGCAGGCGTACCTGGCGGCCCTTAAGAAGGGAAAACAGAAGGTTACCAATATGGGAAAAATCCACAATGTAGTCCAACAGAAGGACGAAAGCCCAGGGGATTTCCTTGAACGACTTATGGAAGCATTTAGAAGACATAGTACAATAAATCCCGAAGACTCCAAGAACCTCCCTACCGTGGTCATGAGTTTTGTCAGTCAGTCAGCACCGGATATATGAAGAAAGCTCCAGAGAACTGAGGGGTTTGAAGAGATGAGTATCAGCCAACTGAAAGCTATAGCTGATCGTGTATTTGGATACCGCGATCAAGAAGAGAAGACGGAAGCCCGGAAGGAGTCGACCAGACAAATGCGGGAGAAGGCAGATGTGTTGGCCACGGTGCTGGAAGAACGCTTGGGGTCCAGACCGCGGGGCAGAGGACGGGGCCGGAGAGGGAGAGGAACACGGTCTCCCATAGGACGTAACCAGTGCGCTAACTGCCGAGAAGAAGGGCACTGGTGGGCTGACTGCCCGGAGAAGCCACGGGACCAAAAAAGAGAGGACGAGGACGACGACCGCCCAAGAGGCCCCAGACGCGGACGGGGCCGCGGTCGGGGACGTGGCGAGCAACAGGAATGGCAGATGGCCCTTGACGCCACCCGGGACCATACTGCATGAAGGGACCGGGAGGGCAGAGTCCCCACTGACCCTCTGGTGGAGATCCGGGTGGGGACGCAATTAATGAAGGCCCTATTAGACACTGGGGCTCAGCGATCTGTTATCACTACTGCCATAGCCCCGGCAACGAAAGAAACCATACCGATTGTGGGGGCCTCCGGGAAAGCACTCACTGCTCCCCTCCTCAAGGAACGCCAAGTCCAAATCGGAGGGACGACGGTGTCTCACCAGTTCATACATGTCCCCGATTGCCCAGTCCCCTTGATTGGCCGGGACCTACTGTGCAAACTCCAAGCCACCTTGAAGTTTAAAGCCACGGGTGAAGTAGACGCTCATTTTGAAGACCGACTGGTGACGCTCATCTGCCCTGTGCGGGAAGAATGGAGATTACACGCCCCTCTCATTGCAGGCCCTGACGACTGTCGCTATTGCCAGGACACCCCTTTCGCACGGCAGAGGAGAGCCCTGATGGATGGGGTGCCCAACGTATGGGCAGAAGTGAACCCCGGCGGACTGGCTGTCAACGCCATCCCCATCTGGATTGAACTTAAACCAAATGCTCAAGTCGTCAACCAAGGGCAATACCACATCCCCTATGCAGCACGGCATAGTATGCAAACTCATCTGCAGAAACTCCTTCAACAAGGGGTCCTCAAACCGATCAGATCTGCATGGAACACCCCACTGCTGCCCGTTAAGAAGCCGGGAACATCAGAGTACAGACCCGTCCAGGACCTGAGGAAAGTCAACAACCAGGTAGCCGACATAGTTGCCCTTGTACCGAACCCCTACTCCATCCTAGCCCAAGTGCCAGCCCAAACCAAGTGGTACAGTGTCATTGATCTGAAGGACGCCTTCTTTTCCATCCCCCTTGCTGTCGATAGCCAGAAGTTGTTCGCCTTCACGTGGGAAGACTTACAGACTGGCAGTAAGCAGCAGTTTACATGGACCCGGCTTCCACAGGGATTTAAGAACTCACCTACCCTCTTCGGTGACCAACTTGCCCAGGATTTGAGGACGTATCAGGAGGAGTATGGACCGGTCTTTCAATACGTGGACGACCTGTTGGTGGCCCGTGAAACGTACACGGATTGTGAAGAAGCCACCCTTTACCTCTTGAAAACCCTGGAAGCCCAGGGGTACCGGGCCAGCCGGAAAAAGGCCCAGATATGTGAGATCGAAGTCCAGTACCTGGGTTTTTGCCTCCGAGAAGGAACCCGGAGGCTTGGTACCCCCCGAACCCAAGCCATCCGCAACCAACCCACTCCTGCGAATAAGAAGGAATTGCGGGCATTACTAGGAGCAGCTGGGTACTGCCGGATCTGGATCATCAACTTCGCTGTTCTGACCCAAGACTTGTACGCCAAACTAAAAGGACCTGAACTTGAGGGCCAGAACCTCCAGTGGGAGAAACATGAACTGAAAGCCCTTCAGGACCTCAAGGAGGCCCTTGTGGCCCCTCCAGCGCTCGGACTGCCAGATGTGACCAAGCCGTTCCACTTGTTCATCGACGAAAAAAAGGGATTGGCACTTGGAGTCCTCACCCAACTGGTCGGTACCTGGCAACGCCCTGTAGCATATCTCTCCAAGGGCATGGACAACGTGGCACGAGGATGGCCGGGGTGTCTTCAAAGCATTGCGGCGGCTTGTCTGCTGATACACGAAGCCAATAAACTGACGTTTGGCCAAACCCTCTTTGTGACTACACCCCATACCATCCGTGGCCTACTCGAGAGTCATGGACCCAGGTGGATGACTAACTCCCGATTGGTTAAATATCAAGCCCTCCTGTGCGAAAACCCGGAGGTGCGGATCCTGGACACAACCAACCTTAATCCTGCTACCCTCCTTCCGGCCCCTGAACCACCACTCCACGACTGTGAAGAGGTAATGGCCACCGTACATTCTAGCAGGCCTGACCTCAAGGACCAACCCTGGCAAGGGGGCATCACCTTGTTCACCGATGGAAGCAGCCAAGTAATAGAGGGAATTCGAAGAGCTGGCTATGCTGTCGTGTCTGAGGACCATGTGATCGAGGCTATGGCTCTGCCGCCCGGAACGTCAGCCCAGAAGGCGGAACTGGTCGCCCTCACCAGAGCCCTCCTGTGGGCTGAAGGAAAAGTTGTCAACATCTACACCGATTCCAAATACGCCTTCCTCACCCTCCAGGTGCACGGAGCCCTGCACAAAGAGAGAGGCTATCTAACCGCTGAAGGGAAGGGACTCGCAAACGCCACTGAGATCTGCCAGCTACTCGAGTCAGTATGGAAGCCAAAGAAAGTAGCTGTGATGCATTGCAGGGCCCATACCGGCCGGACGGACCCTATCGCCCGGGGAAATCAACGGGCGGATGATGCCGCAAAAAGGGCAAGTCGTCTCCCTTATTCTTCTCATTCCTCTGACCCTGTACTAGTCCTCCACCTCCCCACAGAGACCCCTACCTATACCCCGCAAGAAGCGGAGTGGGCCCGGCAGGAGGGCCTGGAGTCACGCAATGGTTGGTGGGTACTCCAGGATGGGCACATATGGATACCCGAAGCCTTGGCCTGGACGGTGGCCAGGGAGGCCCACAACCGCACCCATCTGGGAAAAGACGCTCTGGGACGCTTGCTCGGGAAGACCTACTACATCAATAAATTGTCACTCTGGACCAAAAATGCTTCCGCTCAATGTGCAACTTGTGCCCGGAATAACCCGAGGACGGGGCCCGGTCCCACGCCAGGACATGTCCTCCGAGGCACTAGTCCGTTCCATGTCTGCCAGATTGACTTTACGCATATGCCCCCAGCCAGGGGCTACAAAGCCATCCTCGTCGCTGTGTGTACTTACACCGGATGGATTGAGGCCCAGCCCACCAGAACGGAAATGGCAAAGGAAGTCACGTCCCTATTGATCCATCACCTTCTGCCAAGATACGGCCTCCCCAAACAGATAAATTCAGACAACGGTCCTGCATTTGCCAGTGAAGTTACACAACAGCTCAGTACAAGACTGGGCCTCGATTGGAAGTTGCATTGTGCTTGGAGACCCCAGAGCAGTGGAATAGTGGAGAGAGCCAACCGATCCCTGAAGAACCAGCTAGCCAAGCTATGCCAAGAAGCCAAAGCCAAATGGCCCGACCTGCTCCCACTGGCCTTGCTGCACCTTAGGTGCACCCCCAAAGCTACAGGCCTCACTCCTTACGAGATGATGTACGCCAGGCCACCCCCGCTACCCTCCTTTCCCGACTCCTTGCAGATACAGGGCGAGAGCTCCTTAGTAAAGCAGATGAAGGCCCTACGCGAGGTAGTGCAGAACATCCAACAGTACACTGAGAGTGTAGGTCCCCTAGTCCTTACTAGTCCTACACACCAGTTTAGGGTGGGGGGATGAAGTCTGGGTAAAGGAGTGGGATGAATCTGACTGTTTAAAGCCCAAGTGGAAAGGGCCCTCCCTTGTTCTCCTAACTACCCCAACCGCTGTTAAAATTGCAGGAAGTCCCGTGTGGATACATTGGACAAGGCTGAAACCCGCTGCGCCTACCGGCGGCACATCTAAAGTTTGGACTGCCCGTCAACATCCTGACGCTCCACTACGGTTGACCCTGACGAGGAAGTGAACCGGGTCCATGCCTGCCCAGCAACAGGAGCTCAGCTTTTGGACCCACTGCGTTTTTGGCTCTGTGTTTATTGCAGCCTTCATCCTGAGCATCATTATCTTCGTGCTGCAAAGGCTCGGATACCTCCCACCGTACATATGATGCTGAACCTCCTCCTCCTCCTCCTGTGCTCAGTCCCGGGCCATCACACCACCCTGAGCCAGAACTGTACTGAGTGCTTGCGCTCAGTACGTCACCGAATTGAGGGGGGATATCACCTGGTCACCACCCTCATTCACCAATCACAGCCTCCGGAAGGCGATTGCCGGCCCCTTCCGGTTTGTGCCATTACGACCCCGACTGGACTCCACCAGTTTCACCGGTGCCTCCAGCGCAACCTCACTATCTGCCACAGCCCAGTCAAGTCAAGATACTACAATGTCACCCTCAGCGTGGGGCTCCCTCAGTATGTCGGGTCTATGGGAGTCCAGGGAGATGGCATCCTGTATTACGTTAATTCCACCCGCATTATTGCCGGTGGTACTCAAACTGTAGCCACCCTTACTTTTGACGTTTGCGTTGCTATAGACAGATACCCCTGGTCCCACAAGTGCGGAAATCTAGCCTGGCGCAAGGCCTACGCAAATGATCACAAGTATGTTTGCCCCCTCACTCTAGACGGAAGATATAGATCTCCTTGGTCGTGGCTACCTTGTGCAGCAGACACCCGGACCTCGGGATGGGAACGAGTGTGTGCCTACACCGGAGGCGGGTATCCCGGATGCCCCGGTCTAGGTGAAATTCGCAGAGGCTCTGACAACACTGTGCTCCTTGAATGGCCGCTAAGGGGACCTGGGACCCCCTGGAGACAAACTTGGGGTTTTGGCATCGACGGGGCCGGGGCAGACCCTATAACCTTCATCACCATCAGTCAGAGCCTTGAGGAGAAGGCACCCACCCACTATCAGACCACCGTTGTCGGGTACCAGGACGTATTCGACGAAATTGCTCGCGCTGAGGAGGCAGCGACCAAGTTCCCCATTTCTCCCGAAGCTCGGAACATGTTCCTCAACCTAGCCGAAAACATTGCCCTCTCCCTAGGAATTGCCAACTGTTTCGTCTGTGGAGGAACCGACATGGGTGAGCAATGGCCCTTGGAAGCCAAGGAGATTCATCAGCACATGTGGGACGCCCTCAACGCCACCAACATTACCTTTCCCCAGCGTCCGAGGCCTTATGAATGGGCCCTGCGGACCAACATCATAGGTACCCTCTGCGCTAGCCGAGCTCCCTCGAAGCGCTATTCCGTCCCAGTGGGAGATTCCGCTTGCACGGGAGTCCTCCAGTTCAATGGAAGCCGAACCACTTGGTGGCAAACGGACAACCTGCCTGCCCCGGTGCCCATTTGGACCGAACCCACACTGAATACCACCTGGACATACGGGGGAAACGCCTCCCTTAAATGGATAGCCCCGGAGGGCTACTACTACATTTGCGGTCGCAGGGCTTATGAGCAGCTCCCGGCCCGCTGGTACGGTACCTGTCTCCTGGGCACCGTCCGTCCTAGTTTTTTCCTCCTGCCCCTGCGTGTAGGCGAGACGTTAGGTATACCTCTGTATATGGAAAAGGGGCCTGGCAACATGGGCAGACGAAAACGGTCCCCTCGAGACTTCAAACCCAAGGTCCAAATAGGAGACTGGAAGGACAACGAGTGGCCTCCAGAACGTATTATTCACTACTATGGACCGGCCACATGGGCTGAAGATGGCACATATGGGTATCGTACTCCTATCTACATGCTGAATCGCATTATCCATCTACAGGCAGTGCTTGAGGTACTCACTAACGACTCGGCCCTTGCCCTCAATATCCTGGCACGTCAAAACACTAAATTGATTACCGCGGTTTATCAGAATCGCTTGGCTCTTGACTACCTCTTGGCCCAGGAGGGAGGGGTGTGCGGCAAATTTAATCTCAGCAACTGCTGCCTACAAATTGATGACCAGAGTCACGTCATCAGAGAGATTACTGATCGTATGGTGAAATTGGCTCACGTTCCCGTCCAAACTTGGAATAGCGCCTGGGATTGGACTTCCTCTAAAGAACCAACTGGCTCCCGACCTCTGGGAGTCTCCAGAGCCTCCTCGTTATGGGTGGCCTGTTTTTGCTGTCCTGCCTATTAATACCTCTGTCTCTTCCTTTTATTTTCAGGTGTCTCCGCTCCACCATGGAGAGCATCGCTGATCGCCGAGCAGCCGCCCAACTCATGGCTCTCCAGATGTATTCCCCCATCCCCCAATCTGATGTAGACGAAACTGAATTTTCTGGATGAAGCAACTTTTGTTCTTTCCAGCACTTCACAAGCCACTGCCCTTGTGACAGCACAAGTCCGGCTACAAAGGGGGGGGGGGGGGGATTCCACTAGGGACCCTCCGTCTCAAACCCGGCGAAGCAACCAGCAGCTGCGCAAGAGCTTAGGGCTCCCTTTTTGCCTCCTCACTAATGCTTCTTGTCTCTCTTTCCTTTCAGGCGTATGGAGATGATACTCTCCACCAGAATGGATGTTCAAGTATCAAAAGGGGGGAATTGTAGGAGTGGAACGCTGTACTACTGGACCAACAGAACAACCTCAACGCTTTGTGTATACTGATGGACTTTACTACCTCTGTTTCTGCCTTTTGGCATACTCCATACTTGAATGTATTGGGCATTTAAGCTCTCCTGTACTGTGCCTTAACTACAACTTGTCAGCTTGTGCTGCTTACTGTCTATTAGTATAAGATGGGATGCAGGTGCATTAGATACACAGCTTGTAACCGTAGTAAGCAAGGCTTGCACAGGAACCAGCTTGCACGTAGGTACCACATGACTAGATGGCCTTGGAGGGTGTTGTCACCCCCTCAACCTGCATCTCTGAGCCTAATGAACCTTATCTCCTTTGCTAGAAAGGAGCATTGTATTGTGTGTGTGTAGAAGAAGATAATAAGTTTCGTTTCCCTTGCCAGTATCATTTCAGTATTATGACGTGTGTATGTACTGTGAACTACAAATGTGTACTGTAAGAACTACAAATGTTTACTGCGCATGTCCACTGTGATGTATAAGGGGCCTAATGCGCAGGCCCAGCTGGGAAGTATAAATGTGTCAGATGATTTGTGACACACAGTATCCTGAGAGAACTCAGTGCTGTTCATTGCTAGCAATAAAGTTGCATTGCTTTGGAACCAATTTGGCCTTTTGTCTCCTGATTCACTAGCCTGTTTCAGTTGGAGTGGACTGATAAACTACTGCTGGCCCTGTACCAATCATTACAAGCAGGCACTGGGTCTGGCCAGTAGTAGAGCTCTTGAAAGGCAACTGTAATGGCTATTTACCCAAATATTTTAATTGGTCATGTTGGGGCTGTGCAGAGCTGAAGCTAGTACTCCCTTTAACATTGTATGGACATTCAGTTGTATGAAAAGTAGCTAAGAGACATGATACCAGCTCCAGTACTTCTCTCCCCTTGGTTGAAAGTGGGTGGCAGCAGCCAAGGAGCACAAACATTTTTCCTGCCTGGTTCAGTAAAGATGTAATCATAAATCTTTACCATCTTAGAGAGAAAAATGTACTCCTTTAGCTTGAATTTTTTTTAACAAGGAAAATTTAAGAATGTTAGTTACCATCTTTATTAACTTGCAGAAATTCTTGCTGCCTGTTTTAAAATCTACTCCTTGATGTAATTTTTGATTGGTTTAACTTGTATAAGGTTGTCTAGCACATTCCTGCAGTGGAATGTGCTCTTCTGCTTGCAGGAAACAATTCTCAGATATCCTGTTTTGGGGGGGGGGGGGGGGGGGGGGGGAGGGGGGCTGTTGAATCTTTTTTTGAAAAGTTCCTGCCCTTTCTTTTAGTGCAAACACCTGCCTTTAGTTAAGGCACATGTTTATATTCAAAGGTGGTGCCAGCTGTACTATACAGAACTTGTGTAACTTAAATCAGCAGTGCCTAGAAGTAGAACTCCATTCACCTACTCCTACATGGCTAGCAGTGTTGCCAGGTGGGCGGTTTTACCGCCCAATTGGGCGGTTTTCCGCGACCCGCCGCGGGAAATTTTTGCCCGCGGCGGGTTGCGGTTTTTTGGGTGGCTTTTTGAGTTTCTGTGCGGTTTTTCGGGCGGCTTTTTGCCTTTTTCGGCCGCGGGGGGCGGGGTTAGTGACGTTTTTTGGGCGGGGTTAGTGACGTTTTGGGCGGGCCGATGACGTGGGAGGCGGGGCCGATGACGTAGGAGGCGGGGCCGATGACGTGGGAGGCGGGGCCGATGACGGGGAGGCGGGGCTGATGACGGGGAGGCGGGGCCGGTGACGTGGGAGGCGGGGCCGGTGACGGCGGGGGCGTGGCCGGTGACGGCGGGGGCGGGGGTGATGACGCGGGGGGGGGGGTGTCAGGGGCGGGGTTTGTGTTTGGGCGGGTTTTGGGCTGGTTTTTGGGCTGGATTGGGCTAGAAAAAAATTTTCCACCTGGCAACCCTGATGGCTAGCTCCAGGAGTTTCTGATCTTTTCACAAGGTGCTCAGGGCTGTGAAATGGAATCATCTATAGACCAGAGTATCTAAAACTATCTGCTTGTACCCTCAAAAATAAATATTCAAGAAGGTGAAGGGTGCTGGTGCAAAGAAAGGAGGGGGGGAGCGGGGAGGATCTCTCTCATTCCAGACAGTCTGCGGATGTGTATGTGTGTCTCTGTCCCGGGGGGGGGGGGGGGGGGGATGAGGACCTCTCTCTTCAGGGTCTCCTGATTCTGCACTATCCTGGGGTAGATGTATGTCTGTCTCCTCCTCCTGCTGGGAATCCGTCCAGCCTCTGGGCTCTGACTCACAAGTTACAGTACAGTAAGGATGATGGATGGATCCCTCCCTCCCTCCCATTACTCCGATGAGCCCCCTCTTCTCTTATTTAGCACTACTCTGCCCCCCCCCCCCCCCCACCAACTCCCTTACTTTCTCTGCAGACAGTGAAAGATCTGGAAGCCGCTCAAGCTCCCTTTCTGGTCCCCCTCCTGCCTCCTCTTACTCCCCTCCCCCACAGCAGCCTTTACCTTCAGGCTGCCCTTCAATGGAGTCACTGTGAGCATAGGCAGTCGGTGGCCCAACTGTTAGGGGAGGCTAAAGGGGGTGGGGTTAGGGGTGGGCCAGGGGTGGAGCTTAAATCCATAATTGTCTGATAACACACAGAAAAAATAAATAAATAAAAATAAAAGTCACAATTAATACCTTTTATTACATTTAGATATTAGATATGTATCATATCTCAAAGAATAAAGTGGTTGCTCAAAGCATATTCTAAGCACAATCGCTCAACTGCAAAACACTATGCACAACTTTGTGCAAAAACACACTCAGAACCTTACTGTACCATAAATATTACACTGGGCAGAACCTAATACACCAATATACCACCCATACGGAAAATGCAGACCGTCAACAATATGAAACAAGGGATCATATCATCACAATTCTCATGAAAAACACCCTAATTCATGTTTAATGTGGGATAAAATACCATAAATAAGTAAATAAATATAAACTTTTAATGTTGAGCACCTGATTCTCAAAGTGGACATATTCCAAACACTATAATGAAAATAAAATGATCTTTTCTACCTTTGTTGTCTGCTTGTCCGATTCTGCTTCAAGCTGCCCTTCAATGGAGTCACTGTGAGCATAGGCGGTCGGTGGCCCAACTGTTTGGGGAGGCTAAAGGGGGTGGGGTTAGGGGTGGGGCCAGGGGTGGAGCTTAAATCCATAATCCAGCACTGATTTCAAAGCAGCACACCCAGGAGCAGGAGGACTAGATTAGGACAGTCAGTCTATCTGTAATATAGCTGATTTATGGAAACATTTGGTACTGTAAATGTGTTGTGGTTTTGTCTTTAATGGGAACCTTGCACTTACTTACCTCTTTTTTGGCTACTTGCCTCTCTGGTTTGATGGGTTACAGAGTAATAGGGGAATTTGAAAGTACTGGATCTTTTCTTAATATTTTTCATTTATTCTCCTTTGTTATGAGAATTGGAACTACTAATTGTAGTGGACTTGAACTGAATAATTTCTGGGGAGGGGAGGTTTCATGATAGCATTGTGCTTATTATTTCAATCAGTTTTTTTGTACAAGTTTAGCTTCATTTGTCTTTATTTGAAATTTCATAAATAAAAAAATTTTCTAAAAATGGAATAATCTTATCAATGGGGTGGAGCTAGGGTGTAGCCCCACCAAATTGGTCTGCACAGGGCCCCGCATTTGCTAAGACCGGCCCTGCAATGCAATTTGCTGAATACAGTCTCAGCTAGCTTCACCTCTTCCTCTGCAGGGACGAGGGTTGCTGGATTCATGACAGTACATTTATTGATGGCATAGACGGTCGGTGGCCCAACTGTTTGGTGAGGCTAAAGGGGCGGGGTTAGGGTGGGGCCAGGGGTGGAGCTTAAATCCATAATTGTCTGATAACACACAGAAAAAATAAATAAATAAAAATAAAAGTCACAATACCTTTTATTAAATTTAGATATTAGATATGTATCATATTTCAAAGAATAAAGTGGTTGCTCAAAGCATATTCTAAGCACAATCGCTCAACTGCAAAACACTATGCACAACTTTGTGCAAAAACACACTCAGAACCTTACTGTACCATAAATATTACACTGGGCAGAACCTAATACACCAATATACCACCCATACGGAAAATGCAGACCGTCAACAATATGAAACAAGGGATTATATCATCACAATTCTCATGTAGAGCCACAAAACACCCTAATTCATGTTTAATGTGGGATAAAATGCCATAAATAAGTAAATAAATATAAACTTTTAATGTTGAGCACCTGATTCTCAAAGTGGACATATTCCAAACACTATAATGAAAATAAAACATTCTTTTCTACCTTTGTTGTCTGGTGACTTTTTCTGATCATGCTGGCCCAGTATCCGATTCTGCTGCTATCTGTCATCAGTGCAGGTCAGGAAGTCATCCTAGTTAAATATCTCCCTGGCAACCCAGGACACCTCCAGCCAACCCCCCCACCCCCCCCCCCCCCCCCCCCCCCCCCCTGCTCTCCCAGCAGTAAGGTAAACAAATTAAACCATAAACCAATTTCTACAACTGGTTACACAAGGCTAGAGGGCTTTCACTGCAGCTCCTGCTGTGAGGATGGAGGTAAATCAACAATTTAAACCCCTCAGAGCACAGCAGGGAAGGCTTAGCCTCTCCAAGCCTCTTATACCGGGCGCCTATGATTGATGGTTATATGATCCTTGGTCAGAGTCAATTCAACTTGCAGTAGTCTGGTGTTTGTAATATGCTGAGTTTTTGCCAAGACTGACAACTGTGACACTGTGTGCTCTGTATGCACAGTCAGTGGATGCTGTAGAACTACAAAATCTGTAATTTGTACAGCATATGCTGTTGCAATTAAGCTCTGCAAACAACATGGCATCCCTCTAGCTACGGGATCAAATTGGTGTGAGAAGTATCCCAGCGGTTTAAGGCCAGTGGGGAACTTCTGGGCCAGCAAACAAGTAGCAACAGTTTTAGTATGGTACACATATAAATTAAACTTTAATTTGTAGTCCGGCAGAGCCAGGCAAGGAGCCTTGGTCAAAGCTGTTTTTAAGTTAACAAAGGCAGAAAGCTGCTGTTCTGTTGGGACAGGAAATTCCCCATCTGTCTCTTTTAACATGGCTTACAATGGCTCTGCAATCTGAGTAAAGTTAGGAATCCACTATCTACAGAATACAGTTAACCCCAAAAATCTTCTTAAGGCAGTCATATTTTTTTGAAAACTCAGATTCAGAATAGTTGCAATTCTTTCCGGAGTAATTTCTTTTCCCTTATCAGTTAAACACACTCCCAAAAACACTACTCTAGACTTACAGTAATGTAACTTCTCCCTGTTTACCTTAAGCCCAGTATTATACAAGAATAGTAACAAATCTTTAGTAACCTTCTTACAAGATTCGACATCATCAGCACATAATAATAAATCATTCACATACTGTACCAGAGTAGAAGGTGTTGGATCGAATCTCTGTAAGGCAGCTCTCAAGGCCTGTGAAAAATAACTAGGACTCTTGGTGTATCCTTGCGAGAGGGTTTGCCAGGTGTATTGCTGCCCCTCAAAGGAGAAAGCAAAAAACTGCTGAGAAAGGGGATAGAGCTGTATACTGAAAAGGCGGAGCTCAAGTCTATAACAGAGAAACAGGTAGATGTCACAGGAACCATTGTCCATATACAATGGGGGTCCGGTACCACAGGAAACTTGGCCACTACTATTTTATTCAAAGCTCTGAGGTCTTGGACAAACCTGTACATTTTACCATCTGCCTTCAGCACAGACAGAATTGGAGTATTACTTGGTGATGAAGTAGGATATATAACTACTTGACTGAGTAAGTCCTGTAGCACTGGTCTAATTCCCTCTATTGCTTCTGGTTTCAATTGATATTGTTTGATATGGGGTAGTTTTAACTCAGGATCCACTTCAATCTTTACTTGTGAGGCTTTTAAAAATACAACATTAGCTCCTGGTCTTTAGGAATATCTTTCAACTCATCTTCTTCTTCTGCTGCTGGCTGCATTAAATAAATGGAGCATTTTAATGTGCCCTGATCCCAGCTATGACTAGCCTTGGCCATGCTAAGAAAGTCCTGGCCAAGCAGATTTACTGGGAGCTGGGTACTGATCAGGAAGGGGAAGTGGTATCTGTGTCCTTGCAGGGTTAATGTCAGTGGTGGTGACTTGAAGTGAGGGATTTCTGCACCTCCGATTCCCTCACACTGTATAACTTGTGCTTCCTCTAATGTTTGGGACACCCACATGGGGACATCCATATAGCGGAGAGCTGAATAAGTTGCCCCTGAATCCAAAATGAACCTGCAGGTTCTTCCTTCCACCTCCCCCTCAATCTCTGTTCCTTCTGAGCAAGGGAGTTGGAGATTCATAAGGACCAGGGCCTCCTGGCCTAGTCAGTCCTCTGTAAAGTCAATATTTATTTAATAGGAGTAATAAGCAGCAAGAGGTGGTTTAGGCCAGGACTGGTGGGTGGTGGAATTTAAAGTTTGAGCGGGGAAAGGTTGTGGTGGAGGGGGAGCGGCTGGGTTCACCTGCTGTGGTCTATACGGACACTCACGTTTGAAATGTCCTGACTGTCCACACTGAAAACAGATTACTTTACCACTCCTATATCCTGGATTTCTATTCTTGTGATCTCCCCCTCTTCCTCTCCCCTGTCCCCTAGCTGTCCCCGCTAAGGAAGAAATTTGTAAGTTCAACAATCTTTGTTTCTGGATTTCCTTCTTTTGCTTTTCCTGATCTTCCTTTTCTTTGATTCTTCGTTCACATTGTCTGGCAGCTACCAAAATAGCACTGGAATATTTAGCTGGCTAATCGAGGACTGCATTCTCTAACATATCTTTTATAGGTGGTAAAAGGCCATTTACAAACATAGCAACCATCCCTTTTTCAGTTCCTTCATCAGGAAGGCCAGAAAAATGGGGAAAAGATTTAGCACACTGAGTATGGAAGGTTGTAACATCTTCCCCTTTCTCCTGCCTCAGAGATATTAATTTTGGACAGAATTTCTCTAAGCTTGCTGTCAATTTATTTCTTTGATCAATATAATCATTAACTTCTTCTGAGTTTGTGTAATCCTCAACAGGATCCTCAGTGGGCCATTTAGTATTTGTTTCCTCATTATTTGTTATCTTAATGTAATCTGATTTATTATTGAGGAGATTATTCACGTCTGTCCAAGTAGGATTATAAGAAACCATCAATTGCTTCCAATTTTCTATAAAAGAAACTGGATTATCCCGAGGATTTGGAAAAGACTTAGCTAAATGAAAAATTTCAGGAGGAGTCCAGTTCACGGGGACCATTACCATTCCCCCTTTGGCAGACGGTAAACAGTCTCAGAGGAAACATTTCAGCAGTGCCAGCATGATTTGCTGCACTAGGTTTCTTTACTATTTTGCTATTTTACTATTTTGCTATCACGCAATTTCATAAAATCAGATTGTTCTGAATCCTGCACAAGGCTATTGCCAACAATGGCATTTTGTAAAGCATTTTTTAACTGTTGCCATTGACTATAATGCCATTCAATATCATACACTCTCAGGGGTGCTTCATCCTGAAATATTTTACAGAGCGTGTCCGCATAATCTATTAATTTGGCAACAATATCTTTACTTCGTTCCCAGTACTCCTTTCCTTTACTTTTGGCATCTGCCATTTCTATTCATAATTGATTAAACATGATTCTTATAATACTAAGATCATTCAAATCCTTACAATTTTCATAGTGTTTACTAATAGTCTGAGGCAGTATTGAGATAAGAGTTGCAATACGCTCCTTTAAATCATCTGCTTCCTTCCTCTCTTTAACAGCTACGGCTATTCTTTGTTTCACATCCTCTAATTCTGGAAAAGATTTATGATTTATTCAAACAGTAAAGGCTGTGGCTCTTGCTGAAGGCAAAAGCTGAGCTGCTTGCCTAATTTCGCTTATCAACTGCTCCCTAATTTTATCAGTTGAAACAGTTGGAGATTCATGCAAAAGTGTTCATTCACTGTCTATTTGTCCCGATTCCTCTGCAGCATGCCCTAGCATCGCGCTTAATATACAGACCTCCTCAGTATAGCTGGGAGGTGTATTAGGCACTGCCAAGGGAGGAAGGGGAGCAAACCCCGGGGTATTATTCTTATCCTTTTGACTTATGGACATAGTTAACTGTTGTCCTCAAGTTTTCTAACTTTTGTTCCAGTTTCAGATCTACACTGAGATCTGATTCTCTCTCTCTCTCCTGATTCTGTGATGTCTCTTGCCACCAGCAGAGAATCTGCCAGTCATAATTTTTCCTATCCTTAGCATGACACTCCAATTGTAATTGGGTAGCCAGGTAAGACAGTTTCCCCACTGAGAAAGTCCCAGTAAGGGGAAACTGCAGTAATACGGTGCCACATAGGGATAGGAATGAGAGCTGCTCTACCATGACTTTTGAACATAACGCCAACTGGTCCACCCTTAGTGGTAGCTTGCTTAATAATATCCTACAGAACTTCCTTATCATTAGATGTCTTAGAACAAAGAGACCCCATAATAATAAAGTATAGTGATATTACCTGAGTCTTCTTCCATTGACGTCTCCTGGGGAATTAGAATCCTATCACGGTACCAGCTGAGAGCGTATAGGGTTAGGCTTATCTTTATATGCCCTCCCCACCAGGGAACAAATCAGTTCTTTATCCTATATTCCTCTGAAGAGGTCAAGTGAAATGGCAATAAAGTACATACACAGAATATGTTATCAGTATCACATGTTATCAGCATCATATGGAAAACATTACTCATTAATCATTACCTTTCTCATATATAGCACTGGCTCAAGCCTCAGAAACAGCCTCAGCACAGCCAAAGTCTATCTATTTCCATGAAGCCAAGAATAATAACAGTACTAGCATAGCATAGCAATGTTTCTTGTATTCTGCATATATCTCAGAGAAGTTCCAACATGGATCACACTAAAGATACCAAAACAATATTCAGAAGGAACAATAAAACATAAGAACATAAGAGTAGCCATACTCGGCCAGACCAATGGTCCATCTAGCTCAGTATCCTGTTTTCCTAACAGTGACCAAGCCAGGTCACAAGTTCCTGGCAGAAATCCAAATCATGGCAACACTCCATACTACAAATCCCAGGGCAAACAGTTGCTTCCCATGTCTGTCTCAATAGCAGACTATGAACTTTTCCTCCAGGAATTGTCCAAACCTTTTTAAAACCCAGATACGCTAACCGCTGTTACCACCTCCTCCGGCAAAGAGTTCCAGAGCTTAACTACTTGTTGAGTGAAACATTTTCCTCTTATTTGTTTTAAATGTATTTCCATGTAACTTCCTCTAGTGTCCCCTAGTCTTTGTACTTTTGGAGTGAGTAAAAATTGATTTTGTAGACCTCAATCATATCTCCCCTCATCCGTTTTCCAAGCTGAAGAGCCCTAACCTCTTTAGCCTTCACTCATATGAGAGGCGTTCCATCTCCTTTATCATTTTGGTCGCTCTTGAACCTTTTCTAATTCCGCTATATCTTTTTCGAGATATGGTGACCAGAACTGAACGCAATACTCAAGGTGCAGATGCACCATGGAGCAATACAAGGGCATTATAGTATTTTCAGTCTTATTCACCATCCCTTTCCTAATAATTCCTAGGAATAACACGTTCTTTTCACAACCTATCAGTTTTATATACATATGAGGAATTTGTCAGTCGCTTCGACTTCCTTCCTCAAGAATTAGGAAAGCTAAAATAATTAGCATCATACAAGGAATAAGTCGTATTTTGGAAAAAATAAAATAAATCATACATGTAAGAAGGTGCTAAACCATGCTGAATCCTAAACAGGATACAACAGAATTTGAACAGCACTCAACTTTCAAAAGGAAGCCAATGTGGTCAGATCAGATATGGTGAAACATGATCAGTAATAGCTAATGAAATGATCAATCTAACCACTATATTTTGCATAGCTCTCAACTTCTTTGAAATAGAGCTAGGACAATCAATACAAATCAAATTACAATAATCAATTTGAGTGAGTATAAGACTTTGAACTTATAAAAGTGTATTCTCTGAAATATTTGCGTATCTGATGGAGCTTTCTCACTACTATAACAGGTTTTTTTTTTATTAGTAGATTGGTATAAGCATTCATAGATAACATAACATCAAAAAGAATCCCAAGGATTCTAATTTCTGAAACAAAATTATATTCTTTATTCTGAATTGTAATCAAAGTATCCTGGAAGGGGTTGTACTTGCTTCTTATAAGGAGAAATTTGGTCTTATCTGCATTTAATTTTAGACAATGCTTTTGCATCCATTCCTCAACTACATTTCTACTTTCTACATGTTACTTTGCAAGAAAATGTAACTTATTTTATTGTTTCAGCACATCCACATAATACAGCCTCTGTGTATTGATCATGAGACTGCGCTGACAGAGCTAGCTGTCTCCCTTATAAACCTTAATTGCTGACTACTACAAATTGTTATCTAGCTGCTGGTTAACAAATAGGTTTTACTATTAACAAGTTCAAGCTGTAAGGTTTTTAGTTTAGGCTCATTAGAGGAACTCTGATTCTTTGGTTAAAACACAAAATTATATGCAAAGTCCAAGTATAAAAAGTCCTTCTAGTTCAAGTAGTGCAACCTCGCCCCCTACAATTCCCCCTTTGATACTTTATCAATTGTCTAAGTGAAAAGTATCACAGCCAAGTCCAAGATGGTGAGTGTGGAGGAAGGTAAAGGATTGAAGTCCAGAGGTCTGAATGTCCCAAATAATAGATAGTTGCGAGTGAAGGTTAAGTTCATGAAGGTATGGCCCTAAGACTCCTCTCTTGGCCGTTGAGGTCTTCACCGGGGTTGAGACGAAAGGGCCCCTACTGGACTCTCCCCCTTTGTAGCCGGTCTTTGCCAGGAAAGGTGTAGTTGGCCCGGTGTCCCTTATCGGTATGTACAATCAGGACAGGAGTTGTTAGGCATCTTTAATGAGACAGAGAGGTTAGTACTTTAAACTTAATTTATGGTTCATCCACATATGACTCATGATCGAAATCCGCTGAAGGTAAGGGAGAATACATCTGCAAGGACATAATGTGTAGTGCTGCCCTTTGGTCAGCAATACGCTCCATTGCTCGGCGGGCAAAGGACAAAAAGCAGGGTATTAAACAAGGTAAAAAGATGAGTCCTCCAAACAGACATACCCCGAAAAATATTAATTTCTTCCACCAAGTACCCCCAAACATGGAGTCCCACCAACTATCACCCAGCATAGATGTCCATCTCTGGACGGGAACATGTGCAAGCTTTCGAATGTCAGTAGCTATATTCATTACTGCAGCTCCAGTATCATCAATTTTCAAGCAACAATTGGAAGTATTCCACTTCCCACAAACCCCACCTTCTTCTGCAAGAAGGTAATCTAACGCCAGACGATTTTGATATATGGCAGTTCGCATTTGGGTTTGTTGCTTAGCAATGAGTTCAAGAGCTTCAGCTGTATGATTGGTAATGACTTCTACTACTGCCTGTAACCCTATGATACGGTTCAACATATAAATAGGGGTTCAATACCCCCAGGACCCATGCTGGGCCCACGTTGCGGGTCCATACATCTCTATGATCTGCTCTGGAGGCCACTCATCAGATCCCAACTTCTGCTCCCCTCCTATCGGAAAAGACCTTCGGGAGTGATGACTCAAATCATCATACAATGGTGTACCTAAATCTGCAGCCGCAGAGTGAAGCAATAAGAAGAAGCCTGGATAGATTAACCCAATAGTGCAAGAGCCTGACCAGGTACCTGGCAATCGGGCATACGCATTGTGCCCACATATCCAGAATAACCCATCGGTGCTTGCCAATGTCGAGCACCCCGGTGACCTGGGTTATTCCAGCGTCCTCTCAACTGAGATACTCCTTGAAAGGGGTTAGGTCCAGAACAATTAAAGAGTTGTATAGTACCGGTAAAGTTATAAGTTAAACATGATTTGTTGGCTACTGAACTGGGGTACCATGTGATAGCTGCCGGCCAGTATTATACCTGGGAACCATTAATAGTCAGGATGGATATACAAGGAGTGTCTCCCACAGGGCTAGTGAAATTGTCATCAGGATATCGGGAAATACATTCATGGCCTATCACCAGGGAGCTAAGAGTCCATTGTCCTGTTCGCTGTGCATATGAAGGGCGTCTAGTCCAATTTCAGGCCGCTAATTGTTCCGGAGTCATTGGGGAACCTCGCCAGGGCCAGGATTCTCCCATCAGGGCTCCCCCACAAATCCAACAGTTGGTAACATTAAGTGCCTGGCCTATTCGGGAAGTCAGATCAATAAACAAATTTTTCCCTTGCTTAAAAACATCATCAAAATCAGAAGTGAGGTGGACGACAGATTCATATAAGGTAGTACTATTGTTGGTTCCCTTAGCGAGGGGCAGGACAGGTCAGGTATCCCGCGCAACAGCTTTCTTTACTAATAATTCCTGTACCATGTCCTGTTTCCCTCCCCCGTCAGACAGGCCCCACTGTCCAGCATAAGTGGCACAAATCCTCTTTCTGCCTTTAGGACAGGTATGACATGCCCCTGAACACACTGAACCAAACCTATATGCGTGGGGCTTAAGATCACCCATCTAATATTTCTTGTTGTCCTCTATGTAGGAGGTAGGGGGGGGCAAACCAACAGTCTTTGTGAACAGAAGTATGGGCGACAAACATAATACCCCCTGTATGTGGTCCACTCCGAACTGGGGATGTACAACTCCGGCATGTCTGGGTGTGGACTACTGAAGGATAGGGGTAGCTATAGAGGAAGACCCCCCATATTAGGTATTGGGTGACTATCATCTGATGGCAGGGAAGAGATGGAGGGGAAAATTATGTGAAGGGTTACTCTCCTTATTCCAGAATCAGCCCTCTACGTTGGCCGCTGTCTTTCTGGACATATGTGTGGAGCACAATTATCGACTCCTTTTTAGAGTCAGCCGCAGAGGGTGATTCGGGTTCGAATGGGCAATCCATTTTCCCTGTGGTGACGATGCAGCAGCAGGTTTCACTCTGGTCCAATGTATCCAGACAGGAGTTCCTGCAATTTTAACAGCAGTGGGGGTGGTTAGAATGACGAGAGAAGGCCCCCGCCATTTGGGTTTTAAACAATCTGCATCATCCCATTCCTTTACCCATACTTCATCCCCTACCTGAAACTGATGTACAGGGGTAGTCAAAACTAGTGGACTTACACTCTCAGTGTACTGCTGAATTTCCTGCACTACCTCCCATAACCCTTTCATTTGCTGCACAAGGGTTCCCTCACCTTGGACCTGCAATGGTGTAGGACATGAGGGTAAGGGCGGTGGTCTAGCATACATCATTTCATAAGGAGTGAGACTGATGGCCCTGGGCAGACACCGGAGATGTAGTAAGGCTAGTGGCAAAAGATCAGGCCACTTGGCTTTAGCTTCCTGACAGAGCTTAGCTAACTGATTCTTCAGGGATCTATTTGCCCTCTCTACCGCCCCACTACTCTGCGGTCTCCATGCGCAATGCAACTTCCAATCGAGGCCTAATCTCATGTTGTTGAGTTACTTCGCTAGTAAAGGCAGGACCATTATCAGCGTTGATCTGCTTGGGGAGCCCATACCTCGGAAGAAGATGATGGAGAAGTAAAGAGGTGACTTCTTTAGCCATTTCAGTCCATGTAGGCATGGCTTCAATCCATCCAGTATACGTACATACTGCTACAAGGATAGCTTTATATCCCCTGGGCATGTGCGTAAAATCAATTTGACAGACTTGGAAAGGACTGGTGCCCCGTAAGATGTTACCAGGAACTGGGCCTGGCCCCGTCCGTGGGTTATTCCGGGCACAAATAATACATTGACTAGAAGCATTCTTGGTCCAATGGAACAGGTTGTTGATATAGTAGGTTTTTCCAAGTAATTGACCTAGGGCGTCTCGGCCGAAGTGGGTCTGGTCATGGGCTCCCTTGACCACAGTCCAAGCCAACGTCTCAGGTATCCATATTCGGCCATCTGGCAGCACCCACCATCCGTTACGCAGTTCTAGTGCCTCCCGTCAAGCCCATTCTTCCTCTGATGAAGCATAAGTTGGTGTCTTGGTTGGTAAATGGATTAGGAGTAGCATCCCAGAATCAGAAGAATAAGGAAGTTGGCTCGCCTCTGCTGCATCATCTGCTCGCTGATTGCCCCTGGCAATAGGGTCCATTCTGCTGGTATGAGCTTTACAGTGCATCACCATCACTTTCTTTGGTTTCCATACCGCTTCAAGCAACCGAAAGATTTCGGTAGCATGTGCAAGCCCCTTTCCTTCTACAGTTAGGAATCCCCTTTCCTTATACAATGCCCCGTGTACCTGAAGGGTTAAGAAAGCATATTTGGAGTCAGTGTAAATGTTAACTACCTTTCCTTCTGCCCACTGAAGGGCTCTGGTTAGGGCAATCAATTCAGCCTTCTGAGCAGAGGTTCCGGGTGGTAAGGCCATTGCCTCTATTATGTGGTCCTCTGACACAACAGCATATCCTGCTCGTCGAACCCTTGCTATCACCTGACTACTCCCGTCTGTAAATAGTGTAATTCCCCCTTGCCACGGCTGGTCCTTAAGGTCAGGTCTGCTGGAATGGACAGTGCCCATCACTTCTTCACAATCGTGTAGCCTGGGTTCGGGAGCTGGTAAGAGACGTGGCAGGGTTTAAGTTGGTGGTATCTTGATTCTGCACCTCTGGGTTCTCACACAATAGGGCCTGATACTTGACTAACCGGGAGTTAGTCATCCAACGGGGTCCATGGCTTTCTAATAGGCCCCGGATGGTATGTTGGGCGGTTACGAGTAGTGTTTGGCCAAAGGTGAGCTTATGGGCTTCCCTGATCAGCAAACAAGCAGCAGCTATGCTCCGTAGACATCCCGGCCAACCTTTTGCTACATTGTCCATGCCTTTAGAAAGGTATGCTACTGGTCGTTGCCAAGTACCGACTGTTTGCGTTAGTACTCCAAGTGCCAGGCCTTTCTTCTCATCTACAAACAGGTGGAAAGGCTTCGTTACGTCTGGGAGTCCAAGTGCTGGGGGGGATACAAGGGCCTTCTTCAAATCGGCTAGGGCCTTCAATTCGTGTTTTTCCCACTGGAAGGGTTGGGCCTCGGGTTCAGGTCCTTTCAGTTTGGCATACAGGTCTTGGGTCAAAACAGCGAAATTGAGGATCCATATTCGGCAGTAACCTGCTGCTCCCAACAATGCCCGCAGTTCCTTTTTGTTTGTTGGTATGGGCTGGTTACAAATAGCTTGAGTACGGGGCGTACCGAGCCTCCGGGTACCTTCCCGGAGGTGAAATCCCAAGTACTCAACCTCGATTTCACACAGTTGCGCTTTCTTCCGACTAGCTCGGTATCCTTGCGCTTCCAGAGTTTTCAGAAGATTAACGGTTGCCACTGCACAATCAGTGTATGTTTCCCTGGCTACCAACAGATCGTCCACATACTGGACAATAGGCCCATACTCAGTCTGATACGTTTTCAAATCATGGGCGAGTTGTTCCCCGAACAGAGTGGGCGAATTCTTGAAATCTTGCGATAATCGGGTCCAGGTAAATTGTTGTTTAGTTCCGGTCTGTAGGTCCTCCCATGTGAATGCAAAGAACTGCTGGCTCTCCTCAGCAAGAGGTATGGAGAAGAAAGCATCCTTTAAGTCTATGACACTGTACCACCTGGTTTGGGCCGGCACTTGGGCTAGAATGGAGTAGGGGTTAGGTACAAGAGCAACTATATCCACAACTTGGTTATTGACTTTCCTCAGGTCCTGAACAGGTCGGTACTCAGGGGTCCCTGGCTTCTTGACTGGCAGTAATGAGGTATTCCAGGCTGATCTGGTAGAGTTCAAGACTCCCTGTTGGAGGAGTTTCTGCAAATGCGATTGCATACTATGTCGAGCAGCATAAGGTATACTGTATTGGCCCTGGTTAACAATTTGAGCATTGGGTTTTAATGCGACCCAAATAGGGGTGGCGTTTACAGCCAGTCCTCCGGGATTCAATTCTGCCCAGACCCAGGTACTCCCGCCATAAGAGTCCTCCTCTGCTGTGTAAATGCAGTATCTTCTGTGTATCGACTGGCAGCGGCGGTAACAACCAGAGGAGCATGTAATCGCCACTCTTCCTGGACAGGACAAATAAGGGATACTGGCTGCTCTTCAAAAGTGGCCTCAACTTCCCCAGTGGTTTAAATTTCAGAGTGGCCTGCAATTTACATAACAGGCCCCATCTAATAAGAGGAACGGGACATCCAGGTATATGTATGAACTGGTGAGAGACTGTTTTCCCTCCAATCTGGACTTGACGTTCCTTCAACAGAGGCGCAGTAAGGGATTTCCCCAAAGCCCCCACTATCGGTATGGTTTCCTTGGTCTCGGGGGCTATTGCTGTAGTGATAACAGATCTTTGGGCCCCTGTGTCTAACAGGGCTCTCATTTGTTGCGTCCCCATCCGAATTTCCACCAGAGGGTCAGTGGGGACTCTCCCCTCCCGTCCACAGCCATCTGCCACTCCTGCTGCTCCTGCTGCTCCGAGCATCCCCGGCCTCGCCCTCTTTCTCCACACTCCGCCTTCCAATGGCCTTCTTGCCTGCAGTATGCACACTGGTTCCTACCTAGGGGAAACTTCCGACCCCTGCCCCTGTACTATCCCCTGCTTTGTCCCCGGTGTTCTTCCAGTGCAGCAGCTAACAAGGTAGCATTCTCACGTATCTGTCTGCTTGCTTCTCTTCGGGCCTCACTTTTCTCCTCCTGATCTCGATATCCAAAAACACGATCGGCCATCGCCTTCAATTGACTTATAATCATGCCCTCAAACCCCTCAGTCTTCTGCAGCTTCTTTCTAATGTCTGGGACTGCTTGGGTAACAAAACTCATTACTATCATCGGACGGTTGGCTGGGTCCTCAGGATCTATCGGGCTATATTTTCGATATGCATCCATAAGCCGCTCCAGAAAATCACCTGGGCTTTCATGCTTCTTTTGTATTATGTCATGAATATTTCCCATATTGGTAATTTTCCGCTTTCCCTTCTTCAAGGCTGCCAAATAGGCCTGCTGATATTGACGTAAGGACTCTCGGCCTGCTGGAGTTCGGTGATTCCATTCGGGCTGGGTAGTGGGCACCAGGGCACCGACACGATTGGCCAAATCTGGTTCATTCGGATGCGCCTGCTGAACTGCCTCTTCCATATTCTGTTGCAACTGTCGGCGTTCTTCAGTAGTTAATATATGGGAACTCAGTTGCCTCAAGTCAGACCAGGTCGGATTGTGGCTAAATATTATGCCCTCCAGTAATTCAATAAGCTGCTCAAGTTTCTGTTCATATGTGGGCCCATGAGTTTTCCAATTCAGGAGGTCCGAACTCGAGAAAGGAACATGATTATAGACAACTGACTCAATTGGATGGTCTGGATCCTCAGGATATGGTAATTGCACCATGGCTTCTCTGATGGGATACAAGTCGGCCGCAGTTCGGCGGTCCGATGAAACTATAACTGGACTCTTGGCAGGGTAGCGGGTGGGTTCCTTGAGAACTCTCTGGCTTTTCCTAGAGGGCTTTTGGTCTACTGGGAACTGTGTCTGATCAGGTGAAGGTGGGCTGTCTGAATTCACTTCCTGGGATTTAGGCCTAGTGTCCCCTCCCCCTTTCTTAATTCAGTAAGGTCCGGATAGATTGGGCTATAAGGGGGCGGCGCCGGGCTGGGCATGGGATCCTCCTCCTCCAGTTTCTCCAAGATGGGGACTACCTTCTTTGAACTGGTGGGCCTAACATCACAGCGACCATCAGCACCCTCCCCCAACAGCCGTAGGTAGGGACTGGGATCTGGATTTCAACTTGGGCCTCTGGCTTTTTCTCTGGGCCACCACCATTAAGGCTGCCTTCTCCACCTTCCTTTGGGCCCATATTGGCGGGTTCCGAACCACATCCGCCCACCCCTCTATGTACGGGATATCCTCCGGACAGCCGGGGTTACCGTCAACTATAACAATGTTCTGAACAGCAGCAACTTTTTCATAGGCAAAGGTGCCCTCTGGCGGCCGGTCGACAGACCGACCTAACCCAGGCCACATAAACTGACTGCGCTGTATCATCCCTGCCCTGGAACATTGTTTCTGGTCGAACACTTCGCTAAAGTGCTCAGTCATTAAATCCAAAGGTGTAGACCCACCCCTGCCCATCCTATCCGACGGTGCCAAAGGATAGTAGACACATAGAAGGAGGGTAAAGGATAGCAGAGGGGTAAGGGGTCCCACTCCACCAGACACAAAAGGTTCAACACTCACCCTGGCCAAGACGCGGTCGCCCGGCTTGAAACCGCAGGGCCAATCACTCTGCTTTCACACTTACAGGAAACCCGTCCTCCCGTCTCCGCCCGGAGCCTAGTGGGTTTCGGGACCTAGTCCCTACTCGGCACTGGCAAAGGGAATGATCAAGCCCCTCTTCAACCCTTTACTGGGTATACTCGCCTGATTCTGCTGCAGGATTCAAAAGTCTCCGGAGACCCAAAAGGTTGTCCTGCTAGGATCGCGCACCCCTTGTGCAGGCTACCCAGCCCTGCGCAATTCTCTCACAGCGGCCAGACGCTGAACTCAGCGGTGCGCACTCTCCGGTCAGCTGGAGAGAACCATCAGTCTCGGCTCAGCCATGCCACTATCAGGGAGGGGAGGAAATATCCTCGTCCTCGGCCCCGCCTCCTGGCTGGCTCGCCAAATGTAACCGGACTGTTCAGCAAGTAAATCAGGAGGCTGAGATGCTGACTTCCAAAGCAAGGCAACTTTTATTAGCTAGCTGACACAGTACTAAGTTCAGACTCAGGATACTGCGCCCCGAGCGTCACCTGACACTCATTCTTATACATCATTAGTGATCATGCGCATAACACATGCCATACATCACACAAGCACATGCGCAGTACAGTCTAGTAGTTCTGTAGTTCTCACAGAGAAAGAATACGTCAGTTTCACAGAAAATGTTACTTTGCAAGAAAATGTAACTTATTGTATTGTTTCAGCACATCCACATAATACAGCCTCTGTATATTGATCACGAGACTGCGCTGACAGAGCTGTCTCCCTTACAAACCTTAATTGCTGACTACTACAAATTGTTATCTAGCTGCTGGTTAACAAATAGGTTTTACTATTAACAAGTTCAAGCTGTAAGGTTTTTAGTTTAGGCTCATTAGAGGAACTCTGATTCTTTGGTTAAAACACAAAAGTATATGCAAAGTCCAAGTATAAAATGTCCTTCTAGTTCAAGTAGTGCAACCTCGCCCCCTACAATGGGGCTGGGGATGGGGTGGAGACTGCAGGGGGGTGGGCCCCTCATCATCCCCCTCAAGGGGAGGCATGTAAGCCACATTGAACCTGCATCCAGTGGGAAAATGTGGGATATAAATGCTACAAATAAATACATTATGTTTGGTATATTTGTACCTCTGCCTTTCCCACTCATGGCAGGTTTGATGCAGCTTACATATTATATAGAGGTACTTATTTGTACCTGCAACAATGGAGGATTAAGTGACTTGCCCTATGCCTGCAGTGGGAATTGAACGCAGATCCCCAGGACCAAAGTCCAGCACCCTAGCCACTAGGCCACTTCTCAGCAATACATATGCCCTGAATGTCCTTTCCACATTATTCAACACAGTCCTACAATCCTCCATAAGTATGGAACAACAACATTTCTACATTCTAGCCTGCAAACTATTTTCAAGGTGGCCACAGGTAGGTGCCTACTGAGCCCTTAAGTCATAGTGAGAGAAAGGTTTTATTGTTACAGTTCCTACTCCAAATTACCTGCAGGTGGCTACAACCTGGTGGCTGGAGTGGCCTAGTGGTTAGAGCACTGGTCTTATAATCCAGAGATTGTGGGTTCAAATCCCAGCTGTTCCTAGTGACCTTAGACAAGTCACTTAACCCACCATTATCTCAGATGCAAATTCAAAGCCTTCCTGGCACTGAGAAACATGCAGAGTACCTGAATATAACTCACTGTGAGCTACTACTGAAAAAGCTGTCATCAAAATAAAAAAATGCATATTTATGTGGCCTTCTGTACCTGTTGTATTTTATTGCAATTGTGATGAAGTAAACATCCATCTAATGCTTTTACCATTGTTTTCCCTTTTCTCCTCAGCAGTATATACCATTGCTCAATGTGAAAAGATGACCCAGCTGTTTGTAGCTCCTTCCTTGCCCTCACCAATGAGGATTAGTTGTGGGTAAGGGTGTCTGGCGATCACAGAGCAAACATCGTCTATGTGCTACCTATGGGTATCTGCTAGTTTCTACTTGGCAGATCACTAGTGCTAGACAACATACCTATTATTTACCCAACTCTGTGCTGTGGGGCTTTATGGTAAGGGGGGGGAGAGTCTGGATGGGCATTTGTGTTCCTCAACAGAAACGCCCACACAGCCTCCCTCCTTACCATACAGCTATGCAGTTTGGTTGGAACTTCTGTATGGCCACACATCACACCTATGTACCAACGTTTATCTGTCACAGGTCACCTGTCATGCAATTCATATTGCTGCCTCCTCTCACATCAACCCCAGCATTTGAAAATATGTAGTGCACAAAGAGAGACACACACCCTGTTATATCAAAAGTATCAAATGTGTATTCAAATGTAACAATGCAATCAAACTGTACAATATTTCCCCCCTCCCTCCCCCCCCAAATGTCCCTCAATGGTGCCCACGTCGTCCACCCGCAATGGCCGTGCACAGCAGGCTAATGAGCAGCACCAGGAGCACTCTCACTGCGCTAAGGTGCTGCTCATTAGCCTGCTGCATTGCCCCCATCTCCTGCCTCATTGCTGACACCTCCTGCATCAACTGGGTTTGGCCATCAACCAGTTGCTGCAGGAGGTGCAGTACTGGGGCAAGGGATGGGGCTGGGGATGGGGGTAGGGATGGGGGTGGGGATGGGGATGGGGGTGGGGATGGGGTGGATACTGCAGGGGGGGTGGGCCCCTCATCATCCCCCTCAAGGGGAGGCTTTTCTGCCCAGGCGTCCTCCTCCTGGCCCTCCTCCTGCATCTCCAGGGCCTCCTCCTCCTGGGCCTCCTCCTCCGTCTCCTGGCCCTCCTCCTCCTGGGTCTCCTCCTCCGTCTCCAGGGCCTCCTCCTCCGTCTCCTGGCCCTCCACCTACTCCTGGCCCTCCTCCTGCTGCCGCCCTGTGTATGTAACAGGATTGTGTTTGAGATCAGCACATCCAACATAGCTTATGTAGCTGGCCTGGGGAGCTGGCTGGCCTGAGGCAGAGGATGGGGTGTGAGATGCATGAGATGAGATGACAGGGAACCCTGGATGCTGGTCTGACTCAGACTACACAGGCAGACCACACTCATTGCTGAGCAGCATGTTTGCATAATGATTTGTGATTCTGCTTGGCTGACCATTTTGGGGTTTCCTTTATTTTTGTTTGGGGGGGGGGGGGGGGAAGCGCATCACTTTAATATGAGGCAATGACATCCAGTAAGAGTAGGACCAGAGGGAGCACTACCATGAACGAGTATCCACCCCAGAAAGGGGGATACACAGGGGTGTGCTAGTAAATTTGTAACAACAGGCTCTTTCTCCGTACGTAGCCAGCTCTGCAGTTGGAAGGGCCAGGGGTGGCCAGGGTGGGGGGGGGGGGAGAGCAACACTTGCCTCTCTCTCCTCCCTCCCTTCGTGCGGGCACGCTAGGCATACCTTTGCTGGCAGCCAATAAATGGACTGCCACCACTCCCAAAGTCTTGCTCTGAGCAGCATGCTGAAATTTCTCACACATGCTGGAGACGTCCCAGCCTGCTGCTCAGAGCTGGAAACAAGGAATGGGGAGCAGCAGCAGCCTATTTACTTGGCTGGCAGGGCTCAGCATCCCCACCAGCAAAGTAAAAGAGAATTCAGCAGGGGGCCCAAGCCCACATTTTGGGAGCCAGTTGTTAAAGTAGCCATGGAGGGCCCTACTTTAACAACCGGCTCCCAAAATTCTTAAAAACTTAACAACCGGCTCTTACGAGCCTGTGAGAGCCTGCTCCAGCACACCACTGGGGATACAGAAGTGAGGCATGTCATCTCATTCATCTCATCTCAGAACAGGTGAGTTGGAAGTTGCAGCCACACTCACGGGAAGGTAGCGGCAACCTCAGGTCTTGATCTGGGACAGAGGTGTTTTGACCTACTAGTTGCCTATTAGCCACTTGGAACGTGATATTGTACAGGACATATGCATTATGAAGTCATTTAGAAATGAGTACAGGTGCCCTGTTTATAATACTTACGCTGATCTCTGATCCGCCGTCTCATGGCCCGGATCATGTCGGGCCTTTGCAGCCGGATGCAGCGGTACCTACGGCGGAGGGACTCCAAGTCCCTCCTGATGCCAAATCTTCTGCAAGATATAAGTTTGTAAACTTATATCTAGGGGATGGGCCTTCTTGCCTTCAGCACACAAATAATCATTTGTACATCAAATAGAAAACATTCTGAACACTTCTTGGGGGGGGGGGGGGGGGGGACATAACATTGGTACAGATGATGTCATACAGGTGGACGTGAGGACAGAGAAATTTTTGTGTGTAGTATTGTAGGGATGTGGGAATATTGTTTATTTCTACTACCTGGATTCTATTAATGAATGGGCATGTATACATATCAGTGATGACCCTTGAATGCAGACTACAGTTTGTGGTTACACTGCTGAGGGAGCTCTTAGATGTATAGCTGCAGGAGGGAGGGGGGGGACACCTACCTCTCTATCTGGTCTCTGATGTAACCCCAGGTTTGTATGCACCGATTCCTGGGGGGCAGATGGTGGTGCCTGGGGAAAAGAACACGCCTGTGCCTTAGGCACAGGGTCACCAATAGCAGGTTTTCTGCCACAGAGAAGTTGGGCTCCCTTCTCATCGCCATATTTTTAATTGAATACAGGAAAGGCCATGCCGTGATGGCCGGCCTTAGGCTCCATATATGGTTCGCCATTCCATATATAGATAGGTTAGTACGTGCACGTCCACATGGCCGGCTATGACGCATGGCCGGCTGTGACGCATGGCCGTCATGCGTGCGGGGCCTACGTGTGGAGTTTTCCTTATATGGGATTTTTCATTTATGGATCATTATCAAATATGCGAACTTCATCCACAATATATTTCCCGTACCTGCATGTTCTGCAAGCACACTGCATGTAGTTGCGAACATCCAGATAGAGGGAACATTTAAGGAACAGTGAAAACTATCAAGTACAGTAACGTATTATTTGTCACCACTACCGTATTCTTCGTATACTTTGGCCATCCCTGATTTGGCCGGTTTGAACCGCAGTAATGGAATGTTTAATGGCGGCCTTTTTGCTATGCTTTAGCCGGATTTAATTTGGACGGCTTCTACCGCGATAATGGTATATCTATGGCCACCCTTATGGCCGGCCATCTTGTTCGAAAATACGGTTTGCTCCTCTGTTTCGCGGAGCCGGCCATAGCGATGGCCGGCCATCTATTTGGCCAGCGCCATTCGATAATGCCCCTCTATGTCATCTGTATAAATGAAAGATTGCAGACCAGCTTGTCCTAACAGAAAATCTAAGGAAAATAGAAACACATTAAAAATAATAGGTACCCTGAGGTACTCCATATATGTTAATTCATTAGATGAGAACTCATTGTTCATTTTAACTTTATAGGATCTAGACAAAAAAAATCTTTAAACCAAATTAGAACATTGCCATGAATATCAAGATTTTCATATATTTGCAATAGAATATTATGATTGACTAAATTGAAGGCAAACGTACAAACAGTGGATCCAAAAAAGTCCTCTCACAGTTGGTGTCTTTCTAAACAAGGTCTTTATTCAAGTCAATAAAAACAACCCGACACGTGACGTGTTTCGGCCGTAAAGGCCTGCGTCAGGGGTCTATAAAATAAACATAAAAATAAAAAAGTGTACATACATCTTATAAAACCATATATATAAAACAAATATATATTCAAATCACAAAGACATTGTTCAAAGATGATATAATCTATATAAAAAATAATAATAATAAACATAAAATACAATAATTAACGTGTATTGCAAGGAACGTACCTATTGATCTTTGATGCAAAAAAAACCTTGTAAAGCAGATGACTCAGTCAATTATAGGTAAACAGAGATATCTAGAACAAATGTATAAATAATTAACTTATAAAGCCGATAACTCACAGTTTGTTGTAGATTAACAGAGGTATCTAGAGCAAATGTATAAATAAATAAACACATCATGTCCATAAAAACAAGATAAGAAGGATATGATTGCATATATTATGGATTTAAAAAGGGGATATCACATGTAAAAAATGGAATACAGAAAAACGAGATGCCACACACGAGTGGATATAACAAATAAATAACCAGATGCAGAAAGCAAAATACCACATATACACTCTACATGCATAGAGAACATTTGAGAGGACTTTTTTGGATCCACTGTTTGTACGTTTGTCTTCGTTTCTACTGTGGAGAGATCACCTTCTGTGGGTGTTTGCTAAATCGAAGGCAGCCATGAGATCGAATTGTATTATTAAAGTTGACTTGCCTTCATTAGTCAAAGTTCTAATGTTAACTCAGAGAGTGCCAACTACCATTTCAGTGCTGTAACCAGCATGAAATCCCAACTGGGAACTATGTACTATGTCAAATTGATCTAAGAAACAACCCAATTGGGAAGCCACAATACCCTCCATTATTTTAATAAAGAAGGGAATTGAAGCTATAGGCCTGACTTTCATATCTCTTTTCCACAATCAACTCTCACAAGTACACATTATTAGGATTGACCCTGCATGCAGGCAATCACACCCCAACATTCACAGCATCACCGAGAGGATCCCTGCTCCTAATTACAAATAAGGTCTTTACATCAGGGTAGATTGGTGAATAATACACAGGCAGCATTCACAGTCTAGCAGGAGAGGAGAAGTGGAACCGTGCTCATCATTAAGGATGACACCTGGTGTCTACATTTAGATGTATGTTTGTGTGGAATGGCCGTGGAGCAGTGCAGGAAGGGGGTGTGGGACAAGACTGTGTGTATGACATCAGGAGAGAGGTGTCTGGTGCATTTAGATACATCTCAGTGTGGTGATTCCAGAATGATTCTAGATGGAACTCTGGTTCATCCTCCCAGCTTCTGAATCGTTGTTGCAATGAGCAGACAAGGAGCAGTGGGGGGAAGGGTCTTATTACAACTGTGATAAAATGCCTGAATAGTTGTGAAAAAAGAATGAATGCCCTAGTTCTGAATGAGAACATAAGAATAGCCTTACTGAGTCAGACCAATGGTCCATCTAGCCCAGTATCCTGTTTCCAACAGTGGCCAAGCCAGGTCACAAGTACCTGACAGAAACCCAAATAGTAACAACATTTCATGCTACCAATCTCAGGGGAAGCAGTAGCTTCCCCATGTCTGTCTCAATAGCAGACTATGGACATTTCCTCCAGGTACTTGATAAAACATTTTTTTTTAATCCAGATGTGCTAACCACTATTACTACATCCTCCGGCAAAGAGCTTAACTATTCATTGAGTGAAAAAATATTCCTATTTGTTTTTGTTTTTTTAATTTTAGAAGACTTTATTGAATAGTGGGAGCAAACATTAAACAAGATGTACATCCAAAAAGGCATAGTACAGTACTAATAACGCCAAGCAAGTAACGTCTCAAGACATCAAGTTATGAGCACAAAGTCAAACAGAACTCTCAATGAAAAACACCAAAGTGGAACGCTTCCATTTTTTTTTACATATTTTCCAAGAATGAAATACCCAAAAAGAAGACCTTCTATCCCCCCTAACCCGAACCCAGTAAAAATTTTAAAAA
The DNA here is from genome assembly GCF_901765095.1 of Microcaecilia unicolor. Taxonomy (NCBI): domain Eukaryota; kingdom Metazoa; phylum Chordata; class Amphibia; order Gymnophiona; family Siphonopidae; genus Microcaecilia; species Microcaecilia unicolor. The sequence continues at coordinate 101,226,426 of NC_044038.1, forward strand.
TAATTTTAAAAAGGGGGGGGGGGGGGGGGAAGGGGGGAAGATGGAGGATGGGAAGGAAATAAATATTTGTTTTTAAAGTATTTTCACTAACTTCCTTGAGTGTCCCCTAGACTTTGTACTTTTGAAACGAGTAAAAAAATTGATTCACTTCTACTCATTCTACACCACTCAGGATTTTGTAGACCTCAATGAGATGAAAAGAAATGAAGACAGGAGTAACTACAAGCCAAAAAAAGTATAAAGAAAAAAATGAGAATTCAAAGAGTATCTTTTTTGGACTTTATGGGACTACTTAGGAACAAATTAGATTTAAAACTAAAGAAAAGGCCATTGAGCACACATTTCTGAGTGACAGGATGCAGACAAGAAACACGGGCCTGCAGCAAAGTGATCATAAAGGAAATACAGGCAATGGGCATGTGATACTATAAAACAAATGAGTTAGCTGAACACAATCTCGTGAGAAAGATTACATGAGACGATGGCAAGGGAAAGAACTGTGGTAAAAGACTTCTGGCCAAAAGGAGAATGATATTTGCAGGGCATGGACTCAGAAGTTCTGGTGACAAATTGGTTAATTCGGTACTGGAGAGCATGATAATATGGAGGAAAGTGGAGAGCAGGCTTGGGTGATAACATGAAGATGGCCAAGATATGGCAACATAGGCAATGCAAAGAGGAAAAGCATAAAGAGAACTGGCACACCCTACTTTCCAGACTTCATATAAAAGATGACATTTGATGAGGAAGATGCTGGCAATGATTATGAAATAGTTGTACTAAAGGGTTAATGATATTTTATATCTGCAAAAAGACCCCTTCAAGCGGTCAACATCTTGCGGTGACATGCAAAACATTTTCCTTCCATGTCATAGAAACAAGAACGTGTGCTGCAAATAGACAAAATAGGCAGTCTGTTGAAAAAGGAAGTGGTGTTTGTGTATATCTCAGGCTGCATGTATAAGTGTGTCAGCTTATCTTCTGTCTGCTGGCTGTTCATAGATACTTCTGCAGAGTGTCCAGAAGGAGAAGTTCTTCAATTCCCTGGGCCACAGTAAGGGCTTTTTGTGGATTATTTTCCATGGGTTAGACAGAGCTGTGCAGGGAGCAGTAGAGGGGGTGGAGGGGGGATGACAGAGGTGGAGAGGAGGGAATTGAAGCAGGTGAGAAAAACTAGAAATAGAGTTAGGGAGGTGGAACAGAGTGACAGCTGAAAGACATAGGCAGAATCAAAGCGATGGTGAAGGAAGGGAACAGATGGAGAGCAGTGCAAGAGAGAGAGAGTGAAAAAAAAGAGAGCATGATGGATGTCAGAAACAGAGCTAGTACAGAGAGATGAAGAAGAGACCCAGAGAAGAGAAAACGGAAAGGACATCCAAAAAAGAAATCAGAAAAATAAACAAGACGACAGGAAAGAAAAGACTCAGGGGGAATGAAGAATTATATGCAACAAACTTAGAAAATAATACTTTGGTATCAATTTTCAGATTTATGTTGCATTTTGAATATTAGATGATTACTAGGAAAAAAGGCCCTCGGAGTGTGTATGTTTGAGAGAGTGTGTGTGAGAGTGACTGTGTGAGAGAGCGTGAATGTGTGAGTGTGTGTGTATGACAGAGAGAGAGAGTGAGACTGGGTGCAAGTGTGTCTGTGAGAGAGAGAGTGTGTGTGTGAGAATGAGAGTGTGTGCCAGGGCCCCCCTCCCAGTTCCAGGGTCGTCCCTCCCCCCTCCCTCCCAGTTCCAGGGTTTTTCTCCCCCCCTACCTCCCAGGGTCGTCCCCCTCCCCCCTCCCTCACAGTTCCAGGGTCACTCTCCCCCCCCTCCCTCCCTCAGTCACCTTTGGGGGACATACCTTACTGCAAGGTCCCTGCCTCACCCAGTGGCGTACCAAGGGGGGGCGATCTGCCCCGGGTGCATGCCTCTGGGGGGGTGCCGCGCACCTGTTGGCCAAGTCCGCTCATTCCCTCCCTGCTGCTCCCTCTGCGCGGAACAGGTTACTTTCTGTTCCGGGACAGAGGGAGCAGCAGGGAGGGAACGAGCGGACTCCGCCAACAGGCGCGCAGCACCCCCCCAGCAGGTAAAAATGCACCCTGAGGGGGGAGAGGGTGTAATTTCACCGGGGGGGGGGGGGCGCATTGGCGATCCGCCCCGGGTGTCAGGCAGCCTAGGAACACCACTGGCCTCACCCTGTATTCTCATCTGACAGGATTCTGTGCTCTCTGCTTGGCTCTCTCATTCTCACCTCACTTTAAAAAAAAAATCTGAGAACCATAAAATTTATTTTAAACAAAGAACTTGTGGAGAGTTAGGGAGTTAGTTCCTGTCTGACTGACTGCTGCTGTTCTCGGAGCCAGAGCGTTTCCTTGGCTCCCGCTGTCACTGCTGTGCTGCAGGGGGGATCAGCTGGTAAGTGCCGGCTTTTTCTTTTTTGTAGCAGCATGGCAGCGGAAGCTGTTAAACGCTGTTCCCGTTGTGGGAAGCGGCGTTCAGCGGTGGGAGTTTGTAGTGCTGAGTGTGCTAATGTGTCTGAGGCAGAGGGGCCTTCCTCCATCACGGAGCCATTGTTTTCCTGCGCTAGGAAGGGTAGGGTCTGCCAGAGGACAGGTCGTGCTTGGAGGGCTGAGAGAGAGAGGGAGGGAGGCGCGGGGGCTGGCAACTCTATAGAGTTCCCTCGAGGGCGGGGCGATTACGAACCCTCGTGTGGTTGGTCACTGCTGCTTGTGACGAACCCGGAAGTGCGTGATGTCAAATCAGGAGATGGATACAGAAAGCACGAATGCTTCAAGGTTTCAGTGCCACGGAATCAGCTTCAGAATGTTGGAGGTGCTTTTTATTATATAGGATATATTGCATGTCAAACATCTTGGGTTTTTAATTTTATGGGGTGCTGTTTTGTAATTTTTTTTTTTTTATTTATTTTTTTTATTGAATTTACATATTTACAAGCCATACACTTGAATCAAGCAATATCGAGCTAATGTTTTTCCAAACATAGTATTTAAGCAAGTAAAGGAGAAAGAATAATATAAAGAAATTCCAAGAATATTACAAGTATTACATAAAGTAAATATAGCTCAGCCTCAGACCACGATTAGAGTAGAGGGCTAATGAAAATAATAGGAGAACAAAAAGAGCATTTATTACAGGAAATATGGCCTGGTCGATTAGCACATCATTTCTCTTAATACAACTTACGATGGAATTTATTTGGTTAAACTTTTCTGATCCAGGAAAAATTTGAGCTGATCAGGCTCGAGGAAGACATACTTATTATTCATATAGTAAACAATATATTTGCAGGGATATGTCAACATGAACTTTGCTCCTATAGCTTTAATCTCTTCTCTTAAAGCCAAAAATAATTTTCGTCTGTCCTGAGTCGTCTTGGTCACGTCAGGATATATCCATATCCTGGCCCCACAGAAAAAAGTCAAAGCATTTTTAAAATACATTTTCATCAGAGAGTTCAAGTCTTATTTGAAGACAAATGAGACCAAGACTGAACTTCGAGTCTTTATATCCGATAGTGACTGTTCTAAGATTGCTGAAATATCCAAGGATTCTTTCTCTTGTTCTTGCGCTAAAGGAACTACATTTTTCTTATCTTCCACAGATTTTATCGAATTTGGTAAATAGTAAATCTTATTAATTGGGGGCAACAAGGAAGATGAGAAATGAAGTATTTCTATGAGGTATTTCTTAAAAAGTTCAAGAACAGAAATTCCAGAAACAACCGGGAAATTCAATATTCTCAGATTCAATCTCCTATTATAATTTTCAATCTGATCAATTTTTCGATTTATTATCATATTATCTTTCATCACTGCTGTTGTCATTAATTTCAAATTTGTTAAGTCCGTTTGAACCTGAGAAATTTGAGATGTCGAGTCACTTTTCAATTGTTCAAACGCTATGGATAAGGAGTCAAGTTTACTCACTATTGAAGCAGTCTCTAAAGCTGTCCTCTTCGAAGCCATAGTCAGTTCTTGAATCGCTTCCCAAATTAATTCCAGCGTCACCACCTGGGGAACCTTCCGTTCCAAGCTGGTTGTCTCAGCTTCTCGGGGCGAGCTACCGCCGAACGAGGAGTCGTGATTGCCACTTTCCGGTTTTCGCGGCTCCTTCAGCTCACCCTTTTCAAAAGCTGGTCGCGGTGGAGGGTTGATTTCTGGCGGAGACAGAGATGTTTCAAACCCTTGGGGTGTCGATGCTCCTCCATCGGCGTCCCCTGCAGGGATTACCACGCCAACTTCCGGTGCTCGACTCGCTGTGAAACGGTCTATCGTTAGCTGTACTGGTGAAGACGTAAGACTCATCGACGGTTGATTTCTTACCAAACCTTTTCTCTTGGTATGTGGCATTATTTCTTATGTATAATTTCAAAAGACTCAGAGACCAGCTAAACGCGACCAGATCACTCACGAGTCGCGACCGCCATTTTGACACGCCCCCCCCTCAACTGTAACCTGTTTTGTAATTCTTAATGCTGCTTCCCTCCCAAGAGCCAGACATATGATTGGGATAAAATTAGGATAAAAACCTTGTATGTGTGCTTCGTGCACAGCTTTATCTAAAGGAGTGTGGTTTTACAGGGTTTTGGGTAAAGAAGAGTGTTCCTGCAGGTTTTGGGAAAAAAAGAGTCTACTGTTCCACGGTTTGGATAAAGGGTTATGTATTTCAGGACTAGTGCAAGGATACTGGGCATCCTAGACAAATCAGCCTCATGTCTACCTCTTTCCTTCTGCACCCAATTATTTACAATTTACCAGTGCTCTTCCTTCTACCTTTTTAAGCTATGGCAGAAGCTCCTCACAAGATGTTCTCTCCCTCCCCTCCCCCCCCAGTTTACTTAGTGGCAGGGATGAGGTTTTGCATGGTTTTGGATAAAAGGGTGTGATGTTAAGGTTTTCAAGCAACACATCTATTTCTCAGAACATTAATTTCCTGCAACTTCTGGAAATGATAAGCTCCACAGAAATGCATTGCAGCATTTTTGCCTATGTCTATGTCATAAGTACATAAGTAATGCCATACTGGGAAAAGACCAAGGGTCCATTGAGCCCAGCATCCTGTCCCTGACAGCGGCCAATCCAGGCCAAGGGCACCTGGCAAGCTTCCCAAACGTACAAACATTCTATACATGTTATTCCTGAGATTTTGCATTTTTCCAAGTCCGTTTAGTAGTGGTTTATGGACTTGTCCTTTAGGAAACCGTCCAACCCCTTTTTAAACTCTGCTAAGCTAACCGCCTTCACCACTTTCTCCGGCAACGAATTCCAGAGTTTAATTATACGTTGGGTGAAGAAAACTTTTCTCCGATTTGTTTTAAATTTACTACACTGTAGTTTCATCGCATGCCCCCTAGTCCTAGTATTTTTGGAAAGCGTGAACAGACGCTTCACATCCACCTGTTCCATTCCACTCATTATTTTATATACCTCTATCATGTCTCCCCTCAGCCGTCTCTTCTCCAAGCTGAATAGCCCTAGCCTCCTTAATCTTTCTTCATAGGGAAGTCGTCCCATCCCCGCTATCATTTTAGTCGCCCTTCTCTGCACCTTTTCCAATTCTACTATATCTTTCTTGAGATGCAGCGACCAGAATTGAACACAATACTCAAGGTGCGGTCGCACCATGGAGCGATACAACGGCATTATAACATCCTCACACCTGTTTTCCATACCTTTCCTAATAATACCCAACATTCTATTCGCTTTCCTAGCCGCAGCAGCACACTGAGGAGAAGGTTTCAGTGACAACACCCAGATCCCTTTCTTGGTCCGTAACTCCTAACGTGGAACCTTGCATGACGTAGCTATAATTCGGGTTCTTTTTTCCCCACATGCATCACCTTGCACTTGCTCACATTTAAATGTCTTTAAATGTATTCCATAATGATGCCCGGCTTAATGAATGATAACCACAGAAATGTCAAATTTTGAAATATCATTGTGTTGGGTCAGCTTTACAGAGACTGGAGATTCAGGGTTAGGCTTTTGCTATAAACGACACTCTATTGTGTTTTTGCTAAAGAAGCTATAACTTGTAATAGTTAGCTGAACTGCTGAAGCTTGCAAAAAGGACAGTTTGCCTAGAGAATGCAGGTGCAACCAGATAACAGTTATAGCTTGTGCTGAGTTTCGCTTCTGCCATATGCTTATCAGTATATGCCTTTGGTCTGTGTAATGAAAATGAACTGTGTGATAAGTTTCGATTTCCTGACTTCTGTGTAATCTTTTGTGAACTCAATGCGCATGATTGCTGATAAAACATATAAATGTTAGTGGCAAATGATACAGGGCATGCAGTGTTACTGAGCCACTCAGCTGTGTCACTGCTAGCAATAAAGTTTTCTTGATTCGGATCAGTTGCCTCGAGCCTCTTGATTTACTTGCTAATATCCGGTTACAATTGCAGTGTGTAATTGTAAAGGAGGATTAGAACAGTGATTTCTGAGTGATTAATCATTTTAAAAGACAATACTTCAGCCCAAAGAACACCTATATAAAAAAATATTGTGTTGCACACCACCAACCTCCACAGAATTGGTAGCGCAAATAAGAAGAAAAGGTCTTCTATGGACAAACCAAAAGTTAGAGAAGCACTGACAGCCTCTCCAGTCTCTCTTCCAAAATCTATAACAGAAGGAGAGAAGGAGCAGAGATAAACCAACGCCATCTGTTTATGAGTACAGAGGGGAAAAGTTGTTCTGATGCAGGCAGCTGATTTGATTAGATACCATACCACAATTTCGGGAATAACATATATAAAATGTTTGTACGTTTGGGTAGCTTGCCAGGTGCCCTTGACCTGGATTGGCCGCTGTCGCGGACAGGATGCTGGGCTCGATGGACCTTTGGTCTTTTCCCAGTATGGCATTACTTATGTACTTATGCTGCATGTGGCTGCCAGAGAAGCCAATTTATCTAGTTCTAGGCTGGAGATTTTGGGACAATCCTAGATTTCTGACCAACCAATCTTGCTGCATTATGGGACTTGCAGCATTGTTTTCAATGGTCAGGATCAGGCACTACAAATCCAACACTGTTTTGGGATGTAAGTTCAAAACTGAGACTGGCCAAAAAGTCTCCAGCCTGGAAATGGGTAACTGAACTATTTATTTATTTTAAAAAAATTCTATCCCACACTATCCCACAATTCTAGGCAGGTTACTAGACTACCAGAGCTCCTCTATTTCTGCTGCTTCCATCACACATTCAGTGCTCCTTGTGTGCTTTCCCCATCTAACTCAGCCTGGATGTAAGACAAGAGGCTAGAAAGATCCAAAGGTAATAGAGTAGATGGTGGTGCTATAATGTGTGCAGCATAGAGTTGCTAACTAGATCCAGATTCGCCCGACAGGGTTGATCAAGTCCTGGGCTTAACCCTTTGCATACAGGGACTTCTGGTTATGATTCCCTAAGAAAAGCAAGGCTACAAGTCCCTACATGCATTAGGGAAGCCCAGGCTTGATCAACCTGGATCTGGATCTAGTTGGCAACCCTAGTGCTGCACAGAGCAAGAACTACAATAGCTATCCATGCCCTACTTGTTGCCTGTTAATTCCCACACTTCAAGGTTCATACTGTAGTTTGCAATGAAAGGCAGTATGATTACACATGTTCTCTGAAACAAGCTCCTGCATGCAAATTTAAGCCATTGGTACATCTTGCTGCTGCAAGGTGCTGAGCAATGCCCAGTACATTTGATCAAGTCTGCGGGCACACCAGCATGCCTTTGTATACAATGATACACTGCTCTAAGAAGTAAACTAAAAATGCTTAGTTGCAAGTGCCTCATTTTTACATATGAATTACCCATTTACAGTGCTTTGAAATACAGTTCAAATTGCATTAAACTGGAAATTTATTTCATGGATCTTCACAACGTACTCCACACTTTCTACTTGAAAGAACAATTAGATATGTGTGTGCTTTCTGTGCATCTGTGATCAGTAGAGGAAGGGACAGAGGAGAGGGGAAAGCAGTTTTAAAGGTGTGATTCCTTAATAATCATAAGCAGCATAATCATCAGGGAAACCCTATAACTAGCCCCTCAAAATGGCACAATGATTTACAATTTAAAACCAAGTACTACTCTGATGAAAAACCAATACTTCCTTTCTCTGTGTACATCCATATGCTGTACAAGCAGGCAATGGCATGTGTACAGCATATGGATGTACACAACAAGATCAAATAAAAATGCTACTAACGGAATTGGCAACTCTGCAGTCACTGACTGTTCCATCTGATTAAAAAAAAAAAATCAGATCACCGGAATTCACACAGCAGCAGCTGCTGGTTGCTGGTCTAAGGATACAAAGTTTAGGAAAATCAGTGGCACCAAACTGATTTACACACACACATAGATAAATTTGTTTTAGTTAGTTTTGCTGTTCAATCATCATAAAGCTAAAGGCAAAAGAGAGTAGAGTCCTTCTGGGGCAGTGCCAGTAAACAACTCCAGATTGACTTTGCCTGATCCTATGTGAGCAGTGGCAGGCCTGAATGCAACACCATGTACTCCAGAAAGAGAAAGTGCCTCCCCAAACACCAGCACTATATCCCACATCATCCTAAACTTCCTAATTCAAGCACTCCCTCTTCTCCTGCTGGGGCCATTTATCACCCCATGTGACCCGAACAGATAACAGCCAGACCTGGATTAACCCCCTAAATGCCTAGATTTCTTCCAGAAATAAATACATGAGATTTAAAAGAAAGGGAAACTGTGCAGCCCTCCTTGCCTCATCACTCATCCCAGGATCCTCCCGGGATTTGGGTTCTAATTAAGAGTTACTGGGCCAGACCTACAGAAAGTGATCCTGATCCCTCCCTCCCTCCCTCCCTCCCTCCCTCCCTCCCTCTCTCTCCCCCCTCCCGCCATGGGGTAAAAATCTCAGTCCATCTGAGGCGGATCCCGTCCCGGATGCAAGATGAGCCAGCTCTTACCTTGCAGGTTCTGCACTCGGATGTCGCTGATCTGCCCGATCAGTTCCTCCCGCTGGAAACAGTCCGACTGCTGGTGGCACGCCATGGGGGGAAGGGAGAGGTGCGCAGGAGAAGCCCCTCTGGAGGGGGAATGGAGGGGCTACCGGCTGCCGCATTGTCCACACGCCGCTCTGGAGCATGCAGGTGGGCATGGGAGAGAAAGGAAGGGACTAGCTTGGGGGGGGGGGGGAGGGCATCCACACGAACCAGCTCCTTGGACACTGCTGCTGCCCAGAGCCGCTCTGTCCCACTGGCAGGTAGCCGCTACTCTCCCACTTTCTTGCCCCCACTGATGTTTCCCTTCCTGCTGGTGATACTGCGGTGGCGGGGCTTAGCAGGCAACGGAGGGCAGGGAGAGGATAGCACGGCAAAAACCTCCTACGGGCTTCATAGTACTGACTGAGGCAAAGTGCGAGCCACCTGCGGCCTCCCCTGTCCCAGGCGTGACTGAGCAATCTCAAATCTCATCTCCATCTGCACTGGGGGTGCGCACACCCAGCACGCTGAAGGCATTTAAAAGGAGCCTGCAATCCACCTCCACAAGACTTCTATTGGTCCAGTTGGACCAATAGAAGTCCCGTGGGAAAATGAACCAACCCACAACCCCTGCCAAAAATCCATGCAATATCCCTCAACCCGTGACTTAAAAAAAAAAACACGGCAGTCGCGGGCGAACTGCGGAATTGGCAACTCTGTACTAGAACTGCCTTCCAGTGCTCCCCCCCCCCCCCCCCCCCCCGCCTTCCCAATTGGCTGGATCCTACTTACAGTCTCTGCTCCTAGTTACAATGGAAGCAGACAGGGCAAACTTAATCGCGTGATGGGGGAGACAAGAGAACTGCAGATAGTGAAGGGAAATCTTGCCTCACCAATCTATTATATTTCTTTGAAGGGGTGAACAAACGTGGATAAAAGCAAGCCAGTTGATATTGTGTATCTAGATTTTCAAAAGGCGTTTGACAAAGTACCTCATGAAAGACTCCAGAAGAAATTGGAGAGTCATGGGATAGGAGGTAGTGTCCTATTGTGGATTAAAAACTGGTTAAAGGATAGAAAACAGAGAGTAGGTGTTAGTCTGGTTGTAAGCCCTTGAGCCCAGGCCGAAGCCTAGAATAGGTGTCAGGCAAAGGCCGGGGTGGACCGAGCAGGTGCTACACACTACCCCAGCTACCAAGTCTTGCACACACACGCAGCAACCAACTTGCACCTCCAGAAAAGGGAAGATAGGGCATTCAGGCGGGCCTCACGGCCGTTCGGGAACCCATTTACTCAGAATTCAAGCATGCGGGCCTCACGGCCTAACCGGAACTGACTCATACATAGGGAGGGGAGAGAGAAAAAACGAGGAGGTCTCCATGGGAACTAGAGCACCAGCACACCTACGGTGCTGGCTAAGGACACATAGGAAAAGGAACTGACAGACGTATCTACAAGAAACACAAGGCAGTGCCCTAGGCAATCAAGGAGAAAAGGAAGCACACACAGAAACACGTCAAACAGTACCCCACAACACACAAAGGAAATGAGGAACTGCGAAATTAAGATAATGTAAGCAGAGACCCTCAGCGTACAGGAAAGGGAAAAGTCAGCAAAAAGGAGTGTGGTGCCTAACACACCCCCAGCACAGAAAGGAACAGTGCTCAACAATACAGAAGATAATTACAGCAAAGAAAGGACTGACAGTCACAAGGGAAAACTCCACCAAGCAGACAACTGTGAGAAGCAGGGCAACTCTGCAGACAAAGGGTAAACACACAGCTGCCAGAGGCAGGGAACACTGCAGACAACGGGTTAATTGGAGTGCAGGGAAAGAGCAAACAAACAACCCCCATGGAGAGAAACAAAGGGTCCCAAGCCTGCTACAAGGGCAGGACACACACATCAGAATACAAACACAGCAACAAAGGGTAACTCCGAAGGAAGGGGAACAAAAACAAATCAACTGGAACGGAACGAGGTAGGAACTCACCACACAGCACCACAGCCAAACAGAGAGAATCCCAGGTGCAGTGTAGAGAGGTAATTAGACACACGCTAGAAGCAGCCGGAAAACAGAGACAGAGGAAAAGAAACAGCAAGCAAGGTAAGGAATAATCAAACCCCACGAAAGCACAGAGCTAATAGCTCAGACAGAGCGCAGGTAAGGCTTCAGAAGAATAGGAATAACACCAAAGCAGGGGTTGTAGGGAAAGGTAAGCTTAAGTAGATCAGACTGACATCAGCTCAGCCCCTGACAGACCAATCAGGAGCGATTCCAAGCATTCCCCTGTCTGACTAGCAGAATTCTAACAGAATCATAACAGTAGGGTTAAATGGTCAGTAATCTCAATGGAGAAGGGTAGTTAGTGGGGTTCCTCAGGAGTCTGTGCTGGGACCGCTGCTTTTTAACATATTTATAAATGATTTAGAGATGGGAGTAACTTGTGAGGTAATTAAATTTGTTGACGACTCAAAGTTATTCAAAGTTGTTAACTTGCAAGAGGATTGTGAAAAATTACGAGACTGGGAGACTGGGCGTCTAAATGGCAGATGACGTTTAATGTAAGCAAATACAAAGTGATGCATGTGGGAAAGAGGAACCCGAACTATAGCTACTTAATGCAAGGTTCCATGTTAGGAGTCACTGACCAAGAAAGGGATCTCAGTGTCGTTGTTGATGATACGTTGAAATGCTCTGCTCAGTGTGCTGCTGCGGCTAAGAAATCAAATAGAATGTTAGGTATTATTAGGAAAGGAATGGAAAAGAAAAGTGAGGACGTTATAATGCCTTTGTATCGGTCCATGGTCCACACCTCGAATATTGTGTTCAATTCTGGTCGCTGCATCTCAAAAAAGATATAGTAGAATTAGAAAAGGTACAGAGAAGGGCGACGAAAATGATAAAGTGGATGGGACGACTTCCTTATGAGGAAAGGCTGAAGCATCTAGGGCTCTTCAGCTTGGAGAAGAGATGGCTGAGGGGAAATATAATAGAAGCCTATAAAATAATGGGTGGAGTGGAATGGGTAGACGTGAATCATTTGTTTACTCTTTCCAAAAATACTAGGACTAGGGGCCATGCGTTGAAGCTCCAAAGTACTAAATTTAATACAAATCAGAGAAAATCTTTCTTCATTCAACGTGTAATTAAACTCTGGAATTCATTGCCAGAGAATGTGGTAAAACTTAGCGGGGTTTAAAAAGGGTCTGGATGGTTTCCTAAAGGAAAAGTCCATAGACCATTATTAAATTGACTTGGGATAAGCATCATAAAATGTATTGAGCTTTTCTGGGATCTTGCCAGGTATTTGTGACCTGGATTGGCCACTGTTGGAAACAGGATACTGGGATTGATGGACCTTTGGTCTGTCCCAGTGTGGCAATACTTATGCACTTATTGTTCAAGCTCTCCTGGAGCCTGGCTACTCAGACAAACTCCAGTCACTTGATGAGTTAACCCTTGCACTTAAACACACCCTGGAGACTCTTTTCCAAAATCTGAACAGTCTTTTATTGAGCAATACAACTACTCACGAACAGATGAAATTGCCACTCAGCATAGAGTCTCTGTGTTCTCTGGGCTGCTCCTGAAGATGACATCAAACCTGAGAGAAGGCAGTTCTCCCACAGGCAGGGCAGCTCAATAGATGGATGGTAAACAGTGCAGTATCTCTCACAGCTGGATATGTATGAAAATACATATAAACCATATAACTGATATATGTGAGCTAACTAAGAGATACATAAGGGTAAGAAATTGAGCTCTCTCACAGCATCTATGATGACAAGTGCTGTGGAAGCCAAGATGGAACCAGCTATTTAGTCATACAGAGAGAAGAACTAAGCAGTGTTGCCAGGTGGAAAAATTTTTTCCCACCCAATCCAGCACAAAAACCGCCCAAAACCCACCCAAACTCAAACCCGCCCCTGACACCCCCACCCCCGCGTCATCACCCCGCCCCCGCCGTCATCAACCCCGCCCCCGCCGTCACCGGCCCCGCCTCCCCGTCACCGGCCCCGCCTCCCACGTCATCGGCCCCGCCTCCTACGTCATCGGCCCCGCCTCCTACGTTACTAACCCCGCCCAAAAACGTCACTAACCCCGCCCCCCGTGGCCGAAAAAGCCGCACAAAAAACCGCCCTGAAGCCCAAAAAACAGCCCAAAAAACCGCAACCCGCCGCGGGCAAAAATTTCCCGCAGCGGGTCGCGGAAAACCGCCCAATTGGGCGGTAAAACCGCCCACCTGGCAACACTGGAACTAAGACAGGAGAAGGAGGGGTTCTCCCAAGAGCCCAAAGGACATGAGGTCAGGAAGACCAATCAGGGCAGAGCTGAGCTAGGCAGAGAGATACAGCCCTGGCAACAGCACATCCATAAACAGTTTAAACAAGAGTGACTACCCCACCTGTGAACTACCTCTCCCATACTGCCTTGCTTTTATAACAGTACAGTGGCCTATGATAAACATTGTGAGCACTCTGGAGGGCTGGTACGAGGGAAAGGGGATAGTGGTTCTTTCAGCCGGCATCATCCCCGGTCATTCAGCCCAGCTAGGAGAGCAGGGCGCCTTCTAGGGATCAAACTGCCAGGGAAAGCTGTAATGCAGGAGAAAAACTACACTCCCCAGAAGCCAGTGCAGGGTCAGCTGAACACACAGGAGGGGGAGGGTGGAATGACTGATTGGGAGATGAGGTCTGATCCTGGAGATGGGGAACAGCTGGTGGAGCTTGGGGAGGAGGAGGAGATGGAGTGGAATAAAGAAGAGATAGAAGGAGAAGGTAAGGGGGGAATGTATGGAGGTGGGTGGTTTGGCTCTAACCCGTGCAGACCGGGTGAGAGCTTTTGTGGCCTCAGCATTGCCCCGGTTGTGGAGTTGGGGGGAAGCTGGGAGCAAAGCAGTGGGGGAGCCACTGGAAAGCACAACTTGCTACCATATTGGCTGTTCCCAAGAGGTAGTGCTGTGGAAGGGGGGGAAGGGTTTTAAGTCAGAAAGGCATGTGCATTTTGGGAACTTAAAACTGTAGGAGGTGAGAAAGGAGGTGGTTCCAGCTAAATCTCCAAAACTATCTGCGGTGAAGATAGTGTGGCTGGAGGTTTGGGAGGGAGAATTTAAAACAAAAGCCTGTAATTGAAAATGGATTAAAGTTTGCTGATAGTTGGAGGTGTTTAGACAAGGCTGACATCTGTAACAATAAAGAACTTGGATTGCTCTTACTACTGGAGTGGGACTGATTTTCTCAGCAGCTGGCAAGGTGGGGAGAGCAAGCGAGCAAAAGTGCGGTGGCTGGCTAGGAAAGCAGACGGAAGCCGGTGAAAGCTAAGCAGGGTCAACCCCAGCTCCCACCTGGAAGGGGAACCTGGTTACAACATAAAACATATCTCTGTATCTATCCCCACCAGGCACAGCTGTCAAAGGACAGAACACTTATGTACTTAAGTTTTAAATTCAGAAAAATGTCCAGATATATTATCTATCATTCTACCTTCTGGACATATGTGTAAAATTATGATTTCTGTAAAAAGCCTGTCAGATGGCAATCCTAACCTCCTAAATCAAGAGCACATATCACAGGGCCCCCTAAACATGTGGACACAAAATAAATGCTAAATCCTATTTCATTGGAAATAAAAAGTAATTAAGAATAGGAAACCAAAAAGTCTTAATGTAGTCAAGCTTAGAGAAAAGACGGCTGAGGGGAGCTATGATAGAGGTCTAGAAAATAATGAGTAGAGTGGAAAGGGTTGACGTGAATCTTTTGTCTACTCTTTCCAAAAATACTAGGACTAAGGGGGCATGTGATGAAGCTACAAAATAGTAAATTTAAAACGAATTGCAGAAAGTTTTTCTTCACTCAACGTGTGATTAAACTCTAGAATTTGTTGCCAGAGAATGTGGTAAAGGTGGTTAGCTTAGCTAGTTTTAAAAAAGGTTTGGATGTCTTCCTAAAGGAAAAGTCCATAGACCATTATTAAAATGACTTGGGGAAAATCCGCTGCTTATTTCTGGGATAAGCAGCATAGAATATATTGAACTTTTTTGGGATCTTGCCAGGTATTTGTGACCTGGATTGGCCACTGTTGGAAACAGGATGCTGGGCTTGATGGACCTTTGGTCTGTCCCAGTGTGGCAATACTTATGTACTTATGTCATTGCAATGCCAAACTAACTCAGTTTACCAAAAATGGCCTATAAAAGGCACATAATAAGTTAAATGGAGCCCACCTGTGTCCATTTACAGTAGAATACTGCTGAATGAAGAATAAAGCCAAATAGATCTGCTGAAGGAACTCCAGTATAAAGTTATTTAAAGGTACAGACTGGGGGACAGCTATAAAAACATTTCTGTGTGTTTGAATTGGTGTACTGTCAAGTCCATCACTATAAAGTGGAGACAGCACAGTGCCTCAGTCAGGCCATCCTGCCAAAGTCAATAGCTATGGGTTAAGGAAACTGCTGAAGATGGTCACTGTGACTGGGGAAAATGTTTTCTGCTCAACATTTTCAAGATTATTCCACAAATATGATCTGTATGGGAGGGTGCATAGCCTTTGCATATGTAATACCCCTTTGCCTGGGGCGCTTTTGGGTCTGGGGTCTGAGTGGGCTGGAGCCCCCACGAAGGGCAGACTCCGTCGGACCCTAACTCACTCACTTGGCATGCAGTGCCTCCACCAGGGGAAAGAAGGGTTAATGGGTGGGATAACCCTCTTCTTCCCCAGGAAACTCAGAAGTCCAGGTCCCAGACCCCTGTGGGAGTAAGGCTGGCATTTAAAATGGACTGTCTTGAAGGAATACCGATATACCGTCTAGTCCAAAATGACCACTCTGTAGTCAGCAGCTTAAAAATCAAACAGTTTATTCTTCAAATTGAAACCACAGGAACATTCCAACTGTATAAACTCTCCGTCACTTGGTACAATCTTTAAGTTATTCTTCCGATATTCCCCATGGGAACTCCTGTATTCTCCTCCCTTAGGGTATATTTTACAAGGCACTCTGAAACACGCTTATTTACACTTTGCACAGCTCCAATCCGTGCTTATCCCCAAAGATAGTGTTCCAAAGGCTGTGCTCCTCTCTATATTTCAGGTTCAGACCCTCCTGGTCTGACCTCCACCAAGGGTGACCTTTGGGTTGGCCTATCCTGTCCTCGGGATGGGCACTCCCCGACTCCTATCCCGCACTCCCAGGCTGGATCTTTCCACTGCCCATCCAGAGCTTTTCTTCACACTTACTGTTTTTCCTAGCAGCAACTTTCCTGGTACTTAGCCAATGGCTTCACTTCTTATATATGGGATCCCCCTTCTCCTTCTTTGGGTCACTTGGCAGGGACTTGCAAACGACCAAAGACCCAGGACCAACAAGTGAACTCTCCCCCTCTGTCCCTCCTTTTTCTCCAAGGGGCACTATATTTCTCATTTTACTCCAAAGCTACTCCCCCTGGGCTGGGCCTCCTCCCACCCAGGGGCAGTGTTGCCAACCTCGCTTATTTCCCATGAGCTTGGACTTCCTTCTTTTTTAACTTGCGGCTTTTTTAAATTATTATTTGCAGGTAGCTTGTTTTTTGGACTTTTTTTCTTTTAACTCAGTTTTTTTTCTTTTTCCCACTAGTGGGAATTAAGCGAGGTTGGCAACTCACTCTCTTTGGTGCTGCGATGCAACCCGGGGCCCGCCCCAATGCAGAAAGAGGAAACAGGAAAATAACGTTAAGCACATCAGGCTGCAGGCAGTGAGTGAGAGAGTTGCAAGGGAGTAGGAAGGGAACCCATCCCAGAAACCAGAAACACAGAGTCAGTGTACATGGTATGGCGGGCTGGGAGCAGGAGCAACCAAAGGAGTCCGGCAGCAAATGAGTAGCCATGGCTCCCTTTTCTTCTCAGGCCTGGGAGGGACGTGTCTCTTATGCACTTGTTAGAGGATTATATGGTGCAATAAAATCAGATTCAATACAATAAACAAAAACAAAAATCCCCAAACAATCTAAACTGTCTGAAGGCTGCTGGGAAGCATCTGAGGATGAGAAAGCTCTCTGGTCTGTGATAAAGGGAGAGCACTGCTTCACTGCTCTGCCATTTGCCCTGGAAAGAATAGACAAAGGGTGCTCTGTTTCCTGCCCGTTTAGGGACAGTTATTGCCTGTCTTTCTCAGGACATATGAGGAGGGCTCTGATGGTTACTATGAAGATGCATGGAATATATTTTAGGACAGGGTTGGAGAGGGGGCAAATAAAACCTAAGAAAGGTGATGGTTTAAAGAATGGATAAGGAAGTGTGGGATACCACCAGACGTGAGGGGAAGAGAGAGCAGGGCAGACAATGTGGCAGCGCCAGAGACCAGCACTGGACAACGGCTTCAGCTGGCGGGGGTTGGGGACCCCCGCCAGCCAAACCAGGGGCCCAGAGCTAAATTGAGGGGGTCCAGGCCGCCATGGCCCCCTATAGCTACGCCACTGCTGCTACCATCATATGTTAATATAGGGAAGGTATTTGCAGAGTAAGTTACCAAGTTTATTTTATACCACATGTATTACTTAGCATTGAGACTCATCAGATTATGAAATCGCATGCATGTAGTATCTCTTATGTATTTCTATGTGTAATGCCCTATTAGTTTGGGGATTACTAGCAGAGTAAATCCCTGTACAATGTAGAGAGTCAGTGGGGGAAGTGACTGGGAGGTCCAGTGTTGCCAGGTAGTCGTGGCAAAATAAGCATGTTTAGCTTAAAAAAAACAAGAGACATCAGTTAAAAATAACAAGCTAAAAATAAGCCCAATTTCTTTTATGTGCTGTGACGTTTATTCATAGGCTAAAACACTCATTTCAACGTATTTTGCACAATTCTTTTGTATGAGTTTTAATCAAAAGTTGTAACCCAATATATTTTTTGCAATTGCTGGCCTAGAGAAGCAAGATGACAAATGCTATCTATCTAAAGGCTGTTGGGACCACTGTCATTAGTGACATTTACAATAATCTTTATTATTATCTGGATTCATCTCACATATTTTAATTGTAGCTCAAGGCCAGACAGTTAGGAACAGTATGTACTCCCCTGTCTCCATAGAGGTTATAATTAATATAGGATATCCAAAGAAGGAAAAAAATCCCTTGTGAAAAAACAGGTTTTTTTAAATTATTATAAACATTAACAATATATTCAAGAAATTCTTGATATGAAAAAAGGTGAAGAGATATAAATAATACAATTCAAAGCAAAGTATATTATATATATATATATATATATATATATATATATATATATATATATATATATATATATTGTTCCTTCTCTTCCTTTACCAGTCCACAATACTTAAAGAGAGAAAAAGCAAGGTACTATTCCATGAAACATGTATTCCACTAATTAAGCTAGGAAATTTGAAGAGACATATATGTGCCAAATCTGCAATTTACGGAGTAGATGTAGATAATGTTGCTAGTTGTTGATTAGGAGTATTGGCAACCTTGGAATCTAGGAAAACACTCAAATGAGTTGGGCCATAAAATATATATTTAACTGAATTAACTTTTAGTACACATTTACACAGGAAATTTAGCCAAAATAAACCACCCAACTGTAAAACCCTGGGACGTAGTTTTAAAAATAACTGACGTCTCTTTTGGGTTGCTCTTGCGATATTAGGAAATATTCTGATGTTATTATTCATAAAGCATTCCTCTCTATGTCGAAAAAATTGTTTCAAAATCCAATCTCAATCAGGTTCCAGTACAGAGGTCACAATTAAAGTTGCTGGTGTCCCCATCTCATCTTCCTGGATTATCTGTGTTAAATTCAATATATCAAATGAAACTTCTGCTCCTTGTTCTATTTGATTAATATTTTCTTTTCTTTCTTTTTTGTAAGGTGGTAAATAGTATATCTTTAAGACAGGCGGGTAAGCCTGTTCAGGAATCTTCAAAATCTCTGTTAAATATTTCTTGAAAGTTATTAACAGTGCAACCGATGTAACTTTTGGAAAATTAATCAACCTAAGAGTTTTTCCTCTTAGTTGATTTTCCAGGTTTTCAATTTTGAAGTGTAACGGTGTATTTTCTTTAATCAAATTAAACTGTGTCTGCTGACAAGATTTTATACTTCAACTGTATAGTTTTCTCAATATTAGATGTTCTTAATTCCAAATTTGTAATCTTTTCCAACGGTAATTTTGAGGCTTGAGTCACCAGCAACAATTTCTGAGAAAAGGAATTTTCTAAACATAAGGGCATCCCATATTGAATCCAAAGTTATAGTTCCTGGTTTTATAGGTAGAAAAGACTTACTAATTGAAGTTAATTCAGCAGAGATTTCTCCAAATGGCTGCCTTACTCCTTCTGTGTTAGAGCCTGCTAAAACGCTGGCTCTCGCCATTAGCTTCTCTCCAGCAGTGATATCCAGTGTATCTAAACTGCAAGCCTTCCCTGCTACAGGAAACACTCCTTGGTCTGTGACGCTAAGGGTTTCCCGTGCCTGTTGCAGTTCCAGCGCCGGCATTGTCGGAGGACTCCGTATATCGGGGCTGAACGTGATCTCAGCCTCAGGCTGTAGAAGCGAGGTCCCTCCTACCGCTCCTTCCAGCAACAAGGTAGTTGGCCCCGAAGAACTTCTTGGCACAGTAAAGCGATCCATCGGAACCCGAAGATCTAGCAGGTAATGAGAAGGGTTATCCATACTTGTGTATGATATCAAATGACCCTTTAAAACTGTTTTTTTCCCGGCAAGATGGCGTCTTGAAGAGTACGCTGTAAGGCAGCTCTCTACCCGATTTCCTCAATTGTCTGAATCGATTACCTGTTTCATGCCAAAACGGAGAGGTAAGCAGCATGAACTGCCCGTGGCAAAGAGCTTTTACCTGGCCCTCAAAAGCTCAGCGAGATTCCTATTTTCCCTGTTGCGGCTCAGCTATTTACAAGCTTGAAACAGCAAGACCAACTCAAACTTCTGGCACTGTACTGTCTAAGCTTGCAGCTGAGCTTTTGCAACTGAAGCCAGATGGGGAAAGAGACTGGGTGAAGGCTAGGGGTGGGGGTCACATGACAGAGAAAGAGAGAGATTGGGTGAAGGCTGGGGGGGGGGGGCATGAGAAAGAGAGAAAAAGATTGGGTGAAGGTTAGAAGGAGGGTGATATGAAAGAGAGAAAAAGATTGGGTGAAGGTTGGAGGGAGGGTGATATGAAAGAGAGAGAGAGAGAGAGAGAGAGAGAGAGAGAGAGAGAGAGAGATGAAGATGGGGGAAGGGCATACACGAGAGAAAGAAGAAGGTGGGACAAGCCTAGACTAAACTGATTTTTTCAGTGAAGCAACTTGACTACCTGTAATAGCATAGCTTGAACTTCCTTGACTCCATGTACTTTCATTTTAAGTTTAATTTTCTACCACGGTCAGAGACTAAAGCAGTAGAACAGAAGCTAAGCAAAACTACATGCTGGGTGGTACAAGAGAGAGAGAGATAGAGAGAGGGGGGCTAGTTGAAGACTGGTGGGTACAAGAAAGAGAGACTGGGTGAAGGCTGGGGAGAGTACATGAGAGAGAGAGAGAGAGAGAGAGAGAGAAGACTGGGTGTTTCTAAGAGTTTGATTCTCAAAAAAAGAGCATAACATGTTTTTTTGGCTCTCTGAACGTTGCAAAATATAAAATGTGGCCCCTGATAGAATAAGGTTGTACAAGCCTGATGTAAAGTGTTTTACCTCTCAGAAAGGAAAAGAGGTTACAATGCTCAGAATGTGTTTTCTCTGAAAATAAACCACAAACTGGGATTAACAAACTATAACCTTATTATCTGATGTCAACTATTGTCAGCTCTTCCCTCCCACTGATCAGAAGCCACGAAGTATGTCCTTTGCAAGTGGCTCAAAACAACAGCTCTCAAGGAAAGATAGTCAAGTAAAGAAGCAGCTCCATTTGCTGATCTAATGAATTTTGCCTGTGACTTACTCTAACATGTCATTTCCTTTCTGTAGACCAGTCTCCACACTATCATAGGCAATACCACAAGATCAGCACTTTGCATTCTTTCCTGTGCCTGTGCAGTGTGCAGAGTCTGCAGCTTTATTTCATCCCACAGACTTTGCAAAAATGTGATATCCTGTACAATGAGTTCTGATCAGGTGTATCATGGAAAAGTCAACACTGCTTGATGCTCAGATCCAGACCAGTACCTGGACTGTGCTCAGCACTTTGCTGTAACAAGAGACACCAGGCTCATGGTGACTCTTAAACTTACTTACAGATAACATGTGTGATCATGCACAGGACAGTGGAAAAATACTGGGTGCTGTAGATGGACCTTCACCTTTATAGCTTTAAGCCCCACTTCAATTCATTTTGAGGTCTCTAGCCCATCAGCTCCCTCCTCCAAGATTTTGATAATTTAAATGTATATTCATGATAACCCTACACCTTTTTATAAAAACACATACCTGGACATCATGCTTTTTTATATTTCAATTTCTTTATTAATTTTCACTTTTAACAAGAATACACTTGTTTTGAAATACAGCAATAATTAGTTAATCAAAGTATGATAACTCTTCATATATACAATAATGGAAGAAAATATATTTAACATACTTTTCAAAATCTATCAAACAAAATAATCATGCTTCCTTAGACCCCATTTAAGATCATGAGGCAATCAGAGTTTGGGAAGAATTTTCCTTTCTATATACTAAAGAAACTTGGTGGCGTAATACTCCCATTTACTTAAATTGTTTACAATTGCTTAGAATCTAGAAATGATTTAAGACTTTCTGGTGAATAAAAGGTATATTTAACCTGACCCAGCCTAACTAAACATTTACACGGGTAGGCGAGAAAAAACAACCCGCCTATCTCTAAAGTTCTTGCTTTCAATGCTAAAAAGGCTTTCCTTCTTAGCTGGGTCGTTTTTGTGACATCAGGGAAGATTTGTACTTTTACCCCACCAAAAAAAGTTTGTAGATTTTTGAAATAGAGTCTCATAATATTATTCAAGTCCTGTTCAAAAATGAAAGAAACTATCAAAGTTGACCGCTCTGCTTTTTCGTCCACTGTAGATTCTAGTATTGCTGAAATATTTTCAAGGTCTAAATTAGGTTGTAAGACATCTTGTTTTTTCCCTTTCTCTCCTCTGGGGTTAGGAATATAGTAAATCTTATTTACAGGCGGCATCGCTTCCAGGGGCATTTTTAAGACTTCATTTAAGTATCTTTTGAATAAATCGTAGGAATTAATCCCCGGGAGTTTGGGAAAATACAACAAACGCAAGTTTAATCTTCTGTTAAAGTTCTCAATTAGTTCCAACTTTCTTCGAATATCTGCATTATCTTTAACCAGACCAAATTTAAACTCTTGAAAGGAATCTGCTTTATTCTGAAGATCAGTTACTTTTTCAGCAAAGTCTGTTTTTAGCTGGTCAACTTTAACATTTAATTCTTGGAATTTTTTTTCAAAAGCACTCACTTCTCCTGATGTTCGTTGTAGTGTCGCGTCCATTTTATTCAGCATCGTCCATATCATTGCCAGATTTACCTCCTTCGATGTTTCTATCGATCTTTCTTCTGCTTTCGGCGTCTTCCCCGACGTTTCCCGCCCCTCACAAACAGTTTCGCCCGCAACACTTCCGGTAGGGCGTCTCTGCTCATCGGGCTCCGTCGTGGACGCCGGGCATGGAGGCCTCTCAACTGCAGGTGGAGAAAGGGATATTTCCTCGCCTTGTAGGGCCTCCGCTTCCCCAGAGAACCCCACTAAAGGCTCCATATCTCCTGTTACATGGGAGACTGGCACAAAAAAGCGCCCGATACCCGACTGAGGCACCGTGGGAGTCGAGGTAGGTGGGGGAACTACCCGCGTTACCCCTTTTCGTTTCGTATGTGGCATTTTGCTCAGAGGTATTTTTTTTGCCAAAACGGGCTCAGAGCTGCTTTCCGTGCTGGTTACTACGCCGCCATCTTAGATCGCCCCCACATCATGCTTTTTTAAATATTAGACTTTGTTTTGCAAGTAAAGGTAGGTGCTTATGGTTTTTTGAGTTTGTGTTGCTCTCAGGACCATAGCATTTTGAATGCAGGTCAAGGATAGGTAGATCATACGTTTTGCAGTACACACCTTGCACACACCACCATCTCCTGTTATCCCTCTTGAGTTGGTTCCTTTGAGGCCTTCCAGCCTCTCTCTTATGGCCAGGCTGACTGAGATGGGGAGAGCACACACTGAGCGCTAGATATGTGATGGCGGCAAGCAACAATATAGGGGCTCTGGTAGCCACTTGCAGCAGTCACAGTAACTAGTTGCCTGCATCACAGCAACATCTTCCTTCTCCGACATCTGTATAGTACATAAATGGAGCTCGTCTATTGTGGCAGGTTCATGAGCATCTCTGTCCTTCTGTCCCTTGGTTTTAAAGTTTGGAAAGGAGATTAGTGAGACTTTTGGTTCTTAAACCCCCCGCCCTCCTTTTTTTCCATATGCATCATCTCTGTGGCTTTATGTAGATGTGCCTTGACTTGAAAAGGTTGGAAAATGCTGAGATTACATCCCTTCTGTTAACCATATTTTTGTGAAATAAGTTTACCTGTTAGGAGATACTGTATTTATCGTATTTAGTGGATGTAAATCTATGAAGTAAAGCAATGGCCTCCTTGTTAAGTGAATTCAAAGTTATTCTAACCCTCAGTTAGAAGAATAGACACTTTTTAAATTGTTTCCAACACAAGGGATCTTTGAAAGAAATTATACATATAATGGGCCCATAGTGTGTAACTAGAAGGGAGTGTACATATGGATGAGGCTCCTAACATAGGCGCCCCGTATAAGAGGCTAGCCCAATAGTGGACTTCCGACTTCCCTGCTGCCCTCACAAGCGCAGCGCTTTTGGGAGGCAGCTCTGGCTCTCCCTCCTTCCTACCTTGGTTCCCGCTGTGGCTCCCGATCAGCAGCCCCCACCGCGCGTGTTTTAACCTTTACTCTCCGACGTGGCAGCGATGTCAATCAATGAAGAAGGCACAACAGCCAGCTCGCTTCCAGCTTCTCTTTTCACACAGTGTCCCGCCCTTGCGGGAACAGGAAATGCATCATCGCTTACGCTGTAGGCGGGACACTGTGTGAAGAGAGAAGCTGGAAGCGAGCTGGCTGTTGTGCCTTCTTCTTCATTGATTGACGTCGCTGCTACGTCGGAGAGTAAAGGTTAAAACACGTGGGGGGGGGGGCTGCTGATCGGGGACGGGGAGCCAGAGCGGGAACCAAGGAAGGAAGGAGGGAGACCAAGAGCTGCCTCGCAAAAGCGCTGCAGCCTGCCACAGAGAGTAAAAGAGTTGGGTTGGGTTGGGGGGGGGGGGAAGAAAGGAACAGAGAGGAGGGCTGTTGAGGAGCTGAGGGAGTCAGGGAGAATCGCTGGATGTGGAGAGAAGGCGACGGCAGGGGGAGAGAACAGACTGCTGTAGAGGACAGGAGGGGAGAGGAGGGGAGGGCAGGGGAGAGGAGAATTGCTGGCCATGTATGGATGGATGGAGGGCAGGGCAGGGAGAGAGAAGAAATCGCTGGACATGGAGGGGAGGTAAGACAGAGGAAGTAGATGCATATGAATGGAGGGGAGGGGAATGAGGAGAAATGCTGGATATGGATGGAGGGGGCAGGGGAGAGAGGAAATTTTCTGGAGATGGATGGAGGAGAGGGCAGGGGAGAATGGAAAGTTCCTGGACATGGATGGATGGATGGAGGGGAGAGAGGAAATTTTGCAGGATATGGGTGGATGGATGGAGGAGAGGGCAGGGCAGAATGGAGAGTTGTTGGACATGGATGGATGGAGGGGAGGGAAGTCAGGAAGGAGATGCACATGGATGGAGGGGAGGGAAGAGAGGAGAAATGCTGGACATGGATGGAGTGGAGGGCAGAGAAGAGAGGAAAAATGTTGGACAAGGATGGGGGGAAGGAAAGATAAAGGAAGGAGATGCACACGGATGGAGGGGAAGGGAGAGAGGAGAAATGCTGGACATGGAGGGGAGGTAAGACAGAGGAAGTAGATACATATGAATGGAGGGGAGGGGAATGAGGAGAAATGCTGGATATGGATGGAGGGAAAACTGCTGAATTTAAGGGCTGGATTGGAACACTATGAGGGTAGATGTGGAAACTGGAGAAAGGATAGGGTGGTAGACAGGACGCATAAGGACACAGAAAGATGGTGGACATGGTGAGAGAAAGAAATATCAAATGGAAAGAAGACACTAGGACCAAAGCTAATAGAAAAACTAAATGCTGAGACAGCAAAGGTAGAAAACATTTTTTATTCAAAATTTATTAATTGGAATATGTCAGCTTTTGGAAATGTACATCTGTGATATTTTGCATGTAAGTTTCAATGTATCTAGTATTGCTGCATGCTGAGTCTGACTTCTTGTATTTTGCCTTCATATCTGTTGTGCCATGTGTTTTTCATGTGTGATCAAGATGCAGTATTCTGCTAGCGTGTAGTATTTGCAGCCCTTTTTGTTTTGTTTTGTTTCACTAGGTTGTGTACTGGTGTTTTAGAGCCAGGTGTAATTATAGTGCTGCCTTTCCACGCATAAGGTTGTAGCTCATCCTGTCCTTGTAATTAGTGCTGTTATGGTTTGGTAAGGCTATGAGTGTGTTTTTGCACAAGTTTGTGTATAGTGTTTTGCAGTGGAGAGATTGTGTGTTGGGCTTACTGAGGTGGCACCAAAACATCAGAAAGGGTGTAGAGCCTAAATCATGACACACTACCTCTTGAAGGATCTACATATGGTCGTTAATAAAATGAGCTCATTGTGAACACTATCCACCCTAAAAGGGTGTTTTGTGGCTCTACATGAGAATTGTGATGATATGATCCCTTGTTTCATATTGTTGACGGTCTGCATTTTCCGTATGGGTGGTATATTGGTGTATTAGGGTCTGCCTAGTGTAATATTTATGGTACAGTAAGGTTCTGAGTGTGTTTTTGCACAAAGTTGTGCATAGTGTTTTGCAGTTGAGCGATTGTGCTTAGAATATGCTTTGAGCAACCACTTTATTCTTTGTCATATGATACATATCTAATATCTAAATTTAATAAAAGGTATTAATTGTGATTATTTTATTTTTACTTATTTTTTTTCTGTGTGTTGTCAAACAATTATGGATTTAAGCACCGCCCATGGCCCACCCCCTAACCCCACCCCTTTAGCCTCCCCAAACAGTTGGGCCACCGACTGCCTATGGCTCCTAATTACATACATAATTTACAGAATACTTTAAGCTATATGCACCCCTGCTGCATATAGGCACCTACATTTAGACTAGGTCCATGGCTGGCATAACTGTGGGCACGTAAATGTTAGGTGCACTAATACCGGGATACACTATTCTCCAAGGTAGGCAGGACAACATTTGCTACTTTTGGGTGATATCATCTGATGGAGTACCTTCTGAAACTTTTGACAGTGCTGCACCATGCATACATGAGTGCCTTCCCGCCCGATGTGAGCTCACAGGAACAGCAGTCCTAGTCTTTCCATGTAGCAGAGCAGTCATGTCTCAGTACAACTCTCATCAGTGATTTCTGTGCTTTTCCTCAGGGTATGTGGGACCTTTTTTCTTATTATTTTTTTAAAATTTCCTTGACCTTCCTTTCCCTTTTCATTTCTTAGTGTTTATCAGCTCATTTAGAAACATAGAAACATGACGGCAGATAAAGGCCATATGATCCATCCAGTCTGCCCATCCTCTGTAACCCCTAACTCTTCCTTTTCCTAAGCGATCCCACATGCTTATCTCATGCCTTTATAAATTCTGGAATAGTCCTCGACTCCACAACCTTCACTGGGAGGCCATTTCATGCCTCCACCACCCTTTCTGTAAAACAGTACTTCCTTAGATTACTCCTAAGCCTATTCCTCTTAACTTTGTCATATGCCCCCTCATTCCAGAGCGCTCCTTCAGTTGAAAAAGGCTCTCTTCCTGTACATAAATGCCCTTGAGATATTTAAACATCTCTATCATGTCCCCTCTCTCCTTCCTCTCTTCTAGCGTATACATATTGAGGTTTAAAAGCCTGTCTCTATAATTTTTGCGTTCAAGACCACTTACTAATTTCATAGCCACCCTATGGACCAACTCCATCCTGTTTATATCTTTCCATAGGTGCGGTCTCCAGAACTGCACACATTATTCCAAATGGGGCCTCACTAGAGACTTATACAACGGCACTATCACCTCCTTTTTCCTGCTGGTCATGCCTCTCTTTATGCACCCAAGCATCCTTCTGGCTTTGACCATCGCTTTTTCTACCTGTTTGGAAGCTTTAAGGTCATCAGACACAACCACTCCCAAGTCCCACTCTTCCTTCGTACACTGAATCACTTCACCACCTATACTGTATGATTCTTGCGACCCAAGTGCATGACCTGCATTTCTTGGGATTAAACCTTGGTTGCAAAATATCAGTCCATTCCTCCAGCTTCGCTAGGTCCTTCCTCATGTCATTCACACCCTATAGGGTGTCCACCCTGTTGCAGAGTTTGGTATCATCCACAAAGAACACAAACCTTACCAGACAGCCCTTCCGCAATATCGCTCACAAAGACGTTAAAAAGAGCCGGCCCTAGGACCGATCCCTGCAGTACTCCACTGACAACATCCTTTTCTTCAGAGCAAGCTCCATTTACCACCACCCTCTGTCTCCTTCCATTCACCAATTTTTAACCCAATCAGTTACTCTGGGTCACATACCGAGGGCACTCAATTTATTTATCAGTCGCCTGTGCGGAACCATGTCAAGGGCTTTGCTGAAATCCAAGTATACCACATCAAGCGCCTCTCCCACGTCCAACTGTTTGGTCACCCAGTCGAAGAACACAGTCAGATTCGTCTGACACGACCTGCCACTAGTGAAGCCATGCTGCCTCGGGTCCTGCATTCCATTTAGTTCAATAAATCTCACAATCCTCCTCTTTAGAAGCATTTCCATTAGCTTACTCACCACTGAGGTCAGACTGACAGGTCTACAATTTCCAACCTCCTCCTTACTTCCACTCTTGTGCAAAGGAACCACATCCGCCCTTCTACAGTCCACCGGGACCACTCCAGTTTCTAAGGAAGCATTGAAGAGGTCCGTCAGCAGAGCCGACAGAACTTCTCCAAGTTCCTTGAGCACCCTCGGGTGTATCCCATCTGGCCCCATCGCACTGTCTACTTTTAGTTTGGCTAGTCCTCCATAATGGGGTCTTGGTCTTCCATACATCCATCCCTTTAGCCTTTGTTTTCTGCAGCCCTACCCCCAATCTTTCATCCATGAACACAGACCTAAAATAATCATTAAGCAGTTCAGCTTTATCCTTATCATCTTCCACATATTTCTCTCCCTCAGCTTTGAGCCTCTCAATGCTATTATGGCACTTCCTCTTGTCACTTACATATCTGAAAAAGGTCTTATCCCCCAATTTTACTGTATTACCTATCTTTTCCTCCATTTGCTGCTTCACTTTCCTGATAGCTTTTCCAGCTTCTCTTCGCTTATTCAGGTATTCTCTCCTGTCTTCATCTTTCTGAGTCATCTTATAACGTGTGAAGGCTAGTCTCCTTACCCTTATCTTTTCAGCTACTACATTCGAGTACCAGAGAGGCCTTCTTTTCCCTCTTACTTTTTTGTAATTTTCTAACATAAAGGTTAGTTTCTGAGAAGTTCTGAGAGAAGAGGACATTTCTCTGGTAAGTGAACGCTACTTTGCTTTGTGCTTTGGGAATTTAAAGATTGGGGTTTAAAGGAGGAATTGTAGGTTAGTATTAGGCAAAATAAAAATATAAAAAGCAAATTTTAACAACTAATCTCCATAGTCTTTTCCACTTAGTTTTAAAAGCTTTGTACCACAGCATTAACAGATCGAATCTAACAGGCACTGCAGGATCTAGTTTAGTCTTCCCACCCATAGGACAACTCTTCATTTATAGACAGATATTGTAATTAGGGTAACAAGCAAGGAGTGCTCTTACAGAGTTTTAAATATATTTACCATCTAAGAAAGAAACACTAAATAAATCATACAATATACTATGTAAACTAAAAGACACTTTTTATATTAGGCTAATATCCTTAATACTGTAGCAAGTTTTAAATTATTGAAAAACTCAAAAACACTAAGATGGAGTCAGCAGTCCAGCAGCAAGAGGGGTGCTATCCAGTCTTTTGCATTGAGTGTCACATGTATGATTATCTCCCAGTTGGTGAGATGTCATATGTGTGCTCCCGATGCAAAGAGCTTCTAGCTCTTAGAGAATGTGTCCGTTCTCTTGAGGCTAGAGTAGCAGACTTGGTGGAGCTGAGGGAGACAGAGAGGTACATAGAGGAGACCTACAGGGATGTTGTAGAGAAGTCCCACCTCCAGTCTGGTAGCCCTTGTGCTACCTTGGAGGAGGGAGGTCTCCTAGAAGGAGAGCATCACCCTGGTGAAGTAAGAAGTACTCCTGTAGCCAGGACCTGCCCAGCAGGGGATGTACTATTCTCTCACACCGAGGATATGTCTCCAAGTGCTGTCCGGGAGGGAAAGGTTAGGACAGCCGTTGTAGTTGGTGATTCAATCATTAGGCATATAGATAGCTGGGTGGCTGGTGGATGTGAGGATCACCTGGTGACTTGCCTGCCTGGTGTGAAGGTGGTGGACCTCACGCGTCACCTAGACAGGATTTTAGATAGTGCTGGGGAGGAGTCAGCTGTCTTGGTACATGTGGGTACCAGTGACATAGGAAAATGTGGGAGAGAGGTTCTGGAAGCCAAATTTAGGCTCTTAGGTAGAAAGCTCAAATCCAGATCCTCTAGCATTTTCTGAAATGCTACCTGTTCCATGCGCAGGGCCAAAGAGACAGGCAGAGCTCTGGAGTCTCAATGCGTGGATGAGATAATGGTGCAGGGAGGAGGCTTTTAGATTTGTTAGGAACTGGGCAACATTCTGGGGAAGGGGGAGCCTATTCTGAAAGGATGGGCTCCACCTTAAACAGGGTGGGATCAGGCTGCTGGCATCGGCATTTAAAAAGGAGATAGAGCAGCTTTTAAACTAGAAATGGGGTGAAGGCCAACAGTCACTCAAAAGCACATGGTTCGGCATAAGGTATCTTGCAAAGGATACCTCACAAACAGGGAAGATAGGGTTTCTGGATAGTGAGGTTGCACAACAGACCGTGGTAGGCCGGGCGCCCTTAAATACAACTAAAGATCAGACAAAAGATAGCAAATCAATAGTGTCAAGTACTAAGCATCATGCAAATAGGAACAACAAGCATACTCTGAAATGTCTATATGCAAATGCTAGGAGTCTAAGAAATAAGATGGGAGAGTTGGAATATATTGCACTAAATGAAAAATTGGATATAATAGGCATTACTGAGAACTGGTGGAAGGAGGATAACACTGACATACTGTGGTACAAAGTATATCGTAGTGATAGGGTGGACCGGATTGGTGGAGGGGTAGCATTGTATATTAATGAGAGCCTTGACTCAGATAGATTACAAATTCAGTAGGACACAATCACACCTTTGAATCATTGTGGGTTGAAATTCCATGTATAAGGTAAAATTATGTATAATCATACCTGATAATTTTCTTTCCATTAATCATAGCTGATCAATCCATAGACTGGTGGGTTGTGTCCATCTACCAGCAGGTGGAGATAGAGAGCAAACTTTTGCCTCCCTATATGTGGTCATGTGCTGCCGAAAACTCCTCAGTATGTCGATATCAAAGCTCCATCCGCAGGACTCAGCACTTAGAGAATTACACCCACGAAGGGACACTCTGCCCAGCTCACCACCGCCGAAACGGGGGAGGGGAATTAACCCAGCTCATCCCCACACAAGTGGGGGAGGGGAATCCGTCCAGCTCATCCCCACGGAGCGGGGGAGGGACACCACACCCGCCGATGCGGGGGGATCTGGCTTATCCTGCAACCGCAACCGCGGGAGGAGCTGACTGACCCTAACACCGCCGAAGCGGGAGGGGTACAAAGCTGCCCTACAGCCGCACGAAGCGGGAGGGAGTGCCGGCAGAATTTATGTCTCAATCCAGCCCCGTAAAACGGAGGGGAGAGGAATGCAGCAGCTCACTGTAACACAAACTCGTCTCAACTCTTGAAGAATCCAAGTGAAAGAACTTGAACACGAAGTCTTTCTGAAATAACTGAAGACTAAACTTGAACCTGAAATGCAACCAGAATAAAAACAGTACAGATATCTGGGAGGGGCTATGGATTGATCAGCTATGATTAATGGAAAGAACATTATCAGGTATGATTATACATAATTTTACCTTCCATATCATCAAGCTGATCAATCCATAGACTGGTGGGATGTACCGAAGCAGTACTCACCCAGGGCGGGACATTGAAATCCCTGACCTCAACACTGAAGCTCCAAACCGGGCCTCCGCCCGTGCAGCCACAGTCAAACGGTAATGCTTGGAGAATGTATGAGCCGAAGCCCAAGTTGCCACCTTGCATATCTCTTCCAAGGAGACGGATCCGGCCTCTGCCATCGAGGCCGCCTGAGCTCTCGTGGAGTGAGCCTTCAGCTGGATAGGCGGCACCTTCCCCGCGGCCACATAAGCCGCTGCAATGGCTTCCTTGACCCATCTTGCCACTGTAGGCTTAGCAGCCTGCAGACCCTTACGAGGACCTGCAAACAGGACAAACAGATGATCCGATTTCCGGAAATCATTGGTCACTTCCAAGTATCTGAAGATGACTCGTCTCACATCCAGATATTTAAGAGCAGAGTACTCCTCTGGGTAGTCCTCCCTACGAAAGGAAGGGAGACAGAGCTGCTGATTCACATGGAAGCGAGAAACAATCTTGGGCAGGAAGGAAGGCACTGTGCGAATAGTCACTCCTGCCTCAGTGAACTGCAGAAAAGGCTCTCGACATGAGAGCGCCTGGAGCTCGGAAACTCTTCTGGCTGAAGTGATAGCCACCAAAAAGACTGCTTTCAACGTCAGGTCTTTCAGAGATGCCCTCGACAAGGGTTCAAAAGGCGGCTTCTGCAATGCTCTTAGCACCAGGTTGAGATTCCACGCAGGCACCACTGAGTGCAGAGGAGGGCGCAGGTGATTAACTCCCTTGAGAAAGCGCACCACATCTGGCTGCGAAGCCAGGGAAGCACCCTTCAGGCGGCCCCTGAAGCAAGCCAGAGCCGCTACCTGGACTTTAAGGGAACTGAGCGACAGGCCTTTCTCCAGACCTTCTTGCAGGAACGCCAACACTGAAGCAATTGGAGCAGTGAAGGGAGAAAGTGAGCCTGCTTCACACCATGCTGCAAAGATACGCCAAACCCTGGCGTAAGCAGTAGAAGTAGAGCGTTTCCTCGCTCTCAGCATAGTGGCGATGACCTTGTCTGAGAAGCCCTTCTTCCTCAGACGCTGCCGCTCAATAGCCAGGCCGTAAGACCAAAGGGAGAGGGATCCTCCATCACCACGGGACCCTGATGTAACCGGCCCTGCTCCACTGACAGCCGCAGAGGATCGTCGACTGAGAGCCTGATCAAGTCCGCATACCAGGGACGTCTGGGCCAATCCGGACCCACCAGGATTACCCTGCCGGGATGCTTTGCCACCCGGTCTAGCACCCTGCCCAACATGGGCCAGGGCGGGAACACATAGAGGAGCTCTTGTGTCGGCCACTGTTGGAGAAGAGCATCTACTCCCAGGGATCGAGGGTCCCGTCCTCTGCTGAAAAAGCGCGGCACTTGGCAATTGGCCGATGACGCCATCAGATCTAGGCTCGGCTGGCCCCAGCGCTTCGTGATGTCCAAGAACGCCTGAGCAGATAGTTGCCACTCTCCGGGCTCCAAGGTATGGCGACTGAGAAAGTCCGCCTTGACATTCATGACTCCGGCAATTTGGGCCGCTGAAAGCTGCTCCAGGTTCGCTTCCGCCCACTGGCAAAGACTCATAGCCTCCTTGGCTAGAGGGGCGCTCTTGGTACCTCCCTGGCGGTTGATATAGGCCACAGCCGTGGCATTGTCCGACAGGACCCGTACAGGCTACAACACCAGTACCGGGATGAACTCCAATAACACCAACCGAATGGCTCTGAGTTCCAGGAGGTTGATAGACCACTTGCCTCTGCAGGAGACTAGAGCCCCTGCGCTGTCCTTCCCAAGCAGTGGGCTCCCCAGCCCATCAAAGAGGCGTCTGTCGTGACGACAATCCACTCCGGGGTCACCAGAGGCAATCCTGCAGACAACTTGTCTGTCTGCGTCCACCAGCTCAGCGCCTTGCGCACTGCTGGGTCCACGGGAAGGCGCACAGCATAATCCTCCGACATCGGAGTCCAGCGCAGCAGCAGAGATAGCTGTAGTGGTCTCATATGAGCCCTGGCCCATGGCACTACTTCCATCGTGGCCGTCATAGAGCCCAACAGCTGCACGTAGTCCCAAGTCCGAATAGGAGAGGCTACTAGGAACTAGTCCACCTGAGCCTGAAGCTTGACAATCCGATTGTCTGGCAGGAACACTCTGCCCACTTGGGTGTCGAATCGAACTCCCAGATACTCCAGGGACTGAGTCGGGCGCAGCTGGCTCTTCTTCCAGTTGATGATCCATCCCAGGGAGCTCACAAGAGCAACTACCCGGTCCATAGCTTTGCCGCACTCTGCATAAGAGGGGGCTCGGATCAACCAGTCGTCCAGATAAGGATGGACTTGTACTCCTTCCTTTAGCAGGAAGGCCGCTATGACCCCCATTACTTTGGAAAAGGTCCGCGGAGCAGTAGCCAACCCGAAAGGGAGGGCTCTGAACTGGAAGTGTCGTCTCAGGACTGTAAAACGCAGAAAGCGTTGGAGAGGAGGCCAGATGGGAATATGCAGGTACGCTTCCTTGATGTCCAAGGAAGCCAAGAACTCTCCTGCCTTCACTGCCGCTATAACAGAGCGGAGAGTCTCCATGCGAAAGTGCCTCACTTTCCAGGCCCGATTGACCCCTTTGAGGTCGAGGATAGGCCGGACAGAACCTCCTTTCTTTGGAACCACAAAGTAAATGGAGTAACGTCCCTTGCCAATCTGATTTTTTGGCACCGGAACGACCGCACCCAGGTGGATCAGGTTGTCCAAGGTCTGCTGCACTGCCACAGCTTGACCGGAGACTTGCAGGGAGAGAGTACAAACCCGTCTCTTAAGGGTTGGCAGAACTCTAGCTTGTAGCCGTCTCTGATGACTTCCAGCACCCACGCGTCTGAAGTTATAGTGGTCCACTCGCCCAGAAACGAGGACAGCCGTCCTCCAATCTGCACTGGGGAGTGGACCAAGGCCCCGTCATTGGGTACGAGACCCTGGGGGAGGACCGGAGGGAGCACCTCCGGGACGGCGGTCTCTGCGAAAGGAATGCTGCTTGGGGGAGAAATTCCTCTTGAAGGAAGAGGGGGCAGAGGAACCCGACTTGCCCGGGCGGTACCGACGGGCTTCCAGCAACCGTCCTCTGGAGGTACCGGGACGAGTACTAGCCCGAGCCCTGACCTCTGGTAATTTCTTGCCCTTAGACGTGCCGAGATCGGTCACAATTTTGTCCAGCTCGACCCCAAAGAGCAGCTTGCCTTTAAAAGGCAATCTAGCCAGGCGGGATTTAGAGGCGTGGTCAGCAGACCAATGTTTCAGCCAAAGCCACCGCCGCGCAGAGATTGTCTGAGCCATGCCTTTAGCTGAGGCTCTCAAGACATCATACAGCAAGTCTGCCAAATAGGCTAAGCCCGATTCCAGGGCCGGCCAATCAGCCCTCAAGGAAAGATCCGAGGGGGAAGCCCGCTGCACCATAGTCAGGCACGCCCTGGCCACATAGGAGCCGCAAACTGAGGCCTGCAAACTTAAAGCAGCTGCCTCAAAGGACGACCTTAAGGCCGCCTCCAATCTTCTGTCTTGGGCGTCCTTTAGGGCCGTGCCACCTTCCACCGGCAACGCCGTTTTCTTAGTCACCGCAGTGATTAAAGAATCCACGGTAGGCCACAGATAGGCCTCACGTTCACTCACAGCCAAAGGATAGAGGCGGGACATAGCCCTAGCCACTTTAAGGCTCGTTTCCGGGACATCCCATTGAGCCGCAATTAAGGTGTGCATGGCATCATGCACGTGGAAGGATCTAGGCGGGCGCTTCGTCCCCAGCATAATGGCAGAGCCAACAGGGGCTGAGGGAGAGACGTCCTCCGGAGAGGAAATCTTCAAAGTGTCCATGGCCTGTAAAAACAGGTTGGGCAAATCCTCTGGGCTAAAAAGCCGCGCTGCAGAGGGGTCATCCGCTCCATCCGAGCGGGGATCTATCTCCTCCAAGGAATCCACAAAGGACCGTTGGGAGACCTCAGACACGCTGCCCTCATCTACATCGGAGGAGACAAAGTCCTCCAAGGCCTGGAAATCAACCCGAGGGCGTTTACCTCTGGGAACCTCAACCTCTTTATCAGAAGAGGGAGCAGGGGCAGCGTTTTGCATGAGGAAAGCCTGATGCAGCAGCAAAACAAACTCGGGGGAGAAACCCCCCAGACTGTGCACTTCCGCAGCCTGGGCAACAGCCCTAGACGCACTCTCAACCGGCGCTCGCAATAGCGGGGGAGAGACATGCGGGAAGAACGGCGCTTAACTTTAGCCGCTTGTGCCGTCGCCCAAATTAAGGGCGTTCATGGCATTAATGTCTCCAACCTCAAGGGCGGCCCACGAAGAAGCCGTCCGAGCCGCGTGGCCGGCCAAGATGGCGGAGGCGAGGAGCGGGGGATGGGCGTTTATGGCGGGAAAAAACCGCCACGCCGGAGGAACGACCGGGACATTCATCGGTCACTAAACTGTCACCCATCAAGGGCGAATCAGGTTGTAAAACCCCCGCATCCCCTCTAGAAGCGCTCCAGCGATCCGGGGAGCGACCCTTTGCGCCCTCGCCCTCCGACGCCATATGCCACGAGGAGAAGAATCGGGGAACCCCCTGCCCGCTATAAAAAGGTAAAATTACCTGCTTGCCGCTCCGAGCTGTAACGAACTGGTGTCCCAGTGAGTAGCTGCAATGAACGTTTAAAGAAACGTCGAATTAAACGCCTTTAAAGACGTTTAAAATTTTTTTTTTTTTTTTTTAAACGGAGCCAGCGGGAGGGGGGAGAAAAGGAGGGACCTGGCACCACCAGGTTTGCACTTGCTCAAAAGAGCCCTCAACCCCAGGCCTCAACAAAACCTAAGGATTAGGCTTGGAGGCCTAGCCAGAGCTGCTGCTGTGTGTGACCACCACCTGCTGAGATAGAGAACATACTGAGGAGTTTCCGGCAGCACATGACCACATATAGGGAGGCAAAAGTTTGCTCTCTATCTCCACCTGCTGGTAGATGGACACAACCCACCAGTCTATGGATTGATCAGCTTGATGATATGGAAAAGGGAAAAGGACGGTGATAGGAGTGTACTACCGTCCACCTCGCCAGGATGAGCAGGTAGACGCAGAAATGATAAAAGAAATCAGAGACGCAAACAAAATGGGCAATATGATAATAATGGGTGACTTCAATTATCCAAATATAGACTGGGTAAATGTAACATCTAGACACGCTAGAGAGGTACAATTCCTTGATGAAATCAAGGACAGCTTTATGGAGCAGCTGGTGCAGGAGCCGACGAGAGAAGGAAAAATTCTAGACTTGGTCCTTAGTGGAGCGCATGATCTGGTGAGGGACATTATGGTACTGGGGCCGCTTGATAACAGTGATCATAATATGATCAGTTTTGATATCAACCTTGAAGTAACTATACACAGGAAGTCAAATACATTAGCGTTTAACTTTAAAAAAGGAGACTATGATAAAATGAGAAGAACGGTTAAAAAAAAACTTAGGGGGGCAACTGAGAGGGTAAAAACTGTAAAACAGGCATGGACACTGTTCAAAAATACCATCCTGGAGGCCCAGGCCAAACAAATTCCGCAAATTAGAAAAGAAAGACGGAAGTCCAAAAGACAGCCGGCATGGTTGAAAAGTGAGGTGAAGGAAACTATTAGGGCTAAAAGAAACGCCTTCAGAAAATGGAAGAAGGAACCATCTGAAAATAACAAGAAGCAACATAAGGAGTGTCAAAGCAAATGAAGGCGCAGATAAAGAAGGCAAAGAGGGATTACGAAAAAAGATAGCATTAGAGGCAAAAAAACATTGCAATTTTTTTTTTCGGTATATCAAAAGCAGGAAGCCGGCAAAAGAATCGGTTGGGCCGCTGGATGACCGAGAGGTAAAAGGGGCGATCAAGGAAGATAAAGACGAAGCGGAGAGATTGAATGAATTCTTTGCTTCGGTCTTCACCGAGGAAGATTTAGGTGGGATACCGGTGTCGGAAATGGTATTTCAAGCGGACGAGTCGGAGAAAGTTACTGACTTCACGGTAAACCTGGAGGACGTAATGGGGCAGTTCAGCAAAGTGAAGAATAGCAAATCTCCTGGACCGGATGGTATTCATCCTAGAGTACTGATAGAACTGAAAAATTAGCTTGCGGAGCTACTGTTAGTGATATGCAATTTATCCTTAAAATCGAGCGTGGTACCAGAAGATTGGAGGGTGGCCAACGTAACGCTGATTTTTAAAAAAGGTTCTAGGGGAGATCCGGGAAATTATAGACCGGTGAGTCTGACGTCAATGCCAGGGAAAATGGTAGAGGCTATTATCAAAAACAAAATTACAGAGTACATCCAAGGACATGGATTACTGAGACCAAGTCAGCACGGCTTTTGTGTGGGGAAATCTTGCCTGACCAATTTGCTTTAATTCTTTGAAGGAGTAAACAAACATGTAGACAAAGGGGAGCCGTTTGATATCGTGTATCTGGATTTTCAAAAGGCGTTTGACAAGGTACCTCAGAAAGGCTACAGAGGAAATTGGAGGGCCATTGGTTAAGAGGAAATGTCCTATTGTGGATTAAAAACTGGTTGAAGGATAGGAAACAGAGAGTGGGGTTAAATGGGCAGTATTCACAATGGGGAAGGGTAGTTAGTGGGGTTCCTCAGGGGTCTGTGCTAGAACTGCTGCTTTTTAATTTATTTATAAATGATTTAGAGATGGGAGTAACTAGCGAGGTAATTAAATTTGCTGATGACACAAAGTTATTCAAAGTCGTTAACTCGCGACAGGTTTGTGAAAAATTACAGAAGGACCTTACGAGACTGGGAGACTGGGCGACTAAATGGCAGATGACGTTTAATGTGAGCAAGTGCAAGGTGATGCATGTGGGAAAAAAGAATCCGAATTATAGCTACGTCATGCAAGGTTCCACATTAGGAGTTATGGACCAAGAAAGGGATCTGGGTGTCGTTGTCGATAATACACTGAAACCTTCTGCTCAGTGTGCTGCTGCGGCTAGGAAAGCGAATAGAATGTTGGGTATTATTAGGAAAGGTATGGAAGACAGGTGTGAGGATGTTATAATGCTGTTGTATAGCTCCATGGTGTTTGTACGTTTGGGAAGCTTGCCAGGTGCCCTTGGCCTGGATTGGCCGCTGTCGTGGACAGGATGCTGGGCTCGATGGACCCTTGGTCTTTTCCCAGTGTGGCATTACTTATGTACTTATGCCTTTAATATAGCTCCTTTCAGTCTTGTCCATTGCTGTTCTACATCCTTCAGCTGTTCCCATCCTGCTAACTGTTCCTTAAGAAATTCCCCCATCTCGGCAAAGTTAGTTCCTTTGAAATCCAGGACCTTCAATTTCGAATGAGCCCTCTCTTCTGTTTTAATATTGAACCACAACCCAAACAAAAAAACAGCACCACAGGCCTTTAAAAATGGAACACAGTTCTTTAATGAATGAGCCTTGACAAAAAGACCCGACACAGGCCGTGTTTCGGTGACTAGCACCTGCGTCAGGGGTCTACATAGAATACAAAACACAGAAATAATATATTTTTTAGAATGTTTTAACATATAATGAATAAAACCACAGATTAATATTTAGATTCATCAAGCATACATATATAAGCCTATATAAACACCTAAAGCATATAATATTTTAACATTCTCATATATTATTATATAGTAATTTGAAAATAAATGGATAATTAATCAAAACAAAAATGGTAACTCACCGCAGTGATGACATGGAAAACTTGGGGAATAACTCGAATATATTCCTCTACAATATATTATTCCTTACTTTTGGACAAAAAAAATGTTCATATATTAATATAATACTAGCCGTTAAGCCCGTAAAAACGGGCTAGTATAGGAAAGAGGGGGGGGAGTTGAAAGCCCCTTCCCGTCGCCGCTGCAAGGCTCCCCCCACCACCGAGCTTGCCCCCCCCCCCGAGTCGCCGCCACCCCTCCATCCGGCCCGGGCCCTCGCTCCGCTATTGAAACAGCGAGGGAACGCAGCACACAGCTCTGCTCTGCTGAGCTGCCGTCGGCCTTCCTTCTTCTTCTCTGCCTGTGTCCCGCCCTCGTGTGATGTAATGCCGTCGAGGGCGGGACACAGGCAGAGAAGAAGAAGGAAGGACGGCAGCTCAGCAGAGCTGTGTGCTTCATTCCCTTGCTGTTTCAATAGCGGAGCGAGGGCCCGGCCGGGTGGAGGGTGGGGGGAGCGTTAGCGACGGCGGTTTCGTCCCTCGCAAATGCACAGTAGAAACCCTCTCTGTTCCGCCCCCATCATCACGTATTGATGCGGGAGCGGGGCAGAGAGGGTCTCTACTGCGCATTTGCGAGTGAGTACGACACTCGCCATTTATATGTTTGATGTTTAAAACGCTTATTTTAATTATTTATAATATAATTTATAAAAAGGTCATATTATATAATACTGGTAGTAACTAAATTTCATATTCATAAAAGCTTAAACTAACAGAAAAGTAAAAAATAATTTTTTTAAAACATTTTAAAATGTACAATAAATTTCAAACATTACACTGATAATATTATAAACCTTCAAAAACATTCAAATCAGCACAGAAATGAATAAATATATAAATCCTCAAATATATAAAAAAAAAAACCAAAACTATTATATCTAGTGGCATTACTTGATCTTAATTTTTAAAAAAAACATTTTGTCACTATTCAAAATGCTATTTGCGTAATTGATTGCAATTAGCAGATAACAAGATAAATAACAAATGCAAAAGTGTTTTTTCATTGACTAAAGTAGCATTAGCAGTTACAGATAAAATTGGCAGATAGCAAAACAAGTGTACCCAGAGCTCCAAACAATAAATAAGTAAATAAAAGCCCTGTTAACCTTTTGTCACTATTCAAAATGCCATTTGTATAATTAATTGCGATTGGTAGATAACAAGATAAATGCAAATTTTAAAGGTGTTTTGTCACTAGCTAAAATACCATTAGCAGTTACAAATAAAATTTACATAATTAATTATAATTGGCAGATAACGAAACAAATGTACCCAGAGCTCCAAAAAATAATAGAAGCCCTGCTAATGCTATAATATATATATATATATATATATATATATGTTTCTCGCATCAGCATTTATGTAATAAAATGTCTTCAATATTTCTTTTAAAACATTGCAAAAATGATTTTCATAAGCAATAAAATACTGACTTTCATTTTAACTCAAGTATCAAAAAAACAAAAAGTCTGTATACCTCAAACTGTATTGCCAAACAGAAGGGTTTCAATAAGTATAACAAACCATAATGCCACAGACACTACCAAGAGGATTGTGCAATTGATAAAAGTTGTCAAATCATAAAACAGCAAATACTATAGTGCCTAACTTAGAAACTACCTACATTTTATTGTCATGACAAAAACTTACCCCCACATCTCATATAGTAAAAGCTACAAAGCAACAAGGCACTTTCACTTTCTGTATCCAAAGGGATGAAAAGCTGTGCTCTCAAAAGACTCTGCTTTTAATACCACGTCACACAGGGTGCAAAAAAGATGTAATTAACCAGTGGCGTTCCTAGGCTGGCTGACACCCGGGGCGGACTGCCCCCACCGCCCCCCCCCCCCCCTTGGTACGCCACTGTAATTAACTTAAATGAAAACACCCAATCTTCACAAATGTTTAAAGCGCCATTAACCTTTATCCTATCAAATTAATTTAGGTGGTTACTGGGTCTAAAAGCCTGCCAGATATGTAGGAATCATTTACTAGGTCCTAAAGCCTACATTGTTAAAATATCCATTTATTTAAAATATATATAAAATGACAGAATATTGAGTAATTGTCAAAACAATTAACTGACTACGTAGCAATTTTAATCTATTTAACAAATCTATAAATTATGTTTTCAATTAACTGTTCATATGCCAATTTGTTATATACTCTTGAATTGAATATTTATCAAATATTAAATGACCAAGTTTAAACAGATTTTCTAAACAAATATGAACTTACCATACCCCAATGTTAATCTATTTGCTAAATCTATTAATTATATTTTAAATTTAACAGTTCATATACTATTTTATTATGTAATTAAAAAACTTATAAATGCTAAAATTGAGCTTAAACAGCACTTCATTCTTATAATTGTATATTTATATGTGCCAATATTATCTACCTTATGAGTCTATAAATTGCATTTATAATTAATTATTAAATTCTAAAAAGAAACTTAAATAATGCTACAAACATATGGTTTTATCATTAAACTAGTATAAAAGGCCCGTTTCGGTAGGCAATGAAACGGGTGCTAGCAAGGTAATCCCTCCCCCTGCACCATCCTTCCTGTCTCCCCTGTCCCACCCTGCAGCCACCCATCTGGTCTCAGGACCCCCGCCCCACCAACCCTCTTCTGCCCCTGCAGCCATGCATGTGCAGCGGCCCTCCTTTCTCCCCTGCTCCCCCTGCAGCCACCCATATCCAGTGACTCTCCTCTCCCCCTGCCCCCCCTGCAGCCACCCATGTCCAGCAACCCTCCTCTCTCCCTGCAGCTACCCATGTCCAGTGACCCTCCTCTCCCCTGCCCCCCTGCAGCCACCCATGTCCAACGACCCTCCTCTCCTCTCCCCCTGCCCCCCTGCAGCCACCCATGTCCAGCAACCCTCCTCTCTCCCTGCAGCTACCCATGTCCAGTGACCCTCCTCTCCCCCTGCCCCCCCTGCAGCGTCCCTTCTGTCTCCCCTGCAGCCACCAATCTGGTCTCAGGACCCCCTTCCCACCTCCCTCTTCCCTCCCCCCCCCCCCCGCAGCCATCCATGTCCAGCGACCCTCCTCTCCCCCTGCAGCCACCCATGTCCAGTGACCCTCCTCTCCCCCTGCCCCCCTCCAGCCACCCATGTCCAGCAGCCCTCCCCTCCCCCCTTGGCGGATGACCCAAACCCCTACCCCCCCTCGGCGCATCACCCAAGCCCCTACCCCCCCCCCTCAGGCACATCAACCCCCTCGCCACCCGCAGCAGCCAATACTAACTCTGTCCGGCCGCTGCTGCGTCTCCTGTTGAGCAGCAGCGGCCGGTACAAAAAGAAAAAAGCCAAAAAAAGATTTTAAACCTGAAACACGGCTCCATAGACAGCCATCTGGCATTGGCTGTCATCTCTGCAGATGCTCCTCCTCTCCCCTCTGAGGTCGCTGCGCTCCTCCGGGTCTTCCTGCATGGGCAGTGATGTGGAGGGGAGAGGAGGAGCGGCTGCAGTGACGACAGCCAATGCCAGATGGCTGTCTACGGAGCCGCGTTTCAGGTTAAAAATCTTTTTTTGGCTTTTTTCTTTTTGTACCGGCCGCTGCTGCTCCACAGGAGAAGCAGCAGCGGCCAGACAGCATTAGTATTGGCAGCTGCGGGTGGCGAGGGAGTTGATGTGCCCGAGAGGGGGGTAGGGGCTTTGGTGATGCGCCGGGGGGAGGGTCTTGGGTGATGCGTCAAGGGGGGTTAGGGGCTTGGGTGCTGCACCGGGGCAGAGGGGCTTGTGTGTTGCGCCAAGGGGGGGCACTGAGAGCTGATTGGTAGGCAGGGGGAGGCTGGCTCACGGTTTTGCAGGGCAGGGGTTTGGGTGCTGCGCCGAGGGGGGGGCACGGACAGCTGTTTCCCAGGCAGGGGGAGGAGTAGGGAAACACCTACTCCTCCCCTTGCCTTTGAATCAGCTGTCACTGACATCACTGACGTCAGTGCATTCTAAACTGCCTAGCAAACCACCTCCGAGGGAGCCACGGTACCAGGCACATTAGAACGTTGGAGGTGAGAATTATTATATAGGATGTACCAATATATTCTAATGTATTTACTATTTATTTATTTATTGCATTTGTATCCCACATTTTCCCACCTCTTTGCAGGCTCAATGTGACTTACAATACATCATGGATAGTGGAAATATATTAGAAAAATAGGCATTTAGTGTTACAGAAAATTTTTAGTAACATGATAATGATAAGACATGATAATAGAATGACAAGCAGATATTATAAGACATTTCTAACTACGTGTGGAGATCTATGCATATTCACATTGGTTGATCTTTGTGGTAAGCCTTGCTGAAGAGATGGGCCTTCAGTAGTTTGCGGAAGTTCGTTAGTTCGTAGGTCATTTTTAAGTTGCGCGGCAGTGCGTTCCATAACTGTGTGCTTAAGTAGGTGAAGTTTGACGCGTGCATTACTTTGTATTTTAGACCTTTGCAGTTAGGGAAGTGCAGATCAAGGAATGTGCGGGATGATCTTTTGGCATTCCTGGGTGGTAAGTCTATCAGGTCTGACATGTAGGCTGGTGCATCTCCATGAATGATTTTGTGAACTAGGGAGCAAAATTTGAACGTGATG
The DNA here is from genome assembly GCF_901765095.1 of Microcaecilia unicolor. Classification (NCBI taxonomy): domain Eukaryota; kingdom Metazoa; phylum Chordata; class Amphibia; order Gymnophiona; family Siphonopidae; genus Microcaecilia; species Microcaecilia unicolor. The sequence continues at coordinate 101,270,069 of NC_044038.1, forward strand.
CGTTCTTTGAGTGGGAGCCAGTGTAGTTTTTCTCGTAGATGCTTGGCACTTTCATATTTTGTTTTGCCGAATATGAGTCTAGCTGCAGTTTTCTGGGCTGTCTGAAGTTTCTTGATTATTTGCTCTTTACAGCCGGCATAGAGTGCGTTGCAGTAATCTAGATGACTGAGCAGTGCACCATTGATTGTACCAGGTTACGGAAAACATTCCTTGGGAAGAAAGGTCTTACTCTTTTTAATTTCCACATTGAGTGGAACATCTTCTATATGAATGAATTTTAAAAAATGAATAAAAAAAAAAATTTTTTGAAACCTTAAAAAACATTAAAAACTAGAATGAAACATGAGTGGCATTTCAAATCTGTAGTTTTATCATAATGTTATGTTGTATATACCCATGCAAACAGGTGTTAAACTTAAATAAGTACATGTATGAAACATTTGTTCACTAGTAAAAAAGGCCCGTTTCCGAGAAAATGAAATGGGCCCTAGGCTAGAAAGGTTTTCGTTGATTCTCCTGTCTCCCCACCCCTGGTGCCAGGCCCCCCCAGAGTCCGTCACCGTTCCCTCCTCCCGATGTCACCGCAGCCACTGCACCCCCCTTCCACCCCCACCCAGGTCATTGCTGCCGCCGCAGCTCCCCCCTCTCCGTCTGGCCACCTCTCGCCTGTGACGTTAGTGCAGTCCTCCGGGTTCCCCAGCAGGGGCATTGACGTCAGGCTAGAGGAAGCGCGGCTTCAGAGTGTACAGCCAATGCCTGCTGGCTGCCTGCGGTGCCGTCTTGCTTCTTAAAATCATCTGTTTCTGTTTCTGCAGGTATGTTGGGTGGGTGGGCGTTCGGAGAAGGTGGAGCGGCGGCAGCGACGTCCTGGGTGGGTGTGGAAGGGGGGGTACAGTGGCTGCGGAGTCATCATGGGGGGTGGGGGGTGGAGTGGTGACTGCCTCTGAGAGGGTGTGGCAGCAGGGACGGGGAGAGAGGAGAATTGTGGGGTGGCTGGAGGGGGGGTAGGACACTTGTGCAGGTCTGTTGGGTGGGTGGGCAGTCGGAGAGGGGGGACCGGCACTGGGTGTTGTGACCTGAGGGGGGGCATTTTTGCAGGTTGTTTTTTTTTGTTTTGTTTTTGTATCGGATGGAGGGGGGTAGCGGCGGTGAGCAGGGGGGTGAGATGGGATTTGCTCAGTGTCAGTGCTCTGCCCTCGACGTCATCACGTTGTGACGTGAGGGCGGGGCCAACACTCATGGGCAAATTTGGGTTTCACCACCATGCAGTTAGAACGTTGGGAGTTGTGGAGGCTTCATAGAACGTTGGGGTTGTGAATTATGTCTGGATGGGGTGTGGCTGAGGGCGTGTCCATGAGTGAGAGTGAGTGGTGCATGAGTGAGAGTGAGTGGTGCTGACAGCCTAGCCTACCAACACTACAGGGCTTCAGTGTTTCCCTGCCACAGAGTGAGCTTCAGAACGTTGGAGGTGAGAATTATTTATATAGATAAACCAAATGAGTACATGTGTGAAACATTTGTTCATAAATACATGACATCAAACAATCAAAAATATATGCTTTAAACTAAGCATATCATACATCCATTAGTCACATATATAAATGTTTCTTAAAATAAACTGAAGAGAACATCCTTCCAATGTTTAAAAAGAAAGAAAACTATCTTTTTCTTTCTTTCTATTTTTGTTAACAATTATTTGTTGTAAATCCTCTCTAAATTCCACCGACTCCCCTCTCAGATTAATGTGGTCTAAGGAAGCAAAATTTTATGTTATAGGAATTTGATAGAATACAATTTGTATATCTGTATGACTGTATGGCATTTCCTTAAATGTTACTTAATTTCCCTTTACAAATCATGGCTGTATTTCAATAACAAGTATCTTCTTGTTGTAATGTTTAAAATTAATAAACAAATTTAAATTAAAAAAAAAATATATATATATATATTGAACAGAATCAGCCCCAGCACCAATCCCTGAGGCACTCCACTGCTCACCTTTCCCTCATCCGAGCGAATTCCATTAACCACCACCCTCTGGCGTCTGTCCGTCAACCAGTTCCTAATCCAGTTTACCACGTCGGGTCTTATCTTCAGCCTGTCAAGTTTATTCAAGAGCCTCCTGTGGGGAACCATGTCAAAAGCTTTGCTGAAATCTAAGTAGATTACGTCTATAGCACGTCTATGATTTAATTCTCCGGTCACCCAGTCAAAGAATTCAATGAGATTCGTTTGGCACAATTTACCTTTGGTAAAACCATGTTGTCTCGGATCTTGCAACTTATTGGCTTCCAGGAAATTCACTATCCTTTATTTCAGCATCGCTTCCATTACTTTTCCAATAACCGAAGTGAGGCTTACCGGCCTGTAGTTTCCAGCTTCTTGCCTATCACTACTTTTTTGAAGAGGGACCACATCCGCTGTTCTCCAATCCCACAGAACCTCTCCCGTCTTCAAGGATTTATTAAACAAATCTTTAAGAGGACCCGCCAAAACCTCTCTGTGCTCCTTCAGTATCCTGGGGTGGATCCCGTCTGGTCCCATGGCTTTGTCCACCTTTAGATTTTCAAGTTGTTCATACACACTCTCTTCCGTGAACGGTGCTATATCCACTCCATTCTCATATGTACTTTTGCCAGTCAATCGTGGTCCTTCTCCAGGATTTTCTTCTGTGAAAACAGAACAAAAGTATCTATTTAGCAAATTTGCTTTTTCTTCATCATTATCTACATAGCGGTTCGCAGCATCTTTCAGTCTCATAACTCCCTTTTTAGTCTTCCTCCTTACACTAATATACCTGAATAAATTTTTGTCATCCCTCCTTACCTTTCTAGCCATTTGTTCTTCCCCTTGCGCTTTCGCCAGACGTTTATCTCTCTCTTGGCTTCTTTCCGTTTCATCCGGTATTCCTCTCCATGTTCCTCTTCTTGAGTTTTTCTGTATTTCAGGAATGCCAACTCTTTAGCCTTTATTTTCTCGGCCACTTGCTTGGAGAACCATATCGTTTTCCTTTTTCTCTTGCTTTTATTTGCTCTCCTTACATAAAGGTTTGTGGCCATATTTTTAGCTTCTTTCAGCCTAGACCACTGTCCTTCCACTTCTCATACGTATATCCTCCCAGCCCATCAGCTCCTTCCTCAGGTATTCCCCCATTTTACTAAAGTCAGCATGCTTGAAATCCAGGACTTTGAGTTTTGAGTGGCCGCCCTCCACTTCAGCTGTCATATCAAACCAAACTGTTTGATGGTCAGTGCTGCCCAGGTGGGCACCCACTCGGACATTTGACACACTATCTCCATTTGTAAGCACCAGATATGTGTAGAGGTGTATGTGTAGGGATAGAGGGAGTGTGGGAGTAGATGTGGGGATGTCTGAGGCCAGGGTGTGTGTGTTGTGGCTGAAGGGGAAGAATGTGTTAAGTGTGGTGGGTTGGATGGGTGAGTGGGTTGTTGGTAGTGGGTGAGGGAGGTATAGGACTTATTGCATACCTCACATGTATGGATGAACAAACAGATGGACAAAAGGCTTCTGCTACTGTATAAAGAGACATGAGGGTTATCTTGATTAGATTTCTGCTCTGATCAGGATCAGTCTTGTCAGTAGACAGACTAAGCTTCCACCTGATACAGCAGAATTGAGGAGGTGTGCAGCTCTGGTACACACAAAAGCCTACATTCTGCTGCTGTCAATCCCACACTGGCCCTGAGTTTAATAGAGAATGAGCACTACGTAGACTCTGTAAGCACAGGGTAGTGCTCAAGTGCTGCCATGTCCTGCATCCTGCCCTCCTCTGAAGCAGATTTCCTGTAAGAGGGGGGCAGGGCTGTACTTACAGAGCCCCTGTAGCACGCACTCTTTTTTAACATTCTGGGCTGACATCTTCTTTATCCTTCTCTTCCCTACCACTCCCACCCCATAATCTAGTGTCTTCCTTTCCCTATCCCCAGTGCGTTCTTTCCAGTGAAAAAGGTGCCGGTATTCAAATGTCAGGCCACCCTTCAGCGGGTAGGGTGATCACTGAGGGACCCACCCCACAATAGCCAGGCCCCTTGCAACCAGTCACAGAATCTATGACAAGTCAGAATTGGTGTGTAGAGCCTGAGATCTTTCATTAGAACTTGGAGATCATGGATCAATTTAGCAGACAATAGAAAAGGTGCCGGTACTCAGTACCCCCTCAAAAAAAGCCCTGCCTATCCCACTCAGGTGGCCAAAATATCCTCTTTCCCTCTCCCCCATCCCCTCCTGAGGTAGTCACCAGCATTAAAAAGGGCAGCAGTACTATGCCCTCTGCTAAAAAAGAGCAACCCTGACCAGGATATGCTGGAAAGTTACTGGCCAGTATTGAACATCCCATTTCTAAGAAAACTTAGAGAACAAACAGTCTGCTTTCAACACTACAATCAGGTAGAAGAAAGAAACTAGCTAGATCCATATCAATCTGGATTCGGATCTAGTTATGTAACAGAGACTGTCCTCATTGTGTTGTTTTAGGCAAGCCTTATCAGTGTTATGCTATCTCACTCCCAGAATGATCAGCATATAGTTTAGGCCCAATGCTGAAAGCATACATCACTAAGATACAGTCTTAATTCTAAAGCAAATCTTTTTTAATGTAGTAACTTGAACAATGAGAAAATAACTTACAGTTGGTTGCTTGAAAAGTATATAGCCTTTGCTACCAGAGTATACTCTCAACCAGTGTATCCCAGACTCAGGGACTGGGAGAGTGCTTTCAGCACACGCTGAGAGATAATACTATACAGTAGAAGTGGTTATAGAGGCTAAAAAGACTTGATGGAATTACAGTGATTTTGGAGGCATGCACTGTTTGCTAAGTAAGAGAGCTGCTCCCACCATGCTCTAAAAGGGGAAGAATAAATAAAAGAAATAAGGGGGCACAACAAGCCCAGCATGCTAGAAGGAAAGCAACAGATAGGAAGTCTCCCATAAACCAAAGGGAGCTGTACGTGTTCTCTGAAGGAGTCCATCAGAGAGAACTACAAAATTGCATAGATTTGTAGTCCAAGGACACACTTTCATCTCATAAAGGTACAAGCGCTGAATACTCTATACAAACAACATGCAACCTACCTCCATGAATATGGAGTACTGGTAGATACCACCATTTTACTCTCTTAAACTATAAACATATAAAGCAAGCAAAAGGCAGTTTATATCTGGATCTTAAAGCCTGGCAACATCTTGCTTGTCTCCGGTTCAATGTTGCTCTGGTGACCTTTCCTTTGCAGGAGCTGAAATGAGAGACAGACAACACAAACAACAAACACCACAAAGGAGAGAGAAAAGTCTCTGAGTCTCTGGAGTGGACAACTGTCCACGGAGTCCTAATCTCTTTGTAGTGTCTCTGCTTAAGAAGTTCCTTCTCTTCCAAGGAAGTCTTGCGTCAAAATTCCTAGGTGGTGTCATTGATGATCTGTAGTTCTGCATCTTTGGTGACACTGTGATGATGATTGTCTTGTCTTTCATCAGCTGGTTGATGAGATGAATATGCAGTCTTTTTGTGACAGGCAGTACTGAGTGCTGCAGGGATGTAATTGCGTGGGATGTGCAGTTGTTCAAGAGTCTTTAGAAAATCTTTCCATCTCTCCTGTTCTTATCGGCATTTCTGGTGGCAACGGAACATCCCACTCATCAGTACTTTGGGAAAGCTCCCTCAGTAGGGATCTGGGATTGTAAATGGCACCACAAACTCCAGTGGATCATACAGACTATTGACTTCGGACAAGACACCTCTGCATGAATATGGTTTCTCTTGGGTGGAGACTTGAAAGATAAAAATGTCTCTCTTTAGATTCAAATTCAATCTGAGGCTTCTCTGAAGTGGAGGGGTGTCTATTCTTAAATCTAGCTCCTTTAAATATTTGGCATGATCCTCTTCAGAAAACGCTCTCATTACCTCTGGACTGTTGGAGGCGATTTTATGAAGTCTCATATTGGCCTCTGCCACCATTGCTTGTGTCCTCTTTAGCAAGTCAGTTACTTCTCCTGTGGTAGGTAAGGACTTCAAACCATCATCAACATAAAAGTCTCTTTCAATGTAGTGTCATGCATCCATGCCATATTCACTTTCACCTTCTTGGGCTGCCCTTCTATGCCCATAGGTTGCTACTGCAGGTGATGGACTGTTACCAAATACATGAACTCTCATTCTGTATTCCACAATTTCCTGGTTGATGGTACCAAAGGAATTTCAAGTAATTTCTATAGTCTGGGTGTATGACAAAGCAATAGAACATTTGCTGGATATCCACTGTTATGGCAATGGGATCCTTTGTGAAGTGAATCAAGACTTCTGCTAAACTGTTTATCATCAGACCCTGAAAGCAGCACACTGTTGAGTGAGATCAGTGGCGTAGCCACAGGTGGGCCTGGGTTGGCCAGGGCCCACCCACTTAGGACTCAGGCCCACCCAACAGTAGCACAATGGTAGCTGGTGGGGATCCCAAGCTCCGCCACCTGAAGAATTGCCCCTGATGGCAATGAAAATGCTACTCTCCATGATACTGGCACCTGCGCATGCTCAGTTTTCAGTGCATGCCTGCTTCAGCCTCCCAAAGTGGAAAGAAGCATTTTCCTGCCAGCTGACATATTTTTTTGGTAGTGATGGTGGTGGTGGGGGGGGGGGGGGGAGAACACTTGGTGCCCACCTACTTCTTGCCCAGGCCCACCCAAAATCTATTGTCTGGCTACGCCCCTGAGTGAGATTACTTGAAATTGAGCACAAACCTGATCTGGCCTGGTTATTGTGGGTGATACACCCCAAAGGTAGGTAAGTACCAACATTCTTTGATGTCTTTTAATTGTGGAACTGGCTCTGCATGTCCATTATTCAGCATGTTCTACATGAATGTTGTAAAGTGCTGTTTTGTCTTTGGTTCTTAGAGTCTTTTGCAATGAAGTGAGATGAGAGATAGAGTTTGCTTTCTGTTAGAGAGTCGTGATATGGGCATCCAAAATGGTAGAGAAGCAACCCAACTGTTTGACTTATCCTTATAGAATTCCTTATCCATGATTTTCAAAAACTCTCTGTCTTCTACTGAAAGCATTGGTTTGTAATCATCCTTGGTGACTTGGAACACTGTATTTCCCAGATGTGCTCCTAAATCTGGAAGAGACATGTTCTGATAGATGGTTGAGTTGGGGAATGGTTCTTTCTATAAATCTTGAACAAGGTGGTGCACCCATTTTCCAAGGCACACGTTTTGTATACAACTACATTTACATAAGTACATAAGTATTGTCATACTGTGAAAGACCAAAGGTCCATCAAGTCCAGCATCCTGTTTCCAACAGTGGCCAATCCACGTCACAAATACCTGGCAAGATCCCAAAAAAGTACAAAACATTTCAAACTGCTTATCCCAGAAATAGTGGATTTTCTCAAGTCCATTTAATAAAGGTCTATGGACTTTTCCTTTAGGAAGCTGTCTAAACCTTTTTTAAACTCCGCTAAGCTAACCGCCCCTACCACATTCTCTGGCAACGAATTCCAGAGCCCAATTACACGTTGAGTGAAGAAAATTTTTCTCCAATTCGTTTTAAATTTACTACATTGTAGCTTCATCGCATGCCCCCTAGTCCTAGTATTTTTGGAAAGCGTGAACAGACGTTTCACATCTACCCGTTCAACTCCACTCATTATTTTATAGACCTGTATCATATCTCCCCTCAGCCGCCTTTTCTCTAAGCCAAAGAGCCCTAGCTGCTTTAGCCTTTCCTCATAGGGAAGTCATCCCATCCCCTTTATCATTTTCGTCGCCCTTCTCTGCACCTTTTCTAATTCCACTATATCTTTTTTGAGATGCGGCAACCAGAATTGAACACAATATTTGAGGTGCAGTTGCACCATGGAGCGATACAAAGGCATTATAACATCCTCATTTTTGTTTTCCATTCCTTTCCTAATAATACCTAACATTCTATTTGCTTTCTTAGCCGCAGCAGCACACTGAGCAGAAGGTTTCAACGTATCATCAACGACGACACCTAGATCCCTTTCTAGGTCCGTGACTCCTAACGTGGAACCTTGCATGACATAGCTATAATTTGGGTTCCTCTTTCCCACATGCATCACTTTGCACTTGCTCACATTAAACGTCATCTGCCATTTAGACACCCAGTCTCCCAGTAACGTAAGGCCCTCTTGTAATTTTTCACAATCCTCCCGCGATTTAACAACTTTGCATAACTTTGTGTCATCAGCAAATTTAATTACCTCACTAGTGACTCCCATCTCTAGGTCATTTATAAATATGTTAAAAAGCAGAGGTCCCAGCACAGACCCCTGGGGAACCCCACTAAATACTGACTATTTAACCCAACTCTCTGTTTTCTATCTTTTAACCAGTTTTTAATCCACAATAAAACACTACCTCCTATCCCATGACTCTCCAATTTCCTCTGGAGTCTTTCATCAGGTACTTTGTCAAACGTCTTCTGAAAATCCAGATACACAATATCAACCGGCTCACCTTTATCCACATGTTTGTTCACCCCTTCAAAGAAATGTAGTAGATTGGTGAGGCAAGACTTCCCTTCACTAAATCCATGTTGACTTTGTCTCAATAATCCATGCTTTTGAATATGCTTTGTAATTTTGTTCTTAATAATAGTCTCTACCATTTTGCCCGGCACCGATGTCAGACTCATCGGTCAATAATTTCCCGGATCTCCCCTTGAACCTTTTTTAAAAATCGGCATTACATTGGCCACCCTCCAATCTTCCGATACCACGCTCGATTTTAAGGATAAATTACATATTACTAACAATAGTTCTGCTAGTTCATTTTTCAGTTCTATCAGTACTCTGGGATGAATACCACTGGTCCAGGAGATTTGCTACTCTTCAGTTTGTAGAACTGCCCCATTACATCCTCCAGGTTTACAGAGAATTCATTAAGTTTCTCCGACTCGTCAGCTTTGAATACCATTTCCGGCACCGGTATCCCACCCAAATCTTCCTCAGTGAAGACCGAAGCAAAGAATTCATTTAATCTCTCCTCTAGCTGTGTCTTCCCTGATCGCCCCTTTTACTCCTTGGCCATCTAGCGGTCCAACCGATTCTTTTGCCGGCTTCTTGTATTTAATATACCTAAAAAAATTTTACTATCCAGCTTATTTTCGAAAGTGATCGCCAGCCATTTCCCGTCATAAATCGGGAGATGGCTGGCGATCTCGCAAAAGCAGCCAAATCGGTATAATCGAAAGCCGATTTTGGCCGCCTTCAACTGCACTCCGTCACGTAAAAAAGGCCAAAGTTGACGGGGACGTGTTGGAGGCGTGGTGAAGGCGGGACTGGGGCATGGTTATCGGGCGAACAGAAATAGCCGGCTTTCGCCGATAATCGAAAAAAAAAATAGCCATTTTTAGCGAGCATTTAGGGCACTTTTTTTGGACCCTTTTTTTTCACGACCAAGCCTCAAAAAGGTGCCCCAATTGACCAGATGACCACCGGAGGGAATGGTGGATGACCTCCCCATACTCCCCCAGTGGTCACCAACCCCCTCCCGCAGTAAAAAAAATAAAAATAAAGTACTTTTTTGCCAGCCTCAAATGTCAAAGGGCTATGGTAATGGTGTAGAATTGTGGGGAGTGGGTTTTGGGGGCTCAGCACCCAAGGGAAGGGAGCCATGCACCTGGGAGGTATTGTAGTTTTGTTTCTTACTTTTTAGAAGTGCCCCCTAGGGTGCCCAGTTGGTGTCCTGGCATGTCAGGGGAAGGAGTGCACAACAAATGCTGGCTCCTCCCATGACCAAATACCTTGATATTTGGCGGGGTTTGAGATCGCCGGCAGTAGTTTCCATTATCAGCGGAAATCAATGCCGACCATATCTAAAACCGGCAAAAATGCTGAGATTTGGCCGGCCTGACCGTATTATTGAACCGAAGACGGCTGGCTTAATTTCGATTATAGGTTTGGGAAATATGGATGATCCTAGGTGCTCTATTTTGGGTGTCTTCACTTCAATGAAGGGTGATAATTATAAACGTCTGCAGCTGCTATTCCCATTTGGAAGCTTGCACTTGCTTTATTGGCACCTCTTTAAAACAGCTTACTCTGTGTTGCACTTCAGAGGTATTTCTTTACATTATGGGGTGGCATTTGAAAGCGTTTGAGCTCCAGTTATAGTAAACCTTGTTTTTCCCACTGTATGCTTGTGTACACTTGTTTATTTGTGGTTTTGGGGTTTTTTGTGTTGGGGGGGAGCTGTTTTGCCAATTCTTGAAAGATAACTGGTGTGTGGGTTTGGTTTCAGACTGGATGTTAGCTGGTAGCTTAGCATATACTTTGCATTTTCTACGTGCGATCAGCTCTCCATTATCTACCCTCCAGGAATTCATTGCTGTGTGTGATGTGCTCCCTCACTGTCCCCAATTCTCTTTCTCCTTTGTTGAAGCAGGCAGCTTCTGGTCCCTTGGAGCCAACAGATTCTTGCAGCACAAGTTCAAGGTAAGTTCATACCTCTCACCCACCTCTTCCCTTCCTGCTATGTAGGTGCTAAACAAACACTTCTTGCATTTTGCAGGACAGCTGGTCAAGAGGAATGCAAGAGACAGCAGTGGACTGTAATACACTGGACTCTGAGAGCCATGATTGGTTCTACCCAATTCATTGTACAGATGTCTTGTTCTCTATTGGACACATTTGGTTGTGGCTGCCTGTGGGGTGAGGGAGGGGAAGAGGCCCCTCTTGTGTGTGTGCATCCCTCATGGGCAAGGGCTCCCCATTCTGTCTCTGTTCTTTGGATTTAAATCTTACCTCTATTTTCACCAGATTCACGGGTATCCACAGCAGGTAGTTTTTTCCCACTTTCCACCTCATGTGTCTCCCTGCTAGGTTCCATGCTCCTTTTTGTGGTGAACCCCAGTCCCCTTTTATGAAGTGCCCACCCATAAAAATTAACAACATGTTAATAAAACTAGTACTGTACTAGTTTTATTAACATGTTGTTAATTCATTATATTCAGCAAGCTCCGTTTTCATTTTTATTTTTGTTCTTCCATGTTCATTCCGTTTACTCTGACATCACACTTTTTTATCGAATATTGGCTATTTATAGCGCGCTCTATTCGTTATAGTATATGTCTGTCTTCAGTATTTGCTTTGTGATTGGCTATGTCAATCCTAGGTAGTCATAGCTGTAACGTTTCCTGATTGGGTACAATATATGCCAATCAACAACACTGATCACTACGTCATTAAGATTCCTCCAATCAGCACGTTTTGTTTATTCAGCCTTCTGTTTCTTTTTGGCGCCAAAACACAATTTTTAAACATCTCTCATGTTGTTCTGTCCTACACTGTTTACTCAGACTATATCGAGACGCTACGCTAGTAGAAAATCATAAAGGTCTTTATCAAGGTATGTTTTCTTTCTCTTAGGTAGTCTTCATATAAATATTTTTTTGCCTATTTTACTCGATCGTGGGAAACACTTACCATTGTAAGAGTGAGCACATTACTTTAGCACGCCATCTTTTTTCGATCATCATCATAAACGTACATTCAGAAATGCACTCTGTTTTGGTATCTATTTGGTTTAATTCCACCCTACGTGCGCATTTTGTTTAACCCCCTTTTGATATATTTTCTTTACATGTCGGTTAGTTTCGCCATATTTTTCTTTTCATGTCGGTTAGTTTTTCCATATCCACAAGCGTCATGTACCGCTTGTTTTGAATTTTCAAACTTCGGCTTTCAGGGCTAAACCCAACCTTTTTCAATTTACAGGTAGGGTCCCTTGGACATAGCATAGAGGGCATAAGATTCCACCAATTTTCCTCTTACCATTATCCAATACACATAGTTTTTAGACGATATCATATTCCCTTTATACTGCATTTATAGGCACTCATGATGACGTTTTCTTTCTGTTGTAGACCATTCGACCTCAAGATCCATCATCTTTTTTTCACCATAAGGATCTCCCCCCCCCCCCCCTTTTTTTCACCATAAGGATTATCTAAGGTTTGTCAAAAGAATTCTCGTATGTGTATATTTTTTGTCATACATACAAGCGCTGTGCACTAGTCTGTATAGTTTCATTTTGCAAATACCGTATTTTTCGAACTATAAGACGCACCGGACCATAAGACGCACCTAGGTTTTAGAGGAGGGAAATAGGAAAAAAAAAATTAGCTTTTTCCCTCCTCTAAAACCTAGGTGCTCCGGTGCATCTTGTCCGAATCCCTCCCTCCAAGTTCGGGATCGCCCTCAGGGTTACCTCCTCCCCCCTCCCCGGCCCTGTCACCACCTCTCCCCTTACTCACGCGATCTTCCCTGGTGGTCTAGTGACGTCGGGGCAGGAAAGAGCCCCCTCTTTCCTGCCCAGCGCGCTGCTCTCCATCCTCCTGCATGCATTGCTGCCTGACGGTCTCGGCAAGATTCAAAATGGCCGCCGAGAATTGAAGTCTCGGTGGCCATTTTGAATCTCGCCGAGACGTCAGGCTGCATACAGGAGGATGGAGAGCAGCGCGCTGGGCAGGAAAGAGGGGGCTCTTTCCTGCCCCGACGTCACTAGACCACCAAGGAAGATCACGTGAGTAGGGAGAAGTGGTGACAGGGCCGGGGGGAGGGCGATCCCGAACTCGGCGGGAGGGAGGGAGGGCGGTCTGCCAGCCAGCCGGCCAGCCAGCCAGCCAAATTTCTACCTTCGGACTATAAGACGCACCCCCCATTTTCCTCCCAAATTTGGGGGGAAAAAGTGCGTCTTATAGTCCGAAAAATATGGTATATCTTGCGCTTATAAAAAAAATTTTTGTATACAAGTGCTGTGCACTGCTTTATTTCCTTTCTTGTATCCGATTCCCTTTTATGTATATGTAGGGCATTACATCCCCAACTTACCCTTTTTCACCACATCTTTATTTCAGGCAATATCATATCTCCATTATACTGTTTTACTGGTACTCATTACGTCCCCCCCCTTTTTTTCAGACCACTCCAAGATTCATATTTCGAACCTCAGGGATCATCCAAAGTTTGCTAAATATCCTATATGTTTTTATAATGCAGTCTGTACATAGCTCTATTTTTCTGTTTTTACATTTTTGCAAATTCATATACTTTTTCATCACACTTATACACAATATACATTTTTTTCTTTATCATTTTATGAATGTGCATCCTATGTTTGTAAGATATATATGTATATAAAAATGATTCTGGATATATATATGTTCATTTGAATATCTGATTTATTATTATTATTTTTTAATTTCATTGTGATTATATATATGTTGGTTTTCATACTTACCATTTTCATGAGCCTTAGATTCTACAGTACAGGTAGCCAAGATGTCTAGACTTTGTCATTTCATTTTATCATTCATATATGATATATTATATATATATATATATTTTTTTTTTCATTTCATTTTTTCACATATGTATATGTTTTATCATTCATATATGGTATATTATATATTTTTTTCATTCACTATTCATGTATTATAAACATAGTTTGTCTCTTCTCAATACAATTTTTTTGGGTGAATTTTCAAATAATTCCTCATTCTCCAAGTATGGACTATGTAGTATCTCTGGTTTTAATTATAAATGTACAGTATTTTATTGCACAAGTATTGTCATATCTCTAATAGATGATTTCAATTTTATTATTAACTTTTATTTATCCCCTTTTGTGTTTGTAGGATATACACACATCTAATACGTAAATCTCTTAATCCTCTTACATATGTTACACGTTTTTTTTGAGCATGGTATATATATATTTTTTTTTTTCAGCATGGTACACATTCCTTTTTTATATATATGTTTAAAGATTTTATATTGGTTCCATTAAAGAAGTATGTCGCTTTTTGTATATTCTGAATATTTTATGTACATTTATTTTGAGTCAAAGAAATCACCAATACCATTGAGTCCCCAAATACAAAAAAAAAACATATGTACTATATATTGCTTTATTACTTATATGCATACATTTAGTGAATTTTAACCTCTCTCTATATATTTTTAGTCTATTTTATGTCTATAATATATATGTCCTTGGACATTTTTTATGTATATGTTTTATGTTGAAATATTTTGGGATTATTATTTTTTGAATATTTGTTGAATATTTGTCATATCTATTGTTTTTAGACTCCTGAGGCAGGCCTGTGGCCGAAACACAGTTTCTGTGTCGAGTCATTCAGAGTCATTCAATAAAGTGGTACTTCTGAATCCTATAACCCGTTTCCCTGGAGTCATTGGTCCACTTCCCACTCTACAGTTCCTAATCCAAATTACCTGCAGGTGGCTACAGCCTGGTGGCTGCAGTGGCCTAGTGATTAGAGCACCAGTCTTGGAATCCAGAGGTTACCAGTTGAAATCCCAGTGCTGCTCCTTATGACCTTGGTCAAGTCACTTAACCCCCATTGCCTCAGGTGCAAAGTTAGAGCTCTCCAGAGTACCTGAATGTAACTCACCTTGAACTACTACTGAAAAAGCTGTGAGCACAATACAAAAATATATATTTATGTCACCTAGCCTGTGCCCTTCTGTACCTGTTGTATTATATTGCAATTGTGATGAAGTAAACATCCATCTAATGCTTTTACCATTGCTTTCCCTTTTCTCCTCACCACTATATACCAGTGCTCAATGTGAAAAGATGACCCAGCTGTTTGCAGCTCCTTTGTGGCCCCCACCAATGTGGTTTGGTTGTGGGTAAGTGTGTCTGGTGATCAGAGAGCAAACATCGTCTAGGCGCTACCTATGGTTATCTGCAACTTTGTACTTGGCAGCTCACTAGTGCTAGACAAATGGGGATAGCGTGTCAAATATCCGAGTGGGTGCCCACCTGGGCAGCAGTGACCATCAAATGGTTTGGTTTGATATGACAGCTAAAGTGGAGAGCGGCCACTCAAAACTCAAAGTCCTGGATTTCAAGCGTGCTGACTTTAGTAAAATGGGGGAATACCTGAGGAAGGAGATGATGGGCTGGGAGGAAATACGAGAAGTGGAAGGACAGTGGTCCAGGCTGAAAGAAGCTATAAATAGGGCCACGAACCTTTATGTAAGGAAAGTAAATAAAAGCAAGAGAAAAAGGAAACCGATATGGTTCTCCAAGCAAGTGGTTGAGAAAATAAAGGCTAAAGAGTTGGCGTTCCAGAAATACAGAAAAACTCAAGAAAAGGAACACATGGAGGATTACCGGATGAAAATGAAAGAAGCCAAGAGAGAGATACGACTGGCAAAAGCGCAAGCGGAAGAACAAATGGCTAGAAATGTAAGGAGGGGTGACAAAAATTTCTTCAGGTATATTAGTGAAAGGAGAATGACTAAAAAGAGAATTGTGAGACTAAAAGATACTGCGAACTGCTATGTGGAAAATGATGGAGAAAAAGCAAATTTGCTAAATAGATACTTTTGTTCTGTTTTCACAGAGGAAATTCCTGGAGAAGGACCGCGATGGACTGGAAATAATACAATTGAGAATGAAGTGGATAGAGCACCGTTCACGGAAGAAAGTGTGTATCAACAACTTGAAAAGCTAAAGGTGGACAAAGCCATGGGACCGGACGGGATCCACCCCAGGATATTGAGGGAGCTCAGAGAGGTTTTGGCGGGTCCTCTTAAAGATTTGTTTATATATCCTTGCAGACGGGAAAGGTTCCGAGGGATTGGAGAATGGCGGAGGTGGTCCCTCTTCACAAAAGTGGGGATAGGGAAGAAGCTGGAAACTACAGGCCGGTAAGCCTCACTTCGGTTATTGGAAAAGTAATGGAAGCCATGCTGAAGGAAAGGATAGTGAATTTTCTGGAAGCCAATAAGTTGCAAGATCCGAGACAACATGGTTTTACCAAAGGGAAATCGTGCCAAACGAATCTCATTGAGTTCTTTGATTGGGTGACAGAAGAATTGAATCAGGGACGAGCTATGGACGTAATCTACTTAGATTTCAGCAAAGCTTTTGACACGGTTCCCCACAGGAGGCTCTTAAATAAACTGGAGGGGCTGAAGATAGGACCTGAAGTGGTGAACTGGATTAGGAACTGGTTGACGGACAGACGCCAGAGGGTGGTGGTGAATGGAATTCGCTCAGAGGAAGGAAAGGTGAGTAGTGGAGTGCCTCAGGGATCGGTGCTGGGGCCGATTCTGTTCAATATATTTGTGAGTGACATTGCCGAAGGGTTAGAAGGTAAAGTTTGCCTATTTGTGGATGATACTAAGATCTGTAACAGAGTGGACACCCCGGAGGGAGTGGAAAACATGAAAAAGGATCTGAGGAAGCTAGAAGAATGGTCTAAGGTTTGGCAATTAAAATTCAATGCGAAGAAATGCAAAGTGATGCACTTAGGGAATAGAAATCCACGGGAGACGTATGGGTTAGGCGGGGAGAGTCTGATAGGTACGGGCGGAGAGAGGGATCTTGGGGTGATAGTATCTGAGGATTTGAAGGTGACGAAACAGTGTGACAAGGTGGTGGCCGTAGCTAGAAGGTTGTTAGGCTGTACAGAGAGAGGTGTGACCAGCAGAAGAAAGGGGGTGTTGATGCCCCTGTATAAGTCATTGGTGAGGCCTCACCTGGAGTATTGTGTTCAGTTTTGGAGGCCGTATCTTGTTAAGGATGTTAAAAGAATTGAAGCGGTGCAAAGAAAAGCTACGAGAATGGTATGGGATTTGCGTTACAAGATGTATGAGGAGAGACTTGCTGAACTAAACATGTATACTCTGGAGGAAAGGAGAAACAGGGGTGATATGATACAGACGTTCAAATATTTGAAAGGTATTAATCTGCAAACGAACCTTTTCCGGAGATGGGAAGGTGGTAGAACGAGAGGCCATGAAATGAGATCGAAGGGGGGCAGACTCAAGAAAAATGTCAGGAAGTATTTTTTCACGGAGAGAGTGGTGGATGCTTGGAATGCCCTCCCGCAGGAGGTGGTGGAAATGAAAACGGTAACAGAATTCAAACATGCGTGGGATAAGCATAAAGGAATCCTGTGCCGAAGGAATGGATCCTCAGGAGCTTAGTCAAGATCGGGAGGCAGGGCTGGTGGTTGGGAGGCAGGGATGGTGCTGGGCAGACTTATACTGTCTGTGCCAGAGCCGGTGGTGGGCAGCGGGACTGGTGGTTGGGAAGCGGGGATAGTGCTGGACAGACTTGTACGGTCTGTGCCAGAGCTGGTGGTTGGGAGGCAGGGCTGGTGGTTGGGAGGTGAGGATAGTGCTGGGCAGACTTATACGGTCTGTGCCAGAGCCGGTGGTTGGGAGGCGGGGATAGTGCTGGGCAGACTTATACGGTCTGTGCCCTGAAGAGCACAGGTACAAATCAAAGTAGGGTATACACAAAAAGCAGCAAATATGAGTTATCTGGTTGGGCAGACTGGATGGACCGTGCAGGTCTTTTTCTGCCATCATCTACTATGTTACTATGTAGACAACATACCTATTATTTACCCAACTCTGTGCTGTGGGGCTGTATGATAAGGGGGGGGGGGGGGGGCGGGAGAGCCTGGATGGGCATTTGTGCTCCTCAACAGAAACACCCACCCAGCCTCCCCCCTTGCCATACAGACATGCAGTTTGGATGGAACAAGTGGCCTTCTGTATGGCCACACATCACACATATGTACCAAAGTTTATCTGTCACAGTTCACCTGTCATGCAATCCATATTGCTGCCTCCTCTCACATCAACCCCAGCATTTGATAATATGTAGTGCACAAAGTAGAGACACACTACCTGTGAGGCAGTCCTGGAAATAGGAGATAGTTTAGATTTTAAATAATTTCTTGATAATTTAGATTCTGTCTTATAAGGAATTCTGATCTCTGCTTATTTTAAAATATGTTTTATTCTGTTTAATTTTTAATTAATACGTTCTATTTCTCCCTGTAAAATATCTTTTCAATTCAGTGTTTACATCTTTGTCTGACTTTTCAAGTGAGATTTTCTATAGTTTAAGAGGTCATCATCTGGTTTCAATTATCCACATTCCTAGCTAGTCCTGTGTATGAAGCTAAAGGTGAAAGAGGTCAGGAAAAGTCAACTCTTTTCCTTGATTGATTATAGCTAAGTGTAGGACTGGCCCCTTAATGAATGTTCCGAGGGGGTTAGAGTCCAGCTAGCATTTTAAGTTATGAGTTGACTGGGAATCTGATTATGTGAATAATAAAACAGAGGATTGAGTTATTGGTAAAATAATAGAATCTGAGAATTTAATAATAATAAAATGCAGGAGATAGGTGCCGCATTGTCTAGTTTGAGAGGCCCCAGGCCGTAGGTCAGTTTAGGAAATATCTGAAACCTATGTAACTGATATTGTAAGTAATGTGTAGAGATAATTAGTTCAAGACAGGGTAATCAATTTATTCTTTACCATCTGGTGAGAAAGGGGGGCTAGAGGGGTTTAGAACCATATATAAATGAGAACAGAAGCAGCTTACGGGAGAGCCAAGACACAGAGAGACAAGACACAGAGAGCCAAGAGAAGGAGAGGGCTAGCGCTGATGTCCTACTTTGTTTGCTGGCAAATAAAGAAGACTTTTCTCTCATTCTGGTGTGTGGTATTTGACTCCTGAAGTACCATAGATTCTGCTAACAATAGTGGTAATTCCTGCATTAACTGTTATATGAAAAATATTAACCTTCTATTTCAGAACTCACCAACTATAACATAAGTACATAAATATTGCCATACTGGGAAAGACCAAAGGTCCATTGAGCCCAGCATCCTGTTTCCAACAGTGGCCAATCCAGCTCAGAACACCCCGCAAGATCCCAAATATGTACAAAACATTTTATACTGTCCAATTTCCCCCCCTCCCCCCCAAATGTCCCTCAATGATGGGCATGTCCTCTGTGAATGGCCTTGTACAGCAGGCTAATGAGCAGCACCAGGAGCAGCCTCACTGCCCTATGGTGCTGCTCATTAGCCTGCCACATTGCCCCCATCTCCTGCCTCATTGCTGACACCTCTTGCAGCAACTGATTTTGGGTATTGAGCAACTGGTTTTTCCCATCAACCAGTTGCTGCAGGAGGCGCAGTGCTGGGGCAGGGGATGGGGATGGGGTGGAGAGGGCAGGGGTGTGGGCCCTTCATCATCCCCCTCAAGGGGAGGCATGTCTGCCCAGGTCTCCTCCTCTTCCTCCAGCTGGGCCTCCTCCTCCTGCAGCAGGGCCTCCTCCTCCTCTTCCTCCAGCTGGCTCTCCTCCTCTTCCTCCTGCGCCTCCTCCTGGCGCCCTGTGTATGTAACAGGATTGTTTTTGCCATCAGCACATCCAACATAGCTTACATATTGCAGGAGCTGGGTGACTTGAGGCGGGGGATGGGGTGTGAGATGCTTGAGATGAGATGACAGGGAACCCTGGATGCTGGTGTGACTCAGAGTACACAGGCAGACCACACTCAGTGCTCAGCAGCACGTTTGCATTATGATTTGTGACTATGGTTGGCTGACTATTTTGGGTTTGTGGGGGTTTTTTTTTGGGGGGGGAGCACATAACTGTAATATGAGGCAATGACATCCACTAAGAGAAGGACCTCAGGCAGGAATACCATGAAACGGTATCCACCCCAGAAAGGGGGATGGGGATACAGAAATGAGGCATGCCATCTTATTCATCTCACAGGAGGTTATTTGGAAGAAGCAGCCATACCTCAGGCCTTGATCTGGGACAGAGGTGTTATGACTTAACTAGTTGCTTATTAGTCACATGGAAACTGATATTGTACAGGACATTTGCATTATGAAATACATTTACAAATGAGTACAGGTGCCCTGTTTATAATACTTACGTTGATCCCTGAGACGCCTTCTCACTGCCCTGATCATGTGAGGGCTCTGCAGTGGCGTACCAAGGGGGGGCGGTGGGGGCGGTCCGCCCCGGGTGCACGCCGCTGGGGGGGTGTCGCGCGCCTGTCGGCTCTTTGTTTTCATGCTCCCTTTGCCCCGGAACAGGTTACTTCCTGTTCCGGGGCAGAGGGAGCATGAAAACGAAGAGCCGACAGGCGCGCGGCACCCCCCCCCCCAGTGGCGTGCACCCGGGGGGGCTGTTCTTTCGGCGGGGGATCGGGGGTTCTTTCGCCGGGGGGGGGGGGGGGGGGGGGGGGGCGCTGCACCCGGGGGGCGGGGCGCATCGGCGATCTGCCCCGGGTGTCAGCCCCCCTAGGAACGCCACTGGGGCTCTGTAACCAGATGCGCCGGTACCTCCGCCGGAGGGACTCTAAGTCCCTCCTGATACCAAATCTTCTGCAAGATATAAGTTTGTACACCAGGAGTCAGGGGATGGCCCTTCTTGCCTTCAGCACACAAATTCATTTGTAAATCAACTAGAAGAGATTCAGAACACTGATTGGGGGGGGGGGGGGGGGGACGTGAGGACAGAGAGAACCGTTTGTGTGCAGTATTGTAGAGATGTGGGAATGTTTTTCTTTTCTAGTTCCTAGATTATATTAATGAATGTGCATGCACACATATCACTGATTACCCTTGAATGCAGACTACAGTTTGTGCTTACACTGCTGAGGGAGCTCTCATATGTGTAGCTACAGGAGGGGGGAGGGGGTGAAACACTTACCTCTGTAGCCTGTCCCTGATCTCACCCCAGGTTCGGATGCAGCGAGCCCTGGGGGGCAGGTGGTGGTGGTAGGGAAAGAGTATAAGCCTGTGCTTCAAGCACAGGTGTACTAGCATCAGGTTCTCTGCCACAGAGAAGTTGGGCTCCCTTCTCATCACCATATTTCTAATTGAAGAACGGAAAACGTGCCTTGCCTTATATGGCCGGCCATGCGTGATGGCCGCCCTTACACGCAAGACTCCATATATGGATAGGTCAGTATGTGCACGTCTTGCCATGTATAATGGCTCCACGCATGGCCTTCATGCATGCGGGGCCTACGTGTGGAGTTTCCCTTATATGGGAGTTTTCATATATGGATCACTATCAAATATGTGAACTTCATACACAATATATTTCCCATAGCTGCATGTTCTACAAGTACAGTGCATGTAGTTGCGGACATCCAGATACAGGGAACATTTAAGGAACAGTGAAAAGTATCAAGTACAGTAACGTATTTCTCACAACTACCATATTCTTCGTATACTTTGGCCGGCCCTGATTTGGCTGCTTTGCCTTTTTGCTATGCTTTGGCCGGATCTAATTTGGCCGGGTTCAACCGCAATAATGGTATGTCTATGGCCGGCCATCTCGTTTCGAAAATATGGTTTGCTCCTCTGTTCGCGGCACCGACCATAGTGATGGCCGGCGCCGTTGGATTATGCTCCCTCCACATGTTTTTGCCTCCAACGCAATCTTATTTTCGAAGTCCGTCTTAGCCTTCCTTATCAGTGCTTTACATTTGATTTCACATTCCTTATGCTGTTTCTTATTATTTTCGGTCGGTTCCATTTTCCATTTTCTGAAGGATTTTCTTTTAGCTCTAATAGCTTCCTTCACCTCACTTTTTAACCACGCTGGCTGTTGTTTGGTCTTCCGTCCTCCTTTTTTAATACACGTAATATATTTGACCTGGGCTTCTAGGATGGTGTTTTTGAACAGCATCCACGCCTGATGCAAATTTTTGACCCTTGCAGCCGCTCCTCTAAGTTTTTTTTCACCGTTCTTCTCATTTTATCATAGTCTCCTTTTTTAAAGTTAAACGCTAATGTATTTAATTTCCTATGTATACTTACTTCAAAGCTAATATCAAATCTGATCACTGTTATCAAGCGGCCCCAGCACCATTACCTCCCGCAGCGGATCATGCGCTCCACTAAGGACTAGGTCTAGAATTTTTCCTTCTCTTGTCGGCTCCTGTACCAGCTGCTCCATAAAGTAGTCCTTGATTTCATCAAGGAACTTTATCTCTCTAGCATGCCCCGATGTTACATTTACCCAGTCAATATCGGGGTAATTGAAATCACCCATTATTATTGTGTTGCCCAGTTTGTTTGCGTCCCTAACAGTGGCGTAGCTAGGGTAGTTGACACCCGGGGCCGGTCATTTTTTAACCCCCCCCCCCCCCCCGAAATCCAGTACTAGGCATACCGAGAATACAAAACACTCAGGACCTATAGAGCAATTCTACCATACCATAAGCAGTAATTTGTACGAGTCACACAAGGAAAAGGAAAGCATCTTAAACACTACAGTGAGCACTAGAACATCAATTCACCTATTGTAAAACGAAAACAGACAGATTAGTACAGATCGTCGATCCTGCACAGTCAATGCCAACCGAAAGCCATGTCTTTTTCACAAATAGATACACCCTAATCCACTATAGAATAAGTAATCATAAACTTTCTATTTAGACAAAAATTAAACTGAACCCACAAGATGCCAGACTCTGCATACAATGCAACACCACAGAAACAGAAAATGTCCTCTAGTACTGTGCAAAATATAAAGACAGCAGATGTAAATTTGAAAAAACTAACAAATACCAATCACCACTTTACAAATTAACAAATAGAAATAAAACAAATAATATCATTTTATTGGACTAATACATTTAGCTTTCAGAGGCCAAAACCTCCTTCCTCAGGTCAATTCAGTATAGTACTGTTACAGTGTCCTATCCTGACCTGAGGAATGGAGTTTTGTTCTCCGAAAGTAAAATGTATTAAAATTAGTCCAATAAAAAGATTACCTTATTTACATGTTCTATTATAAACATTTATTAACACAGCTACAATACTACTTTGTCCTAAAGCAAAAAAATAAAAATATATATTTACAGTTCGTTGTCTCTGGTTTCTGCTTTCCTCATCTTTTCACTTTCTTCCTTCTATCCAGCATCTGTCTTCGCTCTCTCTCTGCCATCCAGTGTCTGCCCTCTCTCTCTGCCCCTTCCATCCACTGTCTGCCCTCTCTCCCTTCCATCCACTTTTGCCCCTTCCATGCACCATCTGCCCCAGTCTGCCATCTCTCTCCTCCTTCCATCAACATCTGCCCTCTATCTCTGCCCCTTCCATCCACCATTTGCCCCAGTCTGCCCTCTTTCTCTCTCCCCTTCCACCCACCATCTGCCCTTTCTGCCCCTTCAATCCGTCTGCCCTCCCTCTCCCATCCGTCCAGGGTCTGCCCTCCCTCACGTGCCCCCCTTCCATCCAGGATCTGTCCCCTCTCTCTCTGCCCCCTCTTTTCAGCCCCCAGTTCCAGTCCCCTTCATCCACCACATGCCTTGCATCCCCCCCTTTCAGCCCCAGACCCATTCTCCCACCTGCCCCAGGCATGGACCCATTTTCCCTCCTGCCCCCATGTCAGACCCCAGTTCCAGCTTCAGACCCCTTCTCCCATCTGAGCTCCCCCACCCTCCCTAATCCCCTTTAAGCACCCCTCTGAGCTCCCCCACCCCTCCCCCAATCCCCTTCTCCCCTCTCTGAGCTCCCCATCCTCCCTAATCCCCTTTAAGCACCCCTCTGAGGTCCCCCACCCCTCCCCAATCCACTTCTCCCCTCCTTGATGCTCTCCCACCCTCCCTAATCCCCTTTAAGCACCCCTCTGAGCGCCCCCACCCCTCCCCAATCCCCTTCTGCCCTCTGAGTCCCCCCCCCCGAGATCCGTTCTCCTGCTGCTCCTACCCTGTCCTGCCTTTAACATTTTTTTTTCGAAGCGCCAGAGAGTGGCAGGCAGCGCGCCTCGCGTCTGCCCTGCTAGTAAAGAAGATCTCGCTGACGTCGTCGCCCTTCCCACATTGAGTTCCGTCCCCCTCTGAGGCAACTTCCTATTACCGCGAGGGCGGGCGGGACTCAGTGTGGGAAGGACGACGACGTCAGCGAGATCTTCTTTACTAGCAGGGCAGACGCGAGGCGCGCTGCCTGCCACTCTCCGGCGCTTCAAAAAAAATGTTAAAGGCGGAGCAGCGGGAGCGGAGCACCCCCCCCACCTGATGACACCCGGGGCGGACCGCCCCCACCGCCCCGCCCTTGCTACGCCACTGGTCTCTAATTTCCTTTAACATTTCTGCACCCGTCTGTTCATCCTGGCCAGGTGGACGGTAACACTCCTATCACTTTCCTTTTCCCCTTTTACACATGGAATTTCAATCCACAGTGATTCCAAGAAATGTTTTGTTTCCTGCAGAATTTTCAATCTATTTGATTCAAGGCTCTCGTTAATATACAATGCTACCCCTCCACCAATTTGATCCATCATATAACTACGATATAATTTGTACCCCATATGACTGTGTCCCACTGGTTATCCTCCTTCCACCAGGTCTCAGAGATGCCTATTATATCTAATTTTTAATTTAGTGCAATATATTCTAACTCTCCCATCTTATTTCTTAGGCTCCTGGCATTCACATATAGACATTTCAAACTATGTTTGTTGTTCCTATTTACATCATGCTCAGTACTTTTTAATTTGCAATCTTTTGTCTGATTTTTATTTTTATTTAAAAACACCTGATCTACTATGGTCTCTTTTGCAACCTCACTATCAGGATACCCTATCTTCCCTGTTTTGGTGATATCTTTGAAAGATACCTTATCCTGAACCATGCACTTTTGCGCGACTGTCTGCCTTTCCCCCGTTTCTAATTTAAAAGCTGCTCCATCTCCTTTTTAAAGGCCGATGCCAGCAGCCTGGTCCCACCCTGGTTGAGGTGGAGCCATCCTTTCGGAATAGGCTCCCCCTTCCCCAGAATGTTGCCCAGTTCCTAACAAATCTAAAACCCTCCTCCCTGCACCATCGTCTCATCCACGCATTGAGACTCCGGAGCTCTGCCTCTCTCTTGGGCCCTGCGCGTGGAACGGGTAGCATTTCAGAAAATGCTACCCTAGAGGATCTGGATTTGAACTTTCTACATAAGAGCCTAAATTTGGCTTCCAGAACCTCTCTTTCACATTTTCCTATGTCTTTGGCACCCACATGTACCAAGACAGCCTTCTCCTCCCCAGCATTATCTAAAATCCTATCTAGGTGACACAGGAGGTCCGTCACCTTTGCACCAGGCGATCCTCACGTCCACCAGCCACCCAGCTATCTATATGCCTAGTGATCGAATCGCCAACTACAACAGCTGTCCTAACCTTTCCCTCCCGGTCAGATGTATCCTCAGTGCGAGAGGATAGTACATCCCCTGGTGGGCAGGTCCTGGCTACAGGAGTACTTCCTACTTCACCAGGGTGATGCACAGAGGCTACCAAACTGGAGGTGGGACTTCTCTACAACATCCCTGTAGGTCTCCTCTATGTACGTCTCTGTCTCCCTCAGCTCCAAGTCTGCTCAAGAGAACGGAGCCCTTTGCGTCAGGCACACATATATGACATCTCACCAACTGGGAGATAATCATACATGTGACACTCATTGCAAAAGACTGAATAACACCCCTCTCGCTGCTGGACTGCTGACTCCATTTTAGTGTTTTTTTAGTTTTTCAATAATTTAAAACTTCCTACAGTATTAAGGATATTAGATAATATAAAAGTGTCTTTTAGTTTATTTGGAGGCTTATTTTCAAAGCACTTAGCCTCCCAAAGTTCCATAGAAACCTATGGAACTTAGCCTCCCAAAGTGCTTTGAAAATATGCCTCATAGTATATTGTATGATTTATTTAGTTTTTCCTTCTTAGATGGTAATGAACTGTATTTAAAACTCTGTAAGAGCACTCCTTGCTTGTTACCCTAATTACAATAACTGACTATAAATAAAGAGTTGTCCTAGGGGTGGGTGGGTGGGTGTTGGGGAGGGAGGGTGTGAAGACTAAACCAAATCCTGCAGTGCCTGCTAGATTCGATCTGTTAATGCTGTGGTACAAATTTTTTAAAACTAAGTGGAAAAGACTGTGGAGATTAGTTGATAAAATTTGCTTTTTATATTTTTATTTTGCCTAACACTAACCTACAATTCCTCCTTTAAACCCCAATCTAAGTTCCCAAAGCACAAAGCAAAATAGTGTTCATTTACCAGAGAAATGTCCCCTTCTCTTGGAACTTCTCAGAAAGGTCTCCTCAATCTGTTAAGGCACCTATTATTATCCATCCCAGATTCAGTTGGTAGGCATATAGAATGTTGAGCGGATCTACACATGACTCATGAACTCTGTTCAATTTTGGTGCATCTCTTCCCAATGAGAGTAAGATCTTTGAATTTGGGTCCAGTGGCTACAGATACTCAGTATAGGATACAGAGGACTATGGTGTTGTGCAAACTCTGGTGTGGAAATTTCCTCCCTGTTGTCAGGTATCTGATTACACTCAATAAGAGTCAGTAGATGGGCCATCCATTGATTCTACCACGTATCCACTTCCTCTTGTCCCATCCTGTTTGTTATCCCTGTGCAAGTCTTGACGATTAAGGATAACAATCCCCATGGATGTCGAATAAGTCAAAGAATTCCGTCCTTGCCAAGGATTGGTTACTCTGCTCATCTATGATCACATACATTTTTACTGCCTTTTCTGGTTGCATTTTTGGATATACATTAGCTACACATATCTTGGTGCATAACTGTCCACTGTGGCCTCCTCCACATAGCTGTGTACAGTATGGAGTAACATTTGGTGGTGACACTTGTTCTGCCTCCTTCTCCCACTGTGAGTTGACTCTGAGGCTGGGCTTCCTGTAGAAGTAGGCTTACTCTTGTCAGGGTGTAAAGTGCTGACATGTTGTTCACTATTGCACTCCGTACACTTGATGACTGCTTTACAGTCTTTAGCTATGTGCTTGAATGAAGAGCAACATTTGTAGCAAATTCTGTACTTTTTCAGCAGATCTTTATGTCCTCTCAAGGGTTCTTCCCTCAATCCTCTACATTTCTTGAGAGGATGAGGTTTCTTATGTGTAGGACACTCTGGATCCTCTGCTTTCTCTGTAATAGGAGGATGATCAGATGATGGGTTTGCTGTGGTTGACACAGCTTTCATGTGTATATCTATAGGTTTCCTCGTGTTGCTACACTTCTTGACCGGCCATTCATTCAGGAAGTAGTCTGTCTTGCCCACTTCATGTACATCAGACATGAAGCTGGGATCATTTCTCCTCTTTGCCAAATCCCTGATGAACTTCACAAAGACAGGGAAGGGAGGAAATTTCTCTTGGTTGTTTTCTTTATATTTGGTGCCTACTGATGACAAGTTTTCTATGTTTTTGCCTCCAACGCAATCTTATTTTCGAAGTCCGTCTTAGCCTTCCTTATCAATGCTTTACATTTGACTTGACATTCCTTATGCTGTTTCTTATTATTTTCAGTCGGTTCCTTTTTCCCTATAGTCTTAGAACTTGAAGTTTCTGCCACAGCATTAATAGAGGGCACAGCAGGGCCTACTTCATTCCCAACCCCTCCCCACTCCCACCCAACCCTAGCACATCTCTTCATTCATAGTCAATTATTCTAATTAGGATAACGAGGAGAATTTTTATTAGAGCTTTAATTGCACTTAATTAGTTCCTGAGAAGCAAACACTAAGGGCCAGATGCACTAAATTTAACGAGCCAGCAACGTGGTTTTTAAACTGGTTCTAGCCAGTTTAGCGCGCAAGTAGTAAACCAGGACATGCACAAAAGGGTTCTCCAAGCCATTTTCCTGTCACGGTAGCAGCTAATGAAAATGGAATGCAAATGAGCTAATTACTATTATAATGTGAATGCGATGCGATGCGATGCACTACCGTTTCCGACCCCATGCACCGTGGAAAACCTAACAGGAGGTCTGCACCTCTCATTGGGGCTGCTGTGAGTGGGACCCATGCAGAGGAAGACACCCATCGCAAAAATCGGAAGAAAAAAAACGTCCAAGTGCTCGTCAAGGATGTCCTTTCAAGTGCCTAACACTTGGGAGTCCTTCACTCAAAAAAAAAAAAAAAGGACGCCCCTGACGAACTCTTGGACTTTTTTTTTCTTCAGATTAGACGTCCTTCTCTTGGACGTGTTTTTCTTACGTGCCCGAAAACTGCCGGAGAGAATCAGGGATCGGGACGTGCAAGGACGTCCAAATCAAAACTATTTGGACGTCCCTTTTGATTATGCCCCTCCAGGTCTCTCTCAGCCAATCACAGCACGTTTAGCTGTCACTGGTGTCAGCTAAACGCGCTGTGGTTGGCTGAGAGAGACCTGGAGAGACATAAGTGAAAGGGACATCCAAATAGTTTTGATTTGGACGTCCTCGCACGTCCCAATCCCCGATTCTCTCCGGCGGTGTTCTTGACATGTTTTTCTTACGTGCCCGAAATGACCACCGCCGGAGGGAATCGTGGATCGGGATGTGCGAGGACACCCAAATCAAAACTATTTGGACGTCCCTTTCGATTATGCCCCTCCAGGTCTCTCTCAGCCAATCACAGCGCACTTAGCTGAGCTAAACGCGCTGTGATTGGCTGAGAGAGACCTGGAGGGACATAATCGAAAGGGACATCCAAATAGTTTTGATTTGGACATCCTCGCATGTCCCGATCCCCGATTCTCTCCGGCGGTGGTCATTTCGGGCACGTAAGAAAAACACGTCCAAGAACAGCACCGGAGAGAATCGGGGATAGGGATGTGCAACGACGTCCAAATCAAAACTATTTGGATGTCCCTTTCAATTATGTCCCGCCAGGTCTTCCTCAGCCAATCACAACATGATGTGATTGGCTGAAAGAGACCTGGAGGGGCATAATTGAAAGGGATGTCCAAATAGTTTTGATTTGGACGTCCTCGCACGTCCCGATCCCCAATTCTCTCCAACATGCTCATTTCGGGCACGTAAGAAATTCACATCCAAGAGAAGACGCCCATCACAAAATCTAAAGGAAAAAATGTCCAAGTGCTCATCAGGGACGTCCTTTTTTTTTTTTTTTTTTTTGAGTGGAGGACATGTATAAAGCAGTCTTTGGCATGAGCAGAGCAGCCAGCATAACGATTGGCTGCTAGGCACATGCTCAGCTGGCCGACTGGCTTCCCCTCCTTAGGAAGGAAATCATGTGCAAATGAGCTAACAGCGAGCAGCTCATTTGCTTGCAATTTCCTTCATGCTTGCCTGTTTTTCACCAATTCGGTAAGGGATCAGTAAGGGAAGGGCTCTTTCCGTGCAGTTAGTGCATCTGGCTGTAAATAAATTATACATTATACCATATAATCGTAAGGCTTTTATATTTATCTAATATCCCTAGTACATTAAGAAGTTTTAATTAAACAACTCTGTAATACTAAGTCCAGCAGAGAGAGAGAGTTGCTATCCAATCTTTAGCATTGTGTGGCAGATATATGATTACCTCCCAGATGCTGAGAGGTTATATGTGCATGCTTGATGCAAAGAGCTCCTACCTCTTAGAGAACGAGTCCATTCTCTTGATTCTAGAGTAGCATACTTGGAGAAACTGAGGGAGACAGAGAGATACATAGAAGAGGCCTACAAGGATGTTGTAGAGAAGTATCACATCCAGTCTGGCATCCCCTGTGCTGCCTTGGGGGATGGCGGTCTCCTAAAAGGAGAGCATCACCGTGGAGAAGGTGGAAGTAATCCAGTAGCCAGGACTAGCCCACCAGGTGATGCAATATCCTCTCACACCGATGATAAGTCTCCAGGATTTTTTGCCCAGGTGGGAAGGGTTAGGATGGCTGTTGTAGTTGGTGATTCAATTATTAGACATGTAGATAGCTGGGTGGCTAGTGGACATGAGGATCACCTGGTCACTTGCCTGCCTGGTGCGAATGTGGTGGATCTCACATGTCACCTAGATAGGATTTTAGATAGTGCTAGGGAGGAGCCGGCTGTATTGGTACATGTGGGTACCAATGACATAGGAAAATATGGGAGGTTCTGAAAGCCAAATTTAGGCTCCTAGGTAGAAATCTGAAATCCAGATCCTCCAGGGTAGTATTTTTGGAAATGCTCCCCATTCTACATGCAGGACGCAAGAGATAGGCAGCGCTCTGAAGTCTCAATGCATAGTTGAGACAATGGTGCAGGGATGAGTGATTTAGATTTTTTAGGAACTGGGCAACATTATGGGGTAGGGGGAGCCTGTTCCGAAAGGATGTGATCCAGCTTAACCGGGATGGAACTAGGTTGCTGGCATCAACATTTAAAGAGGAGATAGAGCAGCTTTTAAACTAGAAATTGGGGGAAGATCATCAGTTACGCAAAAGTGCATGGTTCAGAACAAGGTATTTTAAAAGATATCAACAAAACAGGGAAGGTAGGGCATCCCAATAGCGAGGTTGCAATTGAAACCATAGTAGACCAGGTGCCTTTAAATAAAGAACAGATTTTCAATATTGCAAATTAACAGTTTCAACTGCTGAGCAAGTTGTGAATAGGCACAAATATTGTCTGAAATGTTTATATGCAAATGCCAGAAGCCTAAGAAATAAGATGGGAGAGTTAGAATATATTGCATTTAATGCAATTGTGTACCGAGGGTGGAACAGTTGGGGTGATCCACCCTGGGTGCACACTGCAGGGGTGTGCAGGGAGCAGCCACGCAGCTGTGGCTCCGCTGGTTCCCTGCTCCCTCTGATGTTACTTCCAGGGCAGGGAACTGGCGGAGCCGACAGCCACGTGGCTGCTCCCAGCACCCCTAGGTGGTAACAGCAATGCACATGGAGGTTGAAGGAGATGTGCTGGGGGGGGGGGGGGGAGGTGAGGCGACCCGATGCGATGGATGCGATCTGATGCAGCGGGGGAGGTGAGGCCATGCGATGCACCAGGGGGGCAGGGAGGTGATGCGATTCTCCGGAGGATGCGTGCTGCACCCGGGTGGTGGCCGAACAAGGAACACTACTGACTTAATGAAAAAATAGATATAAAAGGCATCTCTGAAATGTGGTGGAAGGAAGATAACCAGTGTGACACTGCATACCAGGGTATAAATTATATTGCAGTGATAGAGTGGATCGAATTGGTAGAGGGGTAGCATTATATGTTAAGGAGGGCCTTGAATCAAATAAACTAAAAATTCTGCAGGACACAAAACACATCTTAGAATCCCTATGGACAGAAATTCCATGTGTATAGGGGAATATAGTGCTAGGAGTGTACTACTGTCCAACTGACCAGGATGAACAGACTGATGTAGAAATGTTATCAGAAATCAGAGAGGCTAACAAACTGGGCAACACGATAATAATGGTTGATTTCAATTCCCCTGATATTGACTGGGTAAATGTATCATCAGTGCATGCTAGGGAGGTAAACTTCCTTGATGAAATCAATGATTGCTTTATGGAGCAGCTGGTTCAAGAACCAACAAGAGGGGAAAAAATTGTAGACCTAGTCAGTGGTGTGCTGGTAAATGTTTAACAACAGGCTCTCTCCCCAGTCCACCTCTGCGTCCCCCCCCCCCCCGTCCACCTCTGAGCCCCTCGTCCACCTCTGCACCCCCTGTCCACCTTTGTGCCCCCCCCACAAATTGCAGAGCTGGCTATAGCCAGGGAGAGAGCCTGGGGGGGGGGGGGCAATGCATTACTCCAGGAAAAAAAATTAAATGACCCCATTAATTCATGTTTAATGTGGGATAAAATGTCATAAATAAGTAAATAAATATAAACGTTTAATGTTGAGCACCTGATTCTCAAAGTGGACATATTCCAAACACTATAATGAAAATACAATGATTTTTTCTACCTTTGTTGTCTGGTGACTTTGTTTTTCTGATCATGCTGGCCCAGTATCTGATTCTGCTGCTATCTGTCCTCTTAACTCAGTTTCCAGGGCTTCCTTTCCATTTGTTTCTTTAATTTCCGTCTTTCTTCTTCATTTCTTGCCCTACATCCGTAAGCAAAAGCTGGGTCCTCCACAGACTTGACTGTCCAGTGGATTCAGCTTCTGCCTATTTTCTTCATCCATGTGCAGTTTTTCTCCTCTCTTCCATTTCCCTCATCTCATCTCATTCCTCACTCTTCCCTCCCCTCCATCCATGTCCAGCATTTCTTCTCTCTCCCTTCCCTCTCCTCCATCCATGTCCAGCAACCCTCATCTCCCCTGCCCTCCCTTCCATCCACCCATGTCCAGCATTTCTTCTCTCTCTCCCTTCCCTCCATCAATGTCCAGCAACCCTTCTCTCTCCTGCCATCCCCTCCATCCACCCATGTCCAGCAACCCTCCTCTCCCCCTGCCCTCCACTCCATCCACCCATGCCCAGCAACCCTCCTCTCCCCCTGCCCCCCTCCAGCCACCCATACCCAGCGATTCTCCTTGCTCCCCTGCCCCCCCTCCAGCCACCCATACCCAGCGATTCTCCTTGCTCCCCTGCCCCCTCCAGCCACCCATACCCAGTGATTCTCCTCACTCCCCTGCCCCCCCTCCAGCCATCCATACCCAGCGATTCTCCTCACTCCCCTGATTACCTCCGTCGAAGCAGCCACGTTATTGAAAGCCCTGTCCGTCTCTAGCCTTCCCTTCGAGTTCGTTCCCTCAGTCCCACCCTCGTGAAAAGAGGAAATGATGTCAGAGCAGGGCCTCTGAGGGAATGAACTTGAAGGGAAAGCTAGAGACGGGCAGGGCTTTCAATAACGCGGCCGCTTCAACGGAGGTAATCAGGGGAGCGAGGCGAATCGCTGGGTATGGGTAGCTGGAGGGGGGGCAAGGGAGCGAGGAGAATCGCTGGGTATGGGTGGCTGGAGGGGGGCAGGGGAGCGAGGAGAATCGCTGGGTATGGGTGGCTGGAGGGGGCAGGGGAGCGAGGAGAATCGCTAGGTATGGGTGGCTGGAGGGGGGCAGGGAAGCGAGGAGAATCGCTGGGTGGCACAGGCAAACGAGGGCAGTGGTGGGAGGTGAGGTAAACGGGGTAAGCATGGCTTGTGGCACTCTCCTGCCATGCTTACCTCGTTTACCGGAGCCAGCTCGCCCTGCAGAAGAACCGGCTCGCAAGATGTTAAAAAATTTAACAACCGGTTCTTGCGAGCTGGTACAAGCTGGCTCCAGCACACCACTGGACTTAGTCCTTAGTGGAGCACATGATCTGGTGCAAGAGGTATGGTGCTGGGGCTGCTTGATAACAATGATTATAATATGATCAGATTTGATATTAGCTCTGGAGTAAGTAACACACAGGAAATCTAGTACATTAGCATTTAACTTTCAGAAAGGAGACCATGATAAAATGAGAAGAATGGTAAAACAAAAAACTTAGAGTAGCAGCTGCAAAGGTCAAAAATTTACATCAGGTGTGGATGCTGTTGAAAAATACCATCCTGGAAACCCAGACCAGACATATTCCATGTATTAAAAAAGGAGGAAGGAACAGCAAACGATAGCCGGCATGGTTAAAACGTGAGGTGAAGGAAGCTATTAGAGCTAAAAGAAAATCCTCCAGAAAATGGATGAAGGGTCCAACTGAAATTGATAGGAAACAGCATAAGGAATGGGATGTCAAATGCAAAGCACTGATAAGGAAGGCAAAGAAAGACTTTGTAAAGAAGATTGTGTTGCAGGCAAAAACACAGAAAATAACTTTTTTAGGTATGTTAGAAGCAAGAAGCAAGCAAAAGAATCAGTTAGACTGATAGATGACAGAGGGATAAAAGGGGCAATCAGGGAACACAAGGACATAGTGGAGAGATTAAATGAATTCTTTGCTTTGGTCTTCACCGAGGAAGATGTGGGAGAGATACTGGTGCCAGAAATGGCATTCAATGCCGACGAGTCAGAGAAACTGAAACAAATTTCTGTAAACATGGAAGATGTAATGAAGCAATTTGACAAATTGAAGAGTAGCAAATTGCCTGGACCGGATGGTATACATTCCAGAGTACTGATGGAATTGAAAAAAGAACTTGCAAAGCTATGGTTAGTAATTTACCTTTAAAATAAAGCATGGTACTGGAAGATTGGAGGGTGCCCAATGTAAGGCTGATTTCTTAAAGGTTTCCAGAGGTGATCCAGGAAATTATAGACTGGTGAGTCAGATGTCAGTGCCAGACAAAATGGTAGAGACTATTATAAAGAACAAAATTACAGATACATAAGCATGGATTAATGAGGCAAAGCCAACATGGATTTAGTGAAGGGAAATCTTGCCTCATCAATCTACTATATTTCTTTGAAGAGATGAATAAGCATGTGGATAAAGGTGAGCCAGTTGATATTGTTTATCTGGATTTTCAAAAGGCATTTGACAAAGTACTTCATGAAAGACTCCTGAGGAAATTAGAAAGTCATGGGATAAGAGGCAATAGAGAAGGGTAGGGCCCAAGCCCCCCAAGCTCCCCACAGTAGATAGTGGGTTTCCCAGGGGTCTGTGCTGGGACTGCTGATTTTCAACATATTTATAAATGATCTAGAGATTGGAATAACTAGTGAGGTAGTTAAATTTGCTGATGACACAAAATTATTTAAATTTGTTAAATCACAAGAAGATTGTGAAAAATTGCAAGAGGACCTTATGAGACTGGGCATCCAAGTGGCAGATGACTTTTAATGTGAGCAAGTGCTAAGTGATGCATGTGGGAAAGAGGAACCCAAATCATATTTACGTGATGCAAGGTTCCGCATTAGGTGTCACCAACCAGGAAAAGGGATCTAGGTGTCATCATTGATGATACGTTGAAACCCTCTGCTCAATGTACAGTGGTGGCTAAGAAAGAAAATAGAATGTTAGGAATGATTAGGAAAGAAATGGAAAACAAAAATAAGAATGTTATAATGCCATTGTATCACTTCACTGTACAACACCTTGACTACTGTGTGCAGTTTTGGTCACCACATCTCAAAAAAGATATAGTGGAATTAGAGAAGGTACAGAGAAGGGTGACAAAAATGATAAAGGGGGTGGGACGACTTCCCTATGAGGAAAGCTAAAGAGACTAGGGCTCTTCAGCTTGGAGAAGAGACAGCTGAGGGGAGATATATTAGAGGTATATAAAATACTGAGTGGAGTGGAACAAGTAGATGTGACTCCCTTGCTAACTCTTTCTTTCAAACTTCTTGAGGGTCCATGCAAATATGCATCTGGTAATCTCTTTTCACAATTGGCTGACTCAGTTCCCAGCCACTTTATTATCAGGTTCATCTCTTGTATTGGCATGAGCTTCATTATTTCTGTGGCATCCTTAAAGTTAGATTTCTACCCTCTATACTTTTTGAGGCAGTCACTGAATTAGTAAAACACCATCTTTTTGCATGCCATGTATGTTGCTGGATCCTCTCTCTCCGAAGTTTCTAAACCGCTGGCAGTAAATACCTGTGGCTGGCTGCCATAATTTGACATGTAATGTGGCTGGTCAGGTGGCTCTTGCTTAATCTGTAGAAAAATGCTATCAGTTGCCCTCAGTGAAGCTTTGCTGGGCATTACTGCTCAATTTTTATCTGAGCCCAGTTCCTGGGTAGCGCCAAAGTCTGTAGGTGAAATGAAGTGTTAACCCTGGTGTGTTTTCCTAGAGCAAGAGCCAGTGGTAATGCATCTGTATATGTGTGAGCATATGGATCACCTCCATGGTGTGTTTTACCTTAGGCTTGCTTCTTTCGGGGAGCAAAACTCTGGTGTAGAAGAAGAAGATAGTGTTTGCTCATAATCTGATGACTTTGCTGAATCAGACTTTGTGCGCTTTTGTGAGCCATGGTATGAGCCTTCACATATGCTGCTGTTCAGGACAGAATCTTCTGCAATAAAGTGGCTGAGCTGACCTTCCCTACCATCTCGTCTTGTGGCTTGTTCAAGTGCTGTAACTTAGGCCTCAATAACAGCTGCTTCTTTCTCTTGCTGGAGCACCTTCCTATATTCAGCAGTGGTTTTCACCTCTTCTTCTAATTCTGCCTTCCTGCGTGCAGTGACAGCCGCTGCTTTCTTTTCTTCCAGTTTAAGTTTCTTAAGTTCTATGGCTGCTTCTTGTTTACTATAAAGTACTTTTGATTTGGCAGCCTTCAATTCCATTTGCAGTTTGAGCCCATAGCGGACCTACTGGAACGTTTTGTACTGTGCGATTTTAAAGAGTTAGAACTTCTAGAAGTTCTAGTGCTGTGTTTAGAACTGACAGAGTACTGGGACTGTTTTTTTCTCTGCTGGATCTGTATGAGTTGCTGTGCCTTTAATTGCCTCTGCCTCCATGGCCCAGCATGTGAGATCTGTGGCTTGCAGTCTCTCTCTTTCTCTGAGCCAAACTATCTACTGTATTTTTTCTACTTAGAAATTGGCAGCACTCTTGTGTCGCGTTCTCGAGGGCCTTGGCATACTGTCAGGTCCTCAAGGCAGCACTGGGAATCGTAAGCCCTTGGGGATGGGACGACTTTCCTATGAAGAGAGGCTGAGAAGGCTAGGGCTTTTCAGCTTGGAGAAGAGACGGCTGAGGGGAGATATGATAGAAGTGTATAAAATAATGAGTGGAATGGATCGGGTGGATGTGAAGCGACTGTTCACGCTATCCAAAAATACTAGGACTAGAGGGCATGAGTTGAAGCTACAGTGTGGTAAATTTAAAACGAATCGGAGAAAATTTTTCTTCACCCAACGTGTAATTAGACTCTGGAATTCGTTGCCGGAGAACGTGGTACGGGCGGTTAGCTTGACGGAGTTTAAAAAGGGGTTAGATAGATTCCTAAAGGACAAGTCCATAGACCGCTATTAAATGGACTTGGAAAAATTCCGCATTTTTAGGTATAACTTGTCTGGAATGTTTTTACGTTTGGGGAGCGTGCCAGGTGCCCTTGACCTGGATTGGCCACTGTCGGTGACAGGATGCTGGGCTAGATGGACCTTTGGTCTTTCCCAGTATGGCACTACTTATGTACTTATGGCCCCTGCCACGGAGCGGCAGAGGCAGGCAAGACCGTCTTGGAACTGGACGTCCGGAAGGACTGGACCGGAAACTCTGGACTGGAAGTAGGCAACTGAACCGGCAGAACAGGAACTGCTTCACCTGTACTTAGCCACCTTTCCGCTAGAGTTGAGCTCTAGCGTGCGGGCGGCCGACAGGACTTGTAGGGCAAGGCCGGAACTGAAGATCCAGAGGACCCACCTCGGGTCTAGGAAACACAGGGGAACAATACTAGACTTCACTAAGTGCTGCACGCAGCCGCTAAGCCAGACACACCAGACAAACTAGACAGACAGAAGCTTATCAGGAGCAGGAACTAGGGCAGACATGCAAGCAAGGAAGAAGGGGAGACTGGGAATGCCCCCTGAGCAAACCCACTAGCTAGGTCGAGGCAGGTAACAGGATAAATCCCCCAGAAGATACACGCTAGCTAGACAGATACAGGAATCAGGATACATAAGCAGGGATCCAGATAAGCACACAGGATATACAAGCAAGGTACAAGGTAGACACATGGGACAGAAGGTAGCTAGGCAGAGCGGGAAACCGGATAACACTAGCTAGCCAAAACCAGGACTCAGGACGAACAAGCAGGGACCAGGCTGTGCACACAGGATATACAAGGATCAGGATGTGCACACAGGGAAGATGGCAGCTAGGCAGAGCGGAAAGCCGGATAACACTAGCTAGCCAAAACCAGGACTCAGGACGAACAAGCAGGGACCAGGATGTGCACACAGGATATACAAGGTTCAGGATGTGCACACAGAATATACAAGCAGGGAGTAGGGCAGGCTGCAAACACAGACGGGGAAACCAGGCCTGAACAGCAGGCTCTAAACACAGACTAAAGACAGAAGGCTAGCAGCCAGGATGTGCACACAGGATATACAAGGTTCAGGATGTGCACACAGAATATACAAGCAAGGAGTAGGGCAGGCTGCAAACACAGACTAAAGGCAGAAGGCTAGCAGCCCACGCAGAAGGACAAGCAGCCCACAGGTACTGGGAACCGAAGGGCACTAGCCCACACAGAAGGGCAAGAAGCCCACAGGTACTAAGCAGAAGGGCAAGCCCACACAGAAAGGCAAGAAGTCCACAGGTACTAAGCAGATGGGCAAGCCCACACAGAAAGGCAAGAAGCCCACAGGTACCAGACAGAAGGGCAAGCCCACACAGAAGGGCAAGAAGCCCACACAGAAGACAGGCTTAGAAG
This sequence comes from Microcaecilia unicolor, assembly GCF_901765095.1. Classification (NCBI taxonomy): domain Eukaryota; kingdom Metazoa; phylum Chordata; class Amphibia; order Gymnophiona; family Siphonopidae; genus Microcaecilia; species Microcaecilia unicolor. Next base: position 101,307,950 of record NC_044038.1, read on the forward strand.
CAGCGCAGCAACACACTAACCAACTTGTCGGCCTCTGGGCATGACCCCAGACAATGACACCATGCGAAGGCCCTGACTGCAAGCACAGGCCTTCCTTATGTTTTAAATTCCCCCCCTTATAGACCTCTTTCTGACTCCGTCACACGGGGGACTAAAGGTACTTAGTTCATATATCAGGTTCTGTATAGTTTCTCTAACCTCCATTGTCACCCAATCATAAGGGGGTCTGTTCTGGGGTGGCATTAGGAGCCGTAATTGAAAACTAATTCCCATAACTACAGCTTTCTGTTTTTCTGGGTCTAGGTATATTCTGGGCCATTTATGTTCCCACATAAATCTTATTAAACATCTGTCTAAGTTTCTGCAAAGACTGAGTGTCACTTGTATATGATCTACCTTGTAGACTAAATGTTAGGTAAAGAGAAGATAGAATCAATAAAAATAAAGACAGAGATAGGTTTAGATAGATAAGTACATTTTATTTCTTACCCAAAGACAAGTCTTCAAGTTGATACAAATACAGACATCAGATTCTGGTTTCATCCGCACAGGGCTTCGCCGTCTGACAGAAGCTTTGGAGAGGACTCTCAAACTAAGCCAAAATCTGCCATCTTTTATACTCTATCCTCTCCATAGAAGTGAATGGTGAGAAACCTTGCTCCTAATCTTTCTCACTTTCTGAGATCATACTTTCCCATGCGATCTGCTATCTGATGTGCCCACCTCCTTCCGTTCTCAGCTACTGCTAATTATCAACATGTTTTGGGAAGCGTTGAGATAACAGTTTCTCATCTTCCGGCTGCAATACTTTTCATACTTTTCATACCTTCTCATGAACTCTGTATTACCTCTGTATCATTGTATACCAAAACTAATAAGCTCCATTTTATTCATCTGATCTTTCATTACAGGTGCTATATTTGAATTAAAAATTGTACCAATTTGTGGCAGGACTCATTGTTCAGACCTGCTTTTTGCAGATTCTCAAATATTAAATCATTTCAGTACTTTTTAGCAGTTTAGGCTGTTTAAGGTATGTAAATTGACCCACCACTATTCCAGTGGATGGATCCCAAGCGGGGACACATATTAACTTACAGGAAAAGCAAGTCCTTGCTCAGCCAGTCATAGATTTTTAAACCTAGCTGGTATTTTTACAGCCTGAGTCCTAAAATCTGGCCTTCCACCCTTCCGGTGGGCATCTTGCTGTAGTATAATTATACATTCCCCACTTGTCACCCCCTCTGAGGAGGGGTGACACAAAGCTCGTCAAGCTCGTCATCATCCATTCCAGAAGGTGGCAAGCTATCAAACGAGAGGGGGAGTTTTGTTCTTATGGATTGCTAGCAGATATTATGCAAGACAGAAAACTTCACTCTTAGGTGGTATTGTTTTGGGCATATGGAATTCCCTTTATATTACCCAACCCCTTGGGCCTTAATCTTGATGTTACCCCTCTTGAGGCGTACTCAAACCTGTAGTGAGAGAGGTTTTATGAATGGGACTAATCCATGAGCTCATTCACAAAATCCCATGAAGTATAGGTATACGGGTAATAGCAATTTCAGGTGGATCATACTAATAAACACTTTCAGGTCTTTCTATGACTTCTATTGTATCTAGTGCATAGTACATGGGGAGATAACCTAATGTATGTATCTCAGTGGTTTTGATTAAGTATTGTTATGGGCTCAACAAATAGTACTCTGATTGCAGGCTGTTTTAGGTTGTCGGTATGCAGAATATCCGTTACCCCACTTGGAGCTTAGTCAGACCTACAGAAAGACATGCAGCTCAAGTAAGCCTACACCAAAGTTAAACAATTGCATAACAGGTTGATACTAACAGAGTTTACATCTACATTATGATATCTTAGCCAGTATTAGGGTTTGATGTTACCCTTGTATCTGAACAATATCAATTTTCACTTTAAATTACATAAACAGAAATGACGGGGAAACTCGTGGAAAAACAATTAGAACAATTAAAGGAAATAATAGGAAAATAAAAATAAAACCTTTTCAATATCTAGACAGGATTGCTGCTAAACTGAAAATAAAACAAAATATGAATCTATAATGTCCATAAACAGCAACAGTAATTCTCAAGTTAAGTATCAGTTCTAAATTCTCTTTCATCGATCATGGTTGAGGCGGTGGAAGCGCTGAAGAATCTGGAAGATCTAACAGGGCTGGGTTTTCAGGCTGGCTTGCTGAAGGAAGTTGCCGGTCTTGAGATGGTTAGGCTGGTAACATCTGGTTCTGCGGCTGAGTAAACACGTATATCTTTCACATGGACCCAAGACTAGTGGTCCAGTAGTTTGCAAGGTGTAAAGATTATTGCCACAACCTTGGGGGATCTAACATCATTTGGGCCAGGATAGATTTTGAAGACGTACTTGTGGTGTACAAAGTGGGATCTTTTCATGTCTTTATTCTAGGCATACACTATCATAATCAGTCCATCAAGAGCCAGAGGCTGGCAAAGGAATAAGCAAAATAACTGTATGCTTGAATGATACATTGCTATATCTTAGTGGGCATAATGCGGTGTGAATTGAATAGACATGAAAGACAATGTCAACATGGAGAAAACAGTGTTAATTAGGTGCAAAAGCAAAAGGGAACCCAGAAGGGTTCAATAATGAAAAGCCAATTTACATAAATGCAAGACAGATTAGTAATTATTACAAAGGCATGATCAAATAACAATGGTAAAGTATATGGAACAAAAGAGAAGATTACAAAAAAAACAATTAAAAATTTAGAGATGATGGTAAATGTTCAACTATTGATGTATGGAGGGCAATGCCTCGCAATCTATCGCCAATAGATATGGAATCTTCACCTACGATGACTACCATTCACCAAGAGTTGAGCCCTCAGCTGCAGGAGGCCAGCAGGACTTACGAGTTAGATGATTCAAAAAGAAGGGTAGCTTAGGAAATAGTCATAATCAAAGCAGAAGACTAATGTGCAGAAATTTAAAACTCATAACTAGTCCAGGTGATGGAAGTATCTTCTGGAATCACGGTCGATGTTTGTTGTAAAAGAGAGCTCATATGTAAAGTGTCATGTAAGTTCTGGAAAAGATGAGCCTGCAAAAATATTTAATATAGCAGAATATTTAAGAGCATAACCAAGAAGGTCTAAATTAAGGACATCATTTGGACAAAAGAAAATTCTCATTGGAGAAGTTGGTGCTCCTTTTTCTTGCCAGAGGTCAGTTGCAGTAGAAGTACTAAACTGAAATAGAGGCGGTAGATCAGGAATTGGATTTGCAGTCTTCACTCAACCTACAGGACTTAATAAATAGAGATGAGATACGAGTAATGCCTAGTAGTTAAATCTTAGCACAGGATCATTAGAAAGAAAAGTCAAAGAATGCATTGCTAGTTCTTTGGGGCACCAATAGGAGCATAGTTTTAATATATAAAATCATAAGTTACAAGTAGAAAACAATTTTTCTCTGTAGATGAGATGTTGCTGGCTCAGGAAGTCAACAGAGTCTGAGGAAACATTGTGGTCAGAGTCTGCTCCAGGAAAATGTAGCCTTTAACATGATATTTTAAAAGATAGAGAAAAGGCAATATCAGAAAAGAAAGATGTAAAAACTATATATTTCTATGAGGCCTCCTCACGTGACCTTTACAAGGTTTAATAGGTCAAATGAGAAGGACAATAACCTATAGTCCTCTGTAACAGTTCAGAACTAATTTGGAAAATAAAAATTATATTAAATTTTAAACTGATCCTTTTTATGCTTTCACAATTTGGGCCCTAAATTATGACAGCATATCAAGATTCACATACAGAGGGATAGCTAGAAATAAGCTTATATATTCCCAGGAATCAATTTACAATTTAGAATATATTTTAAATACAGAGGAGAAGCAGCTCTATAAGTAGGAAACGAGTAGAAGCATTTATTAAAATATTTTAGTAAAATTCAAAAATCAAGAATATAATAACAATTTTTATTAATGCAATAAATGCACAAATTGATCAGTAGGATATGTTCATATGACAAATGGAACAGCTTGTAAGCCTTCATTGTAAATTGAATTCTAAACAAAGAGTAGCAAGGATAACACAGAATCACAGTCATTAAAAATCTGATACACGTAATGAATTTCTTTATCATATATTGTAAAGATGAACTTTAGAGAAAATAAGAACTACAAGGGTTAATCTCTGTCATTTGGTCTTAAGGATATCACGAAATAACGGTGCTTCCTGTATCTAATTTGAGTTTACTGCTCACTGCAAGCATTGGATATAATGGTGACTGAAAATAGGTCTATACCTATACCTGACACCAAAGTGGGGGGGTCAGGCAAAAACTGTAAGTTGAAATTTTTATATTAATACGTCATGCTGGTGTAATTAGTCTTCATAGAATTAATACTGCAGGAGAGGAAAAGGAGGAAAAGAAGGTTATTACTTTATCTGTTTTCCATAGGTACGGGTCTCAATAAAAAGGAAGTTGGCAATTGTAGCTAGTCTTTTCTGAACATAACTTTAAAATAATAGCAAACTGAATTTCTTTAGTTCGAATTTACCAGTTAGTTGTGTTATGCAAGGGTTAATCTTGAAACCCTATTGGAGCCCGAAATGCTGGAACTCTGTCTTAAAACCATAAATCTTTAAGAGGCAGGGAAGGAAGTTTGAAAGTTGTAGATAAGACGTGAAAAGAAAAAATTAAAACAGTTAATTCATTATTACGGAACACATCCCCAATAAAAAGCCAGGAAGTGAACATCAGCACTGGTTATTTTAAACAACATCACAAATAAACAGTGTGTTAGATGGCAAACCTTTTATAGTAAATATCTGGAATAATTATGCAATTTTCAAAGAACACATACACGGACATACACTTATAAAATTAAAACTAAAGAGTGCTTGCATTGTTAGTGAAAGCAATTTACCAGAAATCAAAAACAATCAGGTATGTAACATCGCGTTATAAATCAAACAAACATTGCTTAAATGAAATAATATACAATCATGAAAAAAAACACTCCTTTGAGATTTACTACCACTGCAGTTGATAGGCAATCTCGCAGAGTAACCTTAAAGCACTAATTTAAAACTAAAGAAATGATTCCTTAATAACTAGCTGGTTTAATATATGCTATAGGAAAATGAACTAGATTAGCAATATATATATATTGATTAGATCTAGAACCTGGTACAAGGTCAGTGGTTCACAAGGCAGCTTCAGGGATAGCAAGGAGATCTAAAAATGATAATGTGCTAACAGTTTACAAAAACATGCAATGATTATCCTAATAGTAAAACATGCAGAGACATAACACAATCATACTCACGCATCTATTAATGTGCTCCAACAAAGGGATCCAAAATAAAAATTACTAATTGGCGGAAAGCTCAACGCTTTAATCGCAAGTGACATTAGGAGAAAGCAAGACAAAAACTGTGAACAGAAATATGCCTAGAGAGACAGTACAAAAGTAAATAAATACGTAGTGTCAGCTATTATATATTTATACTACTCTATCCCAAATTAATAAATACTACTCCCCAGAGTGTGCTTCTAAAGACAGGAATAAATCTCGGTTTCTACTGCCTGCCAAGAATTATTCCGGTTACAATTGGCCATGAGCTCCAGCCCATGATAGAGCCCCCAAAAAGGGACATTGCAAACACTCCCAAAAAGAACTCAAAAAAACCAGCGAATAAGGTCCTATGAGTTGAAGAGCAGCGGTCCAATGGATTTCCGCAGATTAGGAATCTTCTCTTTTACCACTAACCCCTCTAATGGACCTACAGTGGTTTGGAATATTTCTCGTTTACAACAAAACACTGAAAAATTTATGGTGAGGAATTTTCTCTGTTGCCACTAACCCAACTAAAACATTGAAAGACTATGAATTTTCTCTGTTACAACTAGCCGTTCAAAAATATTGAATGCCCTAGTCAACCTGTATACAATCTCAACTAATGTCTTAGGCGTCCCTGTATTGCCACAGCGATCATCTATACAGGTAACCCATAGGTGGGCAATAATGCCGAAACCGCAGGCCACTCCGAAAATGGAATGGAAGTCTGCTCCTACAAATTGAGATACCGTCATCCATTGAAGGGTCACCTTCGATGGATGTAAGCCCCCAGGCATCGGTATCAAACCCAATAGTTATAACGTGACACTGGTATATAAGAAAACAATAAAAGTATAGTATGTCCCAGGAAAAAGCCCCTGAAAATTACTATAGAAGTGGTAGAAAAATAGAGAGAAAAACGAAATATTCCAAGGCAAAACAAAACAAATGTAAGCTCTTCGAGGAAGGCACAGTCATAAAAAAGTCATTAGTTGGAACACATTACCAGAACTAAAAATGCCAAAGACATCACTTGTCATGCAGCAATGGAAAATAGAATTTTCTAGCCAACAAGCCAGTGAAAGGAAACACCGATTTCAACAAAAGGCAAGAAAATGTATATTAACAAAGACATTATAACATGTGTAGTCGGGAGTTATAGCCCTAGAATAAATGAAATAAAGTTAAATACATATTAAATGCTTTTGGGGCGGGTACCGGATAGGTTGGAAGTAGCATCTAAACGGGAAAACATAAGAGAAGCATGTAATTCAATAAATTGTCAAACAGGACGCCAAAATCGTGGTGCAAAGATGACAAGTTAATACCTATAAATATGACAAATTACACTCAGAAAAGGAACATAATAAATAAAATAAACCCGAATGCAATGGCAGGAAGCTTTTGTGGCTAAACAGGTGAAAGGGAAAAAACAAATTAAAACATGTGATTCTTACACCAAGAACTTCTAATGATTCGGCATAAAACATACATACTAGTCAGTGACTGAAATGGTATGTCTAAATGATGACAAACAGAACAGCTGCAGCATTAGAAGGAAAGAGAAGGTGGGTTGGGTTATAAAGAAACAACAGGAAATAACTTGAGATGTGAAGCAACGCTGTATTATCATGGCACGCAGCCATTATCTTCTCAATCGGAAAGATAAAACATATTTTATATGCATATCTATTAAGGTAAAAGTAAAGGAATGCTTCTATATAGTACATAATACTTCTACTATCATATAAGTTATACAAGGGATTATCTACGTAGCTCTTAATGTAACAATAAACCACTGTAATTTTATGTGACTTTCTGTGTTGGATCCCGGTTTACAATGCTGTCGAGTAAAAAACAGAAAATTTGTTATAAAGACTTACACAATTTAATTCATTATAGAACCATATTATTTAAAAGTGATTGTCATTCTTAGAACGTGGAAATATTCATCAAGAAATATTATAACCTAGTTCATTATTACAAGTGTTTAAAATAAGCCAGGACGAAAATCACAATGCAAGCGAGGAAGTGTAGTATTTCTTGTAGATAACGTTATAATATAGTCCTTAAAATGGGACTTAAATATGAGGACAATTTATAATTCTGACAATCTATAATACTGTTCAAAAAATCAATGTTTCCTGAAGATAAGCAGGCTTGTATTAAACTAACACGATAGTACGGTGCTGGGGCTGTAACTTAAACGAGTACACCATTAAAATAGAGTACAAGAAACCTGAACTATATGGGTATCGGAAATGCAAAGCATACGAAAATCTAAGCTAGAGAGTGAATAAGATCTCCTCACATCTAGCGCAGTATAACACAAACAGTAAAATAGATAGTGCAAACAATAGAAGTTGATATATACAGAAAATTATTATAAGGATTTAATGTTGATGTAGGTGTTATAGGAAAAGGAAAATAAAAACCAGAAGGGAAGAGTGCTAAGAAGCATTGTAATGTGATCACAGGAAACCACACTAGGACAAAGAAGGAGAAAGCTGATTTTTAAAGGGGAAAGTCAAGTAATGTATGTTTGAAGGAAAAATATCCTTTTAAAACTTTGTAACCACATGGTGTAGCACAATAAGGTCTATCAAGCTGTCACTTGCAGCACAAAAATAAAGAAACCTGTCTCGGGGTTAAAATCAAGGCTCAGAGACAGAATGAGAAAGCCTTTGTTTAAGGGAGATGGAATGAAATAGAGAGCAACACCCAAAAGTCAAAGCAGTATGAGCCGTGAATTTTGGGGAGTGGGAGACAACGTCCTAATAAAATGACACAAAAGAGGAGAAAAAAGTATGCCCTGATAAAAGGAGAATGCAGAGTAAGACTAAGATACAGTGAAAGCCAAGAAATACATCCGTACAATCTTACATGCTCAGAAGTGCACTTACAACGGACTTGGCAGCATGAGGCATGAAAAGATAAGTCATTTTACAATTATGGTGCCTGCTTAAGGAACCAATTTTGAGGGGAAACCGGAGTTGAAAGATACCTGTGTAAAAGACTGTTGTACCACTTCAGCATAGAACAGGGACAAAAACGAACGGAAAAGGGGAAAAAAAAAAAAAATCACTTTTTTTTGAGCTTTCAAAAGTGAACTCCTCTGCCAAAGCAGTGCTGGACTGATAAGGCAGCTAAAGTGGGCAAGCTTCCCAGATTCTCATGTCCTTGAGATAGTGAACTACAGCACTTGTTAGGGAAAATCTTTAAAAGCTACAGAAAGAAATGGCAGTTTCGGAAGCCTGGATAAGGATATTTAAAAAATGTGAGAAAAAGGGGTTTAGAACTTACAACTCTTCGGGCAAGGTGAAATAGATTTACAAAGGCAGATTCGAAGCCCAAGAGGGAGTATATATTTAATAGTAATGTAATAAGCTTTGTTCCGGAAAGAGAATCAACCCTCACAGCACATGGGACTGAGAAGGAAAAAGAAAAGTTTTCTAGGAAATCAAAAAATAAAAAAAAAATGATTTCTGGTTTGCACAAGAAGCCAAAAAAGGTGTATGTAAGGTATCAAGTTACCCCAATTGGTACCGTGCGGGCCACAGCCTTATAAATTTCACACGGACCACAGACATATGGTGTAGGAGTCGGTAGAGCATCAGAGAGGAGGGCAGGGAAGATTATTGTGGCAGAAAAAGGGGGACAAGAACAAAATGTTGTGGAGGAAGGGATTCAGATTGGACTATGGGGGTGGGGTGAGAGCACAGGACTGAATAAAGAACAGGAAATGCGCTTCAAAGTGAAAAGGCCAGGCCAGATTTTGACAGATGGAAACCGGTACCGTGCATGACAACGGCATAATGAGATGGGGTGAGAAATAAGGAAAGCAGAGGTGGAACAGCAGTCCAAATCAGACAGAGTGCAGAGACACACACAAAGATGTAAAAGAAAAAGAACGGACACTCCTACTGACAAAAATAAGTATACCCACTACAGTTTCCCACAGGCATAAGGAGAAACGGAAATCAGAGGTTGTAATACAGCGCTAAGAAAAAGAGCCAAGAAAAGTACAGAAAGAGGGGGGCCTGTGGGCTGTTAGAGGGAAAGCATAGTGCAGAAGACTGAAAGAATACTTAGAGAGATAAGGGGAAAACAGCAATTGGACGACGGCAATCAGCTACAAAGTTGAACACCGTAATTACTGTTTTCAGCTAAAAAAAGAAAGAGAGTTGTAGGAAGTCCAACAGAAAAAGTGAGGAAGAATAGTAAAAGGGACAGTCTCGAGACATTGAAAAAACAAAATCTCGTGGATAGCAGTTTCAGCACCAGATCTAGTGTAAGTGTCGCACACACCGAGTGAAGGCAATAGCAGATGTGGAAAGGTGGGGGCTGTCTGTCAGTTTTGAAGAGTGATTATAAGAACAGAGAAACCAGAAGGATTTTAAGGGAGAGCAATCTTAAAGCGTGCTGTTCTCCTAGAGTAAAGGAAATTCCCTCGATACGGGAACATACAGAAGAGAAAAGAGCAGGATTAGACCCAGGGGACTAATAGGAGAGGTAGGTAGAAGAAGTTAGGATGAAGGAGAACAGGAAAAGGGATTGGGGAGGAAAATAAGGTCGACAGAAGAAGAAAGAACAGAATACATAGTGAGAACAAGGGGACAGGGATTTGAAAAGGAGGGATTAAGACAGAACACAGGGTGGGATTGGAAGCAGAAAATGCGCAATCTCTAAGGATTGTTAAGCGAGAATGCTAGCATAAAGACCAATCCAAAGATTTTGAACATTGAAATAAGCTTACAGCAAAACCCAAATCGCAGTCGCCTGGATTCGTTGTTATGCTTCATTCACACAACAAGCACACTCTTGCGCACATCACGCAAATCAAAGAGATGGACAGGATAGGAGAAAGAAAAAAAGGGTGAGAAAAAACAGAACAGAATATTGAAAGACAGAAACGAAGGTTTGAACACAAATATTCAACCCCACTGCGTTAGTGCAGCGCAGGGCAGTAAGACGTTCAGGGAAGAAAGTAAAAAGACAGAAAAATAGAAGAGTATTTAAAGTAGGGGGGGGGAAAACGGACAGAACATCCGTGTGAGGCAGAAGGACGGAAAGTAGCGGTAGGGAGAGGCAGGTGAGTATGAGAGAAAAAAGAGAGAAGGAAAATAAAGTGACAGAGAGAAACAGAGAACATTTGAACGCACAAAATTAAGTATCCCCTCTTGCGTTCAAAAGAAGATAAAGAAGGGCAGCGAGTACTGTCAGCGTTCGGGGCTCACCACTGTTTTAAATTCCCCCCCTTATAGACCTCTTTCTGACTCCGTCACACGGGGGACTAAAGGTACTTAGTTCATATATCAGGTTCTGTATAGTTTCTCTAACCTCCATTGTCACCCAATCATAAGGGGGTCTGTTCTGGGGTGGCATTAGGAGCCGTAATTGAAAACTAATTCCCATAACTACAGCTTTCTGTTTTTCTGGGTCTAGGTATATTCTGGGCCATTTATGTTCCCACATAAATCTTATTAAACATCTGTCTAAGTTTCTGCAAAGACTGAGTGTCACTTGTATATGATCTACCTTGTAGACTAAATGTTAGGTAAAGAGAAGATAGAATCAATAAAAATAAAGACAGAGATAGGTTTAGATAGATAAGTACATTTTATTTCTTACCCAAAGACAAGTCTTCAAGTTGATACAAATACAGACATCAGATTCTGGTTTCATCCGCACAGGGCTTCGCCGTCTGACAGAAGCTTTGGAGAGGACTCTCAAACTAAGCCAAAATCTGCCATCTTTTATACTCTATCCTCTCCATAGAAGTGAATGGTGAGAAACCTTGCTCCTAATCTTTCTCACTTTCTGAGATCATACTTTCCCATGCGATCTGCTATCTGATGTGCCCACCTCCTTCCGTTCTCAGCTACTGCTAATTATCAACATGTTTTGGGAAGCGTTGAGATAACAGTTTCTCATCTTCCGGCTGCAATACTTTTCATACTTTTCATACCTTCTCATGAACTCTGTATTACCTCTGTATCATTGTATACCAAAACTAATAAGCTCCATTTTATTCATCTGATCTTTCATTACAGGTGCTATATTTGAATTAAAAATTGTACCAATTTGTGGCAGGACTCATTGTTCAGACCTGCTTTTTGCAGATTCTCAAATATTAAATCATTTCAGTACTTTTTAGCAGTTTAGGCTGTTTAAGGTATGTAAATTGACCCACCACTATTCCAGTGGATGGATCCCAAGCGGGGACACATATTAACTTACAGGAAAAGCAAGTCCTTGCTCAGCCAGTCATAGATTTTTAAACCTAGCTGGTATTTTTACAGCCTGAGTCCTAAAATCTGGCCTTCCACCCTTCCGGTGGGCATCTTGCTGTAGTATAATTATACACTTATAAAGGAACTTACTGATGAGTCACCACCAGCAGGACAGAAGCAGGAAGCTCCTTGCCTCCAAACAGAGGCTTGACACACAGAGGAAGTGAGCCCACAGGAAGGACAAGCAGGAGCCATCTTGGATACTGGCATAGAGGAGGAGGCGGCAGCCATCTTGGAAGAGGCATAGCCCACACAGGTGAGGTCCAGTAAGGCAATCAGCACACAGAGCCAGAGAGAAACTAAGACAAAGACAGACACAGAGACAAGCAGAAGCCAGCACAGCCACTGACTCCCAGAAACAGGGTAAGTCTGAGGGTGGTCACGGCCACAGACGTGACATCTTGTGACTTTAGATGGTACTGGTTATGGATGACTTGCAATTGTCCTCTCTGGTGGCTCTCAGTAATCTCTTGCTCCACCTTCAACCAGAGCTTGTCCAAAAGAAAGAGAAATTTTCCTGCTTCAGTTTTATACTTGCTCTCTGGCTTTCTCTGTAAACTTATGTGTTCTTATGGATTTGTTAGAGCCTTTCTCACTACCATAGCTAGCTTGTGTTGTACCTAGACTGCTATGTAATTCAGTGATATCTCACTCTCTTCTTTTGAATGGGCCACATTTGCAATTATGCTGGCAGAAATAACCTTTCTTTTTTACTGTATAGCTGTAAACCTTGGCTCTATGTCAAAGGCGTTAGTATGTTGGGAACAGCAGGTGGGGGAGGGGGTTTGTGCTCAAATGGCTACTTTAGCTTGCTAGAGCAAAGAAGGGGGAAGGTTGCACACCTCCTTGCTCTGTGCACAACACCTGGATTAATTAATTGCTTATGCAGTCCTACGCTGAGGCTCTGTGTAGAACCTTTGGCATCAGGTTGTCTGGACTGAGAATCCACAGAACTTTTCCTTGCTAAGATGGCAAGAGCAATTCACAATGTTTTGTTAAACTTTCTTAAAAATACTGGCTTAGCACCTCTTGACTTTATTAGAGCTGAGGCTGGCTTCAGATTCAATTATATAAGCATTCTCAAACTGTTCCATGTACTAGCATTCCAAGTCTTTTTACAGTGTTATTTCAGGCATAGGCATTGACTCCGTGGGTGCTCGAGCACTCCCAATATTTCAGCCACCGGAAGTTCGTTCCCTCCCTCCGAGTTCCAGGGTTGTCCCCCCCTCCGAGTTACAGGGTCGTCCCCCCCTCCGAGTTACAGGGTCGTCGTCCCTTCCTCTGAGTTCCAGCGTCGTCCCTCCCTCCCTCCCTTTGAGTTCCAGGTCCCCCTCCCTCTGAATTTTAAAAGTCATCTTGATTTACCTCGTAAAGGTTACGGCGGCCGGCAGCAGCGGTAAAAAGCATGCAGGCTCGATGCTTACTTTAGTTTTCCCTTCTCTCTCTCTCTCATCTCTGGTCCCGCCCTTGCAAACAGGAAATGAGGGCGGGACCAGAGCTGAGAGAGAGAGAAGGGAAAACTGAAGTAAGCGCTGAGCCTGCATGCTTTTTACCGCTGCTGCTCGCCGCCGTAACCCCGACAAGGTAAGTCAAGATGACTTTTAAGATTCGGAGGAAGGGGGCCTGGAACTTGAAGGGAGGGAGGGAGGGATGATGACCCTGGAACTCGGAGGGAGGGGGGACCCTATGGAACATGTGGAACTCAGAAGGGAGGGGAGGGGGACCCTGGAACTTGGAGGGAGGGAGGGAGGGGGGACCCTGTGGAACTCGGAGGGAGGGGGACCCTATGGAACTTGGAGGGAGGGCCCTGTGGAACTTGGAGGGAGGGAGGGGGGACCCCGTGGAACTCGGAGGGAGGGAGGGGGGACCCCGTGGAACTCGGAGGGAGGGACCCTGTGGAACTCGGAGGGAGGGAGGAGGGACCCTGGAACTCAGAGGGAGGGACAGAGGGAGGAAGAACCCTGGGAAGAAGGGACCCTAGAACTCGGAGGGAGGGAGGGGGACCCTGGAACAGTGGGAGGGAGGGGGGACTCTGGAACTTAGAGGGAGGGGGAGGGAGAGAGAGAGGGGGAGGGGGGCCTAGAACTCAAAGGGAGGGAGGGATGGGGACCTGGAACTGGGAGGGACTGGAACTGGGAGGGAGGGAGGGGGTCTGGAACTCAGAGGGAGGTGGAGGGGGATGGGGGAGGGAGGGAGGGAGATGAGGGGGAGAGGGAGGGGGAATGCACCAAATGTAAAAAAAAAAATTCAGCACCCCCAATCATTTTGAAAAGTTGGCTCCTATGGTTTCAGGCAAGCCTTATCACTGTTATGCTATCTGACTCCCAGAATGATCAGCATACAATTTAAAGCCAATACTGTACGCATACAACATCACCAAGATACTCTCAATTCTTAAGCAAATCTTAATTTAGTAACTTGAACAAGGAGAAAATAAGTTACAGTTTGTTGCTTGAAAAGCATGTAGCCTCTGCTACCAGAGTCCACTCACAACCAATGCACCCCAGACTCAGGGACTGGGGGAGTACTTTTAGCACATACTGAGAGATAATGTTGTACAGTAGAAGTGGTTGTAGAGGGTAAAAAGACTACAGTGATTTTGGAGGTATGCACTGCTTGCTAAGTCAGAGAGATGCTCCCACCATGCTCTAAGAGGGGAAGAATAAAGAAAAGAAAGAAGGGGGGAGGCACAACAAGCCCAGCATGCTAGAAGGCAAGCAACCACAGGGAGCTGTACATTTGCTCTGAAGGAGCCTATCAGAGAGAACTACAAAATTGCATTGATTTGTAGTCCAAGGACGTACTTTAATCTCATAAAGGTACAAGCACTGAATACTCTATACAAACAACATGCAACCTGCTTCCATGAATATGGGAGCAGAACACTCATAACCCTTCTAGACAATCTCCACAGAAAGTACGACAGGGTATTTGCCTCAGTGTTACTACTTCTAGATTTCTCAGCAACTTTTGACACTGTGGACCACAATATTATTCTAGCACAATTCAGATAGGCAACAGTCCATATGGTTTGGCAGCCCATCACCACTGTGGGTGCTGATCTGCAGGGTACCACAAGGATTGATAGTCTCCTATTTTGTTTAATATCTACCTCGAGTCACTAGCCAAGCTGATTCAGTCAATGAATACTTAGTTCTACATCTATGTGGATAACGTTCAGCTACTTATACCAATTGAGCCAAACTTACCTAGAGCTCTAAATAAACTGAGTACCTGTTTAACAGCAATTCAAGAATAGGCTAAAAACAACAAACTTTGCCTGAACCCAAGGAAAACAAAACTCCTGTGAGTCCCTAACACAAGTGGTCACACACTCAACATCAAAATCCCTTTTGGATGCTAGGTACTCCACCTTAAATCACAAGTCAGTAACTATGGGGTACAGTTAGACTCAACAGACTGATCCCCCATATCCAAGTAACTTTCAAAAGCAGTCTCTCTCCATATATCAAGAAAGCAAGTCTTGCCTCAGTGGTTCACACCATGATAATGTAAACCCCCTAGTGGTGGAGCGGGTAATTACAATAAGTAAAGAAATAAATATAGAGGAATGTCACAGCTTCAAATAGGGTTCCCAAATAAACTCCACGCAACCAAGAGATTTGACAAGAAAAAAATATTAAATATTTTATTAAATGGTAAAGTAAATAGAAACACATGGTTATGTTCCTTAAAGTTGGTACCAATTGTTAAAGTTTGATAGTATTAAATAAAACTATATATATATATATAAATTTTTTTTTTCAAATTTGTGTGCACACAATAATGTTACCTGTGTATCAAATCTTCGCTAGCATCGCTGCTCTCTTGCGTTGGGTACCTTGGTCTTCTCCACATCCACATCTCCTCGGTTGGCGTGGTCAGCTCACCTGCTCAGGAACTCCAGGATACCTACTCCTCTGACTCAAAGAACTAAAAAGATGAAAATCCTGTCTCCCTGTGCTCGCTGTGTGTGCTAACCTCAATCAGTATTTTCTTTGGCAAGGGACCTTGTGGGCTAACTAAATTCAAATAAAAAGATAAGCAAGGGAAATTCCTATCTAGCCCTCCCAATACATGACCCCTTTTCTTTTATGTTGTTATACACCCTCTACTCAAACTGGTGGACTGCTAAACTAAACCCCCTAGAGGCAGGCCCTTCACTGCAGGCACTCACAGGGCTCGAGGCTTAGGCTGGGCAGTGCCTTCCCCAGGGCAGGCTCACATAGCTGTGGACACTCGAACTAGCAGGCTTCTGTGCTGGATCCTCCTGAGGCAGACACTCACGCTGGCAGACACTCTAAAAAAGTTCCTTTGGCGTCTGGGCACTCAGTGCGGGAGGGGAGGGGGTGGTCTCTCTGTCTCTCTCTTTTTGGGCTTCTTCCCTTTCCGGATAGGCTTCTTCTTTACAGGACAGGCAGTCACACGACCGGCTTTCTCCTCTCTGGACAGGCAAGCACACACACGGAGGGATGCACTGGGTGGACTTCTCTGAGATTCAGGGCCCTTGCCACGCTGCTCTCTATTCAGCTCTGCACTGCTCCCAACATGTCTCAGCTCCCCAGTGTGGTCCCTCTTCCTCCTCTGCTTCCCTCTCTGCCTGAAGAATGGCCTCTGTGGCTACTGCTACAGCTCTTCTTCTTGGCCCCAGCTCTCCTGTTCCCCTGCAGCTCGACTCCTCTTTTGTCCCTGGCTCACTCCAGACCCCCTTCTCCTCCTCCTCTGTTCCTGTCTGCTTTGGTGCCCGACCCCTTACAGGACTCACCAGTTCTCTCTCTTCATCTGGGGCTTGTCAGTGTGTCCTTCTCTTCCAGCCTGCAGCTCACTCCTGCTTGGGTTTGATCTTCTTCTCCTCCAGCCTGCAGCTGCCTCTTCTTGCCTGAGCATGCCCTTCTCTGCCCCAGCTTGCAGCACCCTCCTGCCTGGATCCGATCTTCTCCTCTCAGAGCATACTTTCACCCTCCTCTCTTTGCCTGGGCTTGCCTTTCTCTTTCCCAGGCTGCCTCTGGGCTGCTATTCTTTTTTTGCTGTCCCACCCCTCCTGTCCTCTGGATTGGCTTGAAATTTGCGGCAATCTATGGGTCAGGCGGCTGCCTCCTGCCACCTCATTGGTCCAAATTCATGTCTTTTACCAGATCCTCTCCTATTGGCCACCTTCCACACTGCCCCTCAGGCTTGCCTCAAATGCCCCTCAGACTCCCAGCTTTCCCTGGGGCCTCAGACAGCCAATCAGGAGCCTTGTAACAGACTTCACTGCACATCCCCCCACAGTTACAAACTCATAAAATCTAAACAAACCTCTGGCATCTATGGGCACCTGAGTTCTTAGTTTTATAACAGTGCTGGAGCATAAGTACATAAGTAGTGCCATACTGGGAAAGACCAAAGGTCCATCTAGCCCAGCATCCTGTCACCGACAGTGGCCAATCCAGGTCAAGGGCACCTGGCACGCTCCCCAAACGTAAAAACATTCCAGACAAGTTATACCTAAAAATGAGGAATTTTTCCAGTCCATTTAATAGCGGTCTATGGACTTGTCCTTTAGGAATCTATCTAACCCCTTTTTAAACTCCGTCAAGCTAACCGCCCGTACCACGTTCTCCGGCAATGAATTCCAGAGTCTAATTACACGTTGGGTGAAGAAAAATTTTCTCCGATTCGTTTTAAATTTACCACACTGTAGCTTCAACTCATGCCCTCTAGTCCTAGTATTTTTGGATAGCGTGAACAGTCGCTTCACATCCACCCGATCCATTCCACTCATTATTTTATACACTTCTATCATATCTCCCCTCAGCCGTCTCTTCTCCAAGCTGAAAAGCCCTAGCCTTCTCAGCCTCTCTTCATAGGAAAGTCGTCCCATCCCCACTATCATTTTCGTCGCCCTTCGCTGTACCTTTTCCAATTCTACTATATCTTTTTTGAGCATTTTAAACACTCTAAACATTTTAACTAAAAGGTGTCAGTGCTGTTTCTGAGCTGCCCTGAGACCTCTGTACCTCCCTGTAATCTGCAAGATGCCCCCCTCTCAGGGAAAAGGGGGGACAAGGTAAAGGCTTTTTTTTTCTATATTTACAATAACAACACAGCTGGATTATACTCTACATTGTTCTAACTACATAGGGAAAGGGAAATGGGATTTGATATATTGCCTCTCTGTGGATTTTGCAACTACATTCAAAGCAGTTTACATAGTATATACAGGTACTTATTTGTACATGAGGCAATGGAGGGTTAAGTGACTTGCCCAGAGTCACAAGGAGCTGCAGTGGGAATTGAACCCAGTTCCCCAGGATCAAAGTCCACTGCACTAATCACTAGGAAGCGAATAAATTGGGCAATGTAATATTAATGGGTGATTTCAATTATCCACATAAAGACTGGGTTAATGTAACACGCTAGGGAGGTGAAATTTCTTGATGAAATCAAGGACAGCTTCATGGAACAGCTGGTTCAGGAGCCCACAAGAGAAGGAAAAATACTAAAGTTAGAGGGGCATAATCGAACGCGAACGCCCATCTCCATGGGCGTCTATGTCCGAGAACGGGTACTTGAAGGGGCGGGACAGACCATATTTTCGAAAAAAATGGCCGCCCATCTTTTTTTTCGATAATACGGTTTGTGCCCGGCAAATGCATCGGATATGTGCGGATTTGAGCCGGGCGGTTTCGTTTTTCAGCGATAATGGAAACCGAAGGCACCCAGCTCAAAAACGAACAAATCCAAGGCATTGGGTCATGGGAGGGGCCAGGATTCGTAGTGCACTGGTCCCCCTCACATGCCAGGACACCAACCGGGCACCCTAGGGGACACTTGTAAAAAGTTTTTAAAAAACTTAAATACCTCCCAAGTCCATAGCTCTCTTCCCTTGGGTGCTAAGCCCCCAAATCCCCCCCAAACCCACTGCCCACAACTCTACACCATTACCATAGCACTTATGGCTGAAGGGGGGCACCTAGATATGGGTACAGTGGGTTTTGGGGTTTTTTGGAGGGCTCAACATTAACCACCACAAGTGTAACAGGTGGGGGGGGATGGGCCTGGGTCCACCTGCCTGAAGTCCACTGCACCCACTAACAACAGCTCCAGGGACCTGCATACTGCTGTGATGGAGCTGGGTATGGCATTTGAGGCTGGCATACAGGCTGGAAAAAAAGTTGTTAAAGTTGTTTCTTTTTTGGTGGAAGAGGGTTAGTGACCACTGGGGGAGTCAGGGGTGGTCATCTCCAATTCCATCCGGTGGTCATCTGGTCATTTAGGGCACTTTTTTGGGACTTGTTCGTGAAAAAAAGGGTCCAAAAAAGTGACCTAAATTCGCGCTACAAATGGCCAATTTTTTTTTCGATTAACGGCCAAAGGCACCCATCTCTGCTCGGCCAATAAACATGCCCCAATCCCACCTTCACCATGCCTCCGACACGCCCCCGTCAACTTTGTTCGTTCCTGCGACGGAGTGCAGTTGCAGGCGCCTAAAATCGGCTTTCAATTATACCGATTTGGGCGCCTTTGCGAGATGGGCGCCCATTTCCTGATTTGGGTCGAAACCTGGGCGCCCATCACTTTAGAAAATAAGTCATTACTGGAGCTCATGATCTGGTGCGGGGGGTAATGGTGCGAGGGCCGCTTGATAACAGTGATCATAATATGATCAGTTTTGATATTGGCATTGAAGTAAGTCAAATACACTAGCGTTTAACTTTAGAAAAGTTGATTACGACAAAATGAGAAAAACGGTGAAAAAAAGACTGAAAGGAGCAGCTCGCAGGGTAAAAAACTTGCATCAGGCGTGGATGCTGTTTAAAAACACCATCCTGGAGGTACAGGACAAATATATTCTGTGTATTAGAAAAAGGGGAAAAAAGACCAAATGTCAGACGGCGTGGAAGGAAGTCATTAGAACCAAAAAAACAATCCTTCAGAAAGTGGAGAAGAGAACTGACTGAAAGTAACAAGATGAAACATAAGGAATGCCAAGCCAAATGCAAAGCGGAGATAAGGAGGACAAAAAAGGACTTTGAAAAAAAACAGTTAGCGTCAGAAGCATAGTAAAAATGCATAGTAAAAATGTTTTTAGATACATTAAAAGCAGGAAGCCGGCTAAAGAATCGGTTGGGCCGCTGGACAAAAATGGTGTTAAAGGGGCGATCAGGGAAGATCAAGCCGTAGCGGAGAAATTAAATGAATTCTTTGCTTTGGTCTTCACCGAGGAGGATTCGGTGCCGGAAAGCGTATTTGAAGCAGGCGAGTCGGAGAAACTAAACGAATTCTCTGTAAACTTGGAGGATGTAATGGGTCAGTTCTGCAAACTGAAGAGTAGTAAATCACCAGGACCTGATGGTATTCATCCCAGAGTGTTAATAGAACTGAAAAATGAACTTGTAGAGCTACTGTTAGTAATATGCAATCTATCCCTAAAATCGAGTGTGGTACCGGAAGACTGGAGGGTAGCCAATGTTACGCCGATTTTTTAAAAAGGTTCCAGAGGAGATCCGAGAAATTATAGACTGGTGAGTCTGACGTCGGTACAAGGCAAAGTTGTAGAGGCTATTATTAAGAATAAAATTACAGAACACATGCAAAAACATGGGCTGATAAGACAAAGCACGGATTTAGTGAAGGGAAGTCTTGCCTCACCAATCTACTGCATTTTTTTGAGGGGGTGAACAAACATGTGGACAATGGGGAGCCCGTGGATATTGTGTATCTGGATTTTCAAAAGGTGCTTGACAAAGTGCCTCATGAAAGACTCCTGAGGAAACTGGAGAGTCATGGGATCGGAGGTAGGGTATTGCTATGGATTAAGAACTGGTTGAAAGATAGGAAGCAAAGAATAGGGTTGAATGGTCAGTATTCTCAGTGGAGAAGGGTAGTTAGTGGGGTCTCGCAGGGGTCTGTGCTGGGACCGCTGCTTTTTAACATATTTATAAATGACCTAGAGATGGAAGTAACTAGTGAGGTAATTAAATTCACAGATGACACAAAGTTATTCAGGGTCGTCAAGTCGCAGGAGGAGTGTGAAAGATTACAGGAGGACCTCGCGAGACTGGGGGATTGGGCGTGCAAGTGGCAGATGAAGTTCAGTGTAGACAAGTGCAAAGTGATGCATGTGGGCAAGATGGAATCTGAATTACAGCTATGTCATGCAAGGTTCCGCGTTAGGAGTCACGAACCTAGAAAGGGATCTGGGAGTCATCATTGATATGACGTTAAAAACTTCTACTCAGTGTGCTGTGGCGGCTAAGAAGGCACACAGTATGTTGAGTATTATTAGGAAAGGGATGGAAAACAAACACGAGGATGTTATAATGCCGTTGTATTGCTCCATGGTGCGACCGCACCTCGAGTATTGTGTCCAATTCTGGTCACCGCATCTCAAAAAAGATATAAAGGAATTAGAGAAGGTGCAGAGAAGGGCGACGAAAATGATAAAGGGAATGGAACGACTTCCCTATCAGGAAAGGCTGAGAAGGTTAGGGCTCTTCAGCTTGGAGAAAAGGCGGCTGAGGGGTGATATGATAGAAGTATACAAGATAATGAGCGGATTACAGCGGACAGATGTGAAGCATTTGTTTACACTTTCAAACAACAAGAAAACCAGGGGACACAAGATGAAGCTAGAATATGGTAGATTTAAAACAAATAGGAGAAAGTTTTTCTTTACTCAGCGTGTAGTTTGACTCTGGAACTCGTTGCCGGAGAATGTAGTGACAGCATCTGACCTTATGAGTAACACAGATGACAGCAGATAAAGACCTGTACAGTCCATCCAGTCTGCCCCACAAGACAAACTCACAGCATAAGATTTTCACCTTTTAATCGGCGTTATCCATCTGCCTGCTAGCTGATGTTTTCTGGGCGGAGTAACGTGACCTGCACGTCACTACCTCCAATCAAAAATTTTCACCTTTTAATCGGCGTTATCCATCTGCCTGCCAGCTGACATTTTCTGGGCGGAGTAACGTGACCTGCACGTCACTACCTCCAATCAAAAATTTTCACCTTTTAATCGGCGTTATCCATCTGCCTGCCAGCTGACGTTTTCTGGGCGGAATAACGTGACCTGCACGTCACTACCTCCAATCAAAAATTTTCACCTTTTAATCGGCGTTATCCATCTGCCTGCCAGCTGACGTTTTCTGGGCGGAATAACGTGACCTGCACGTCACTACCTCCAATCAAAAGCAAGTTGAATCTTATTTAAACTGAGTAGCAGCGGCGCTCGTGCTGCAAAGAGACTTGAGATAATCGGACTGAATGTGAGCTTTTTAAAGCTGTTTAAACTATGGCAAAGTGTTTTTATTTTGCTTTGTATTATTTTATATGTTTAGATTTTCACCTTTTAATTGGCATTATCCATCTGCCTGCCAGCTGACGTTTTCTGGGCGGAGTAACGTGACCTGCACGTCACTACCTCCAATCAAAAGCAAGTTGAATCTTATTTAAACTGAGTAGCAGCGGCGCTCGTGCCGCTGCGGCGCGCGCGTCGGGTGCGCGCCGGAGGAGCGCTCCTTAGGTGTGCTCCTTGGGGTGTGTGACAGGGGAACAAATAATGATGCTTTTTGTTTTCATCTTGCTGTGCCTCTGGAACACTAATTTACTGCCTTTAATAGCACCTGAGGGTATGCAGGATACAGCATATATCCCAGTACAATGGAGTTGGCGTGCTAATCAGAATACTTTGTTTTCTTGTAAGTTTAACAACTTCCGTTACTTAACGCCAGTCACCTTAAATAATAATATAGTTTCTGATAGTGCTCCTCCTCTATCTTCTTTATCTGTAGCCTTAATTAACTGTAGATCTCTTAAGAGCAAGTTCACATATATTTTGGACCTTTGTAAATTGTATCAGCTTGACTTATTTGCCATTACAGAGACATGGCTTTTATCAGGGGAAGAATCTTATCTCTTTCAATGTCTACCTTCAGGTTACTCGGTCAATTATTCGTCACGTACAGGGAGAAGAGGTGGGGGGTCGCCCCTAATATTTAAGTCAGATTTTAAGGCTCAGGAAATTAAAGATCACAGACTCTCTTATCCTGAACTTCTTTTGTTAAAATTTAGTACAGCTAGGTCTACTTTTCATGTACTACTTTACTACTGTGCTCCATCCACTACGGCAGTGGGGTGGGACCACATTTATCAATCACTTGCAGATGCTACAATTAGGTTCCCAAATCTTTTAATATTAGGTGATTTTAATGTTCATCTAGATGATCAATCGAACCTGCGTTCAGCTAGATTTTCAAATTTTTTACATGATATTGATCTTAAACAACATATGAATGGATCAACTCATACTGCGGGTCATACATTAGATCTAGTAATGACACATAAACTGGATGAAGTGAAATGTTCAAAAATTGTACTAACACCGGTATCTTGGTCAGATCACTACCTTCTTCAATTCTACTTATTAATACCACAGTTATTATATAATGCTAAACCAGCTCAAATTAAAACCAGGAGTCTAAATAAAATCGATTTGACATCTTTACCTTCTTTAGCAGATAAGTTCCCACTAAATTTTGATACACTCCCAATAGATGACCAAATCAAAATATGGAACCAAGTTCTTTCAGCAGCCCTTGACGATATTGCACCGGAAAAAATAATTAATAAAACAACGAAACGTTTCCAACCTTGGTACCATCCAGGACTAAAATTATGTAAACAACAGGTACGTAGAGCTGAACGCCAATGGTTAAGCATAAGACCGCAGAATTAAAGGAAAAGTGCAAACAGTGTAAAAAATATTATTTATCACAATTAAAGGATGCTAAAACTGCATACTTCTCAAAAGAGATAAAAGAAGCAGCCAGTTCGCAGAAAAAACTGTTTCACATTATGAAACGCTTGACAACAATACTAACGAAAATAGAGAATCGCCTGCTATTGACTCTGAAACTCTAGCAAAGTTCTTTAGCTCTAAAATCGAGAAATTAAGAACTCTCTTCCCAAGAGTACCAGGGCTAAGTCATACCGACAATTCCCCAAATTCACAATTATTTGTACCTTGGAAGGATTTTGAAATTCCGTCTGCCGAATCATTATATACCTTGGTTGCAGGTCTATCGCCCACTTATAGTTCGTTGGATCCTATACCTTCTGCATGGTTGAAAAAACATACGTTAGAAGTCCAACAGTTTATGTACTCAATTGTCATGTTGAGCCTTTCTGATGGGATAGTCCCCACTATTTTGAAAGAAGCGCTAGTAAAACCTAGTCTAAAGAAATCTTCATTGGATCCCTTATTACCTACTAACTATAGACCAGTCTCTAATCTTCCTTTTCTATCCAAAGTTATAGAGACAATAGTGTTTAGACAGTTGCAAACTTATGTTGATTCAAAAAATTTGTTACATCCCAGACAATCTGGTTTTAGGAAGGGTCACAGTACAGAGACTATTCTGACTTCACTGTTAAGTGAAATCCATGCTAAATTAGAGCTCGGTTATATTGCCCTGGTTGTTTCAGTAGATTTGTCTGCGGCCTTTGACCTAATTAATCATAACTTACTTCTTGATAGATTGAGTGAGATTGGTATTTCAGGGACAACTATGAAATGGTTTATATCCTTTCTCACGGATCGTTCATTTAAAGTAGTTCAGCAGCAATCTTGTTCTACATCATACAACCTATCATGTGGAGTTCCTCAGGGCTCGGTTTTATCTCCACTACTTGTTTAACCCAGTGATGGGCAACCTTTTGAGCTTGGTGTGTCAAAATTCGCCAAAAAACCAAGCATAACTCGGGTGGTGTGTCACTTCGAGAAAAAAACCATAATTTCGCGATATTTATAGTTTAAATAACAAAAATGTATAATTGTAATATATAACTGTATTTAATAAACCAAAAACTAATTATTTAACTTACCTACTTAGTGACTTCTTTGTTCATCTGTCAGTCGGTTTCTTTTGTTGGTCTTGATATTATTTAACTTGTGTGGGGTGCCGTGAACTAAGATAAGTGAGGGGGAGGGGGAATTCTTTAACTAATCTGCCTATTAGTGACTTTTTTGTTGCTGAATTTCATTGGCTAAATCTTCAATTGAAGGTTGGTATTTTGTACACTTCAAGCCCAAGCAAGCGCTACTAACTTCATCTGTCAATCTGTTTCTTTTGTTGGTTTTGATATTATTTAACGCTGAGAATAAGGTTTCACAAAAGTACGTAGAGGGAAAAATTGTGAGTAAAGCCATTGCTATATTTTTCAGGGTGCTAAAAGTGTCTGGTAATCGGATCCAGGCACTCCAAATTTCCTGGTAACTCAGATATTCTCTTAATAATTGCATCTTTATTCTGCATATCGTGAAATAGAACTGGTGCACATCTTAGGAGAGTTTCTTTAATAAATCCTCCCTCACTGAGTGCTTTTCCATGCTGAGCTATGGAGTGAGCAATGCTCAAACTTGCAGATGTTAAATTTGTAGAACCTTTTACAAATTTAAGGATGGACTTAGATTGGCTCTTATAAAAGTGTAGCTGCCTGGAAATGTATTCCTTCCTTTCATCCTCACTTTTTTTCAAGAGCTGGGAATGATTAGTTTCAAAATGTCTATTTATATTCCACGTTCTGCTTACTACCGTTTCAGTACATAGAACACAAAATGATCTGCCATTTTTTTCTATAATGCCATACATCTCGGTCCATGTCTCTTGAAAGGGTCGGCTACTGCTACTACCACTTCCTTTACTTAACCTTGGTTTTTTATTTTTTGGGTTCTCCATCAGGGGGGCAGAGACAGAAGATAGAATTATAGATAGCCTGTTAGCCCTGCAGGCAATTAGGGGTTAACTAGCCTAACTGACCACCTTATGTAAATTAAGATGGCTGCCGCTATTTCTAATGGCGGGAAACGGCACCCATAGCACATGCCCTCGCCTCTCCCAGCCTCCCCCTCACCTATCTCAGTAATGATGGTCAATTACAAATCCACGACACCCCAGAACAGTAGATTGGATGATGATTGCTGGTAATGGTGATCACAGGGCCCTCAGAGATGCGTCCCCCACGGCATCCCGCTGCTCTCTGCTCCGCCGGCCGGAAGTGAGGTCAAAGATCCCCTAACGGCCATGCAGGAGCCGGGGCAGAGGGACCAGCAGGGAGGGAACAAGCGGAGGACTCGGAGGGAGCCAATAGGAGCACACACGGCACCCCCCAGCGGGTAAACATGCACCGGGGGGGGGGGGGTGATTTCGTCGGGGGGGGGGGAGGTCGCGCTGCACCTGGGGGGGGGCACATCGGCGATCCGCCCCGGGTGTCAGCAAGGAACTCCGCTGCTTCTCTGTATGCGGCCACATGCGGCCGCGTGTCATAGGTTCGCCATCAGGGGTTTAACCTATACATCAGTCCCTTGGCGCTCCTCATTCAAAGAATGGGTATCAGTTTTTATTCATATGCAGTTGATTTTCTGCTTATTCATTATGTTAGACCATCGAACATAGATCTTACACACATTCAAATATGCTTGGATAAAGTAGCAGACTGGTTGACAACATATCAGCTGGTACTGAACCCGGATAAGACTATAACATCTTGGATAGTAGGGCAAGGCACATATTCCCCTGTGGTACCTATGCTATTTGGTCAGAATATTCCAACAGTTAAGTCCTTTAGATATCTCGGGGTCATTATTGATTCCGCATTGACTTTTGAGGAACAAGTATCCGATGTAGTGAAAAAATCTTTTTTTCATCTGAGGCGGCTTCGGTCAGTTAGAAATTCAGTAAGTAAGGACTCTCTCAAAACACTGACATCTGCATATATTACTTCACGTTTAGACTACTGTAACATTGTATATGCTGGGATTACTCAAGCAAACTTAAAGCGATTACAAAGAATTCAAAATACAGCAGCACGTATGATCTGCAGGGCCCGGAGGGATGACAGAGTAACACCTTTACTGCATCGTCTGCACTGGCTCCCGGTCGAAGCGAGAGTAAAGTTTAAGGCTCTTGTTCTGACCCACAAAGCCTTTTACACATTAAATTCTAGCTACTTGTCGAATTTAACAATTCCCTACACCGCTATGCGAACTCTTAGATCCCTAACAGATAACAGGTTAGTTATTCCCCCTCTTGCTAAGGCTAGATGGGAATCTACACGGAGATCGGCTTTTTTCTATTTGTCACCCTCCCTTTGGAATGGCCTTCCAAAGGAGATCAGATTAGAGAACTCTTATCTCCATTACCGAAAACTTTTGAAAACCTTTTTCTTTATAAGCTACGTAGAACAGAACTTAGCATAATGAGATAAGGTCAAAAAGAAAAAGAAAAAAAAGGGGTAGCTTAACTGTATATTAGATTTTTAATTTGTACTGATTTTATTATGTAGTTTATTCTGGTTTGCTGTGCTTTCCTGTCATGAATGGAATTCCTATGTTTGTTTATTTGTATACACTAATTGTTTTCATACATATGTAAACCGTTCTGTTTTGCAGTTGCAATAAGATACGATATATAAATTAACATAAATAAATATGGAATTTAAAGGGGGTTTGGACGGATTCCTGAGGGAAAAGTCCATTGAACATTATTAAATTTTTTTTTTTTTTTTTGGGGGGGGGGGGGGGTTGCCGGGTTCTTGAAGCCTGGATTGGCCGCTGTCAGAGACAGGATGCTGGGCTTGATGGACCCTTGGTCCTTTCCCAGTATGTCGGTGCTTATGTACTTATGCTTATTGTTTCGGCCACTGAGGTTTCCTTACATGAAGCTCAATGCCGTGAAGTATAACCCTGGCACATCAAATCACCTGAAGCCTCTATTATTTTATGAAGTCTCTTTTATTGAATGAATCACAGATAATTTACTCACAGATAGATGTTCAGAAATGTTGCTTCAGAATACAGAGACGTCTTAATTTGGAGGTTGTAGGAGGTAGGAATCTGAGGAGAGGTAGTTGTATTGCAGGGGGGAGAAAGGGTATTTGAGCAGATAGAAATAGTCCAAAGCTGGGTGACTGGAGTGTGCGATATCTCATTTGGAGGGAGATATTCTCAGGGTAAAAATCCAGGTTCTTTACAAGGAGTTCTCAACAAGACAGAGCTATCTTGGCATAGGATGATGCAAGCTCCATGTCTCTGGTTAGATGGTATTGGAATGCCTCATGGCTCAGAGGACAAAAGGAGGGTTGGAGTTTTACGCAGGCTCATGGAGGAGCAGATAGAGGCCAATGGGAACAGAGCCTGCCATCGGGTAGCACGGGATGGTCTTAGGGATAGGAGGGGAAGGTCATACCTGGCTGACCCCTCAGGGCAGAGATAGCAAGGCTGAACAGGAAGTAGTAGTAGGAAGACAAAAGAGCCAAGCTCGGCAGAGAGGGAAAGGAGGTCCGGGCAGCCTCACAACCAGTGGTAACAACTCTTGCACAACCAAGCAAGTGTGGTTGCACTGCCCGTGAACTACATTAACCATAGTGCCTTGCTCATATATCTTTACAATGAGAGTCTGCCCAGCGAAAGTCCTTAGATATGAGAATAACAGCAAAGGCATTACACACACTTTAGGATCAAGTTATGAACTAGTGCAAGGCTGTCGGGGGACAGAACATTTATGTACTTATGTACTTCAGTTTGCACCAGCTCCGGTTGATTCAGAAAGCTGCAGAATGAGTGATTGAAGGTTGTAAGTGAATCATCACATCACACTATGTCTGAAAAAACTTCACTGGTTACGAGTACAATACAGACTCTGTCTCTGATCTTCAAGGTCCATAAAGAAAAAGGGCCCGAGACCATTATCTTTCTCTACACATCTCCAGTATTGCAAAGGTCCTCCCAAGTGTCGCTAACCATACCCTCTCCAAAGGACATCATACAATGTGAAACCCAACAATGAGCATTCTTGAGTAGTCCTCATACTCTGGAATGTGCCTCCTAAAAGGCTTTGCTCAATACAAAACTGTCTGTACTTCATGGAGAAGGTGAAAGCTTGGCTCTTCCTCCAAGCCTTTAATGGAAGAAGCAACTAATTAGATAATCACACACAAAAGGACAAACATGGGCTGCACATTCTGCAGCTGGTCCACTCTTACTCTAGCTGAGATCAGTTAAATGCACCTTTTTTGATTGCATGTGCAATTTTTCCTCGTTAGTCACCCTTGTCATCTATCTAAACTCTTCTTATTCTATCTTATCTTTCTATATGTTCCACGTCTGCTTGTCCTCTTTACTGCGTATTAAGATGTTTTAATGAGTGTTTAGTTGATATTATATGTTTTGTTATTGAATATTTACTGTTGTAATTGTTTCTTGCCTATGTGTAAGTTATACTTACTTTAGGTGACTTTCTTCAAAAAGGTAGCAAATAAATCCTAATACTAATAATAACTGTCCCTTCCCTCCTTACCCTCACCAGGGTGTCCAACATCTCATCTACCTTTTACTACCCCTCTCCCATGTTCAGAATCTTGTCTCTCCTTATTCCCTCATCCCCTGTCTAGTATCCCCCCCACCTACCCACCCATGTCTAACATCTCTCCTCTTAATTTAATTTATTTTTAAGTTTACAGCCCACTTCTTTCAGTTTTTCAATAATACAGAGCAGACTACAATAAATCCTTTACAATACACTAGCCTTATGTCATTGCCCCTTGCACTCATAACCAGCATCTGTTCTCCAATCCTAGCAGTAGAGCCAGTCCTGGGTGCCAGAGGGACAAGAGGGGCAAGCCACACACTGCCTGCTCTCTTTTCAGATCTTACCTCTGCCTCTGGATGTTTCTGTGCACCAACTAAGCTGGAAAATAACATCTCAATCCACGCTAATGTGGAGGCAGTCCACGGTATATGCACAACCAGCCATGGTGATTAAGTACAAAGGGGGAGGAAAGCCAGGACACCATCTTCTCTAGCAACAGTTCTGCACACACATACACACAACACACAAAAATGCTTACAAAAACACACACTAGCACAAACCCAACCTTGCATGAAATGGATAGGTTAAATTTCTAACTCAATTTGAATTTTAAGATGTGAGTTTCTCATGGTCACACAGTGAGAAATTGATAAGAGAAGGGGACCCTCATGATTACATGGCAGCAACACCTACTGGCTGGCTCAGGTTACCCCTCTACCAGGGACTGGAGGGAGCTGCCAACTGAGCCAGAGAAATGGAACTCAGATGTTTAGGCTAGACAAGAAAGAGGGGAGGGGAGAAAAATAGGAATGAAAGTTTATGGCACCATAGCCAGTACTGTAGCAGATTCCAAGGAAGCTGGAAGTTCAAATGAGCAGAAGGAAAGTGACAGACAAAACCAAAATCTTTAGCAAATCACCTTTAACATTTTGAAATGTGAAAGTTTGGTACCAGGCCAAGATATGTGCGTAAAAATTTGCAGTCAATCAAAAGATGACCAAAGAGCACTGTGGGATGTTTTTTCCTAAATCTAATGATAAATTCTCTATATTTCTAGGACCTACAAGTCTCAGAAAGCAGTGAAAAATGATGACATTATGGTTCAGTGAGCCCAAGGAAGATTAGAAGATCTACATTCAAACAGGAGACAGAAGAGCGCACAAAAAAGCTACTTTCAACAACCACCTGCTCGCTTACCTCAAATTAACTTTATGTGAAAGAGACAATCCTACTCTTAAGCCCCCTTCTCCCTCCATGGGCTGCCAAATTATCCATTTATAGGAAGATTTTGGGCCAGTCCTAGATTTATAAAAATCCCATCCTGATGCTGCAGAATCAAGGTCTACAAGTACTGCCCAGCTTTTTCAAAGCCGGGACTGGCCAAAATATCTCCTTCCTGGAACTGGGTAACATGGCAGCTCTGTCCATCACAGGGATGGGCAGCCACAGTTCTCGAGGGCCAGAACCCAGTCAGGTTTTCAAGATTTCCCACAATGAATATGTATGAGATTGATCTGCATGAACTGCTTTCATTATATGTAGCTATACCTCATTCATATTCGTTGTGCAAATCTTGAAAGCCCAACTGGGTTGTGGCTCTTGAGGACTGTGGTTGCCCATCCCTGATCCACCAGCTTGTGTGTTAGGAAATCTGGGTCTAGAAGATGGAGATGGACTCAGGTGTTTGGATACCTTTGCTTATGTACTGATGAAATACAACGATTTAAAGAACTCCTCTGCTATATCCTTCAGATGGATTTCTAGCAGACACCTCTAAGATACCTTCAAAACTCTTTGTTCTCATTGTATGAACAATAAGCAAAATTGTAGCCAGATCTTATTCTTGAACCCCTCTCTGGCTCTAAGTAATGTTGATGACTTTTTGATGTGTCAAGAAGTTGCCAGAAAAGGGATATGGTGTACACTGGGAGCTAATTTGACACAAATGATAATATCTGCTGGTATGTCCTATAACTACTCTGCCCTGTGGGAGTCTTGGGTTTGAGTACAGATGTGCTTTTGAATTTTTTGCTCAATTTGAATAATTTGTAATGTTTTTAAGCAGACTTAAATAAATGTTTATATTTCACAGTTTTATTCTGTAGGGCTGCTTGATTTTTTTGGCCTTGTGATTTACAGATGACTAATCACCCAAGTGCCCATAAAGAACATACGATGGCAAACTAAGGTTTTAATTGTAAATAACTGTAACTGATATATTTGTTTTTTTGTATCATACTTCAAGCTTTTTGTTGAGGCATGTCATAACATTTAGTAAAGTCATCGTTCAGTTGTGTGCCAGTGCCAAAGTTTAACTTCACCAATGTGTGCTCACCCACCACACATAAATGATTCAGTTTAAAACTAGAGCACTGTTGATCACTGACCAGGCATATTCAATTGCACTTAACCAGATTGTGCTGCCAAAAATGCCCGGTTAGTTCCAAGCTGAAACCAGCTTTTTTGTGGGCTTCCCAGGGGTGGTTGAATATCTACCTTATCTTCATATATGCATAAAGCCAGGTAACTTCATATTTACCCAGGTAAATCCCTTTAAAGATGGTTCCTTTAAAGTCCTATGCCAGGGATTTCTTGGTTCACGCACCATTTTAATTGATCAATGAAAAACTCACACCCCCTTCCTAAACCACATGTCCACTACTGACTACTGACAGCTACATATGTTAGCTGCTAAAATTACAGTAGTACACATTTATACTACCAATAACTGTCCTAATAACTGACTAGAAAGCTTCAATAAACTGCCTCAGTTACCAAGACCCTTCTCCGCACCCCTTTGACCTCTTCCCATATCCCTTGGGGGTGTGGGCACCACTGGTTAAGAACCCTTGTCGTATGCATTGGTTTCTGTTTTGATTTCCACTGCACATCATTCTGGTCACCTCATCTAAAAAGGATGTAGTAAAACTAAAAAAGGTTGAAAGAAGGGTAACAAAAATGATAAAGGGGATAGAACACCTCCCTTAAGAAGAAAGGATAAAGAGGTTAGGGCTTTTCAGCTTTGAGAAAGGCAACTGAAAGGGAATACGATAGAAGTGTATAAAATCATGAATGGGGTGGGATGGTTGATTATGGAACAGCTACTCAACACTAAAACAAGAGAACACTTCTTGAAAGTAACAACCAGTAGGTTGAAACCAAATTGGAGAAACTATTTTTTCATGCAGCACATAATTTCAACTGCTGAATCTGTTGCCAAAGGATGTGCTCAATATGACCAACATAAGGGGATTCAAAAGAGGTTTGCACAATTTCCTGGAGCAAAATCCATGAAAAAATATCATCCACATAGACCTGGGAGAGCCCTTGCTTATTTGCAGAAATACACTATGAGAAACTGACCTACTTGTGAAGATTCACCAGGTACTTATGACCTGAACTGAGTGTGAGAGGCAAGATGCAGGGTTCTATGGGCCTTGGTCTGACTCAGTATGGCTTTTCTTTAATTCTGATATCCTGTACTAACATTGAAAGAATATTATGCATCAGAGTCTACTTTCACCCTCTGAAGGGTCCCCTCTGTAGAGTTTTGATCAAGGAGCACTGCAGGGGGAGTCACCACTCATTGTTGGTACAGGGAGTGCGTGAGAAGATCCGCTGGTAAGCGGAGAACTCAAACGCCCCACGATGAGGACAACAGAACACAAAAAGTGGGAGAGTGACCAAGGATACCAGAAACTGGAGGATGTTCTTTAATCAAAAGTTTTGAGTCTTCAAACTTCTAATAAACTTTTGATTAAAGAACATCCTCCAGTTTCTGGTATCCTTGGTCACTCTCCCACTTTTTGTGTTCTGTGGTACAGGGAGCACTGCAGGGGGGAGTCACCACTCATTGTTAGTGCAGGGAGCTGTGGAACTGAGAAAGATAGCGTTAACCTTATGTCTTTAAAAGAAATGCAAAAAATTGTCTTAAGTGAGTTGACAAATGCTGGCTTAGCTGACCTAAGAGAAGACCAGTAAATGCAAATAGAGATGTTTACTACAGACCTCTTTTCTATATTGACAAAGAAAGGCCACTTGATAAGAGAGAGGTTATAGAAGGTCTGAAACTGACCAGTATTTTTGATAGATATCTTCTTTTGGAAAAGTAAAGTATATTTTGTATTTAACTAGAGAAAATAGGTAATTAATGTTAGTCTATTATGAAAAGTAATGGAGAAATGCTATGTAATAGGTTTTTCCATTGTACTATGCCCTTATACTTTATATTTGCTTAGATTAATTTCAGCCTTCTAAAAAAGGTGTTTTGCTGATGCTATGGAATTCGGTGTATATGAATCAATTACCTAATATGTGTTTGAGGGTATAAATGTAAGCATTTGGATTGTCATACTTCAGGGAGACTTCTCTCCCAGTCTTCCCTCCTTATTGCAATAAGATATATTATGCAGCTCTAATAAAAAGTCTAGTTTTACTGATCCTGTGTGGGACAATGTATTTTATTTCTATAAAGTTATGTACTTTCTACAGAGCACCACAGGGTAACACATAATTCAGTGTAATGCATGGTGAACTGAAGAGATACATCAGTCAATGTTAGTGCAGGAGTACTGCAGTGAGATTAATCAGTGTTACTGCAGAGAGCACTACAGGGGAATACATCAGTCAGTGGTAGTGCAGGCAGCACAGCAGGGGGATTCACCAGTCAGTGTTCATGGAGGATGCACTGTAGGGGATATAACAGTCAGTGTTATTGGAGGGTACACTGCAGGGCGATACATCATTCAGTTCTAGGGCAGGTCAGGCTACAGGGAGAGTTGTCAGTGTTAGTGCAGGGTGCAGTGCAGGGGGAGTTACCAATCAGTGTTACTGCAAGATGGAATGCAGGGGAAAGATCTGACAGTGTTAGTGTTGGGTGCACTGCAGGGAGATACATCAGCTACTGCAGGGAGCACTACAGGGGGAGTCGTCAGTGTATTAATGCAAGAACACTGTAGGGGATACGTCATTAGGTGCTAATACATTGTGAACTGAAAGGATATATCAGTCAGTGTAAATGCAGAGAGCACTGCAGGAGGACAGATCAGTCATGACTAGTACAGGGTGCCCCACAGGGGGAGTGATTGCAATTATAATTACAATTACAAGAAATCTTTGTATACCTTTTACAGCTCAAAGTGGTTAACAACAGTAAGAAGCCAGGTGTTCCTGGGAATTTCAAAATAAGTCAATTTCTAAACTAAAACCACAACATATTTTTGAAAGAGATAGGTTTTAACAACTTTCTAAATTTTCTATAATCTTGTACTGTGCTTAAGTTCTGTGGAAGGGAGTTCCAGATCTTTGCTGCTTGATAACCTAAAGTCTATAAACAATAGGTTTTATATCAAACTTCTTTGGGTTGGGAAAACTTACCAATAGTTGTTGTCTAGTTACTCTCCGAGCATGTAAAGTTGGAAATTCTATTAGTTCTACCAAGTATACAGGAGCTTGACCATGCAATATTAGAAATACTACTACTTAACATTTCTAAAGCGCTACTAGGGTTACGCAGCGCTGTACAGTTTAACATAGAAGGACAGTCCCTGCTCAAGGAGCTTACAATCTAAAAGACAAATGTACAGTCAGTCAAATAGGGGCAATCAAATTGGGGCAGTCTAGATTTCCTGAATAGGTTAGGTGCCGAAGGCGACATTGAAGAGGTGGGCTTTGAGCAAGGATTTGAAGATGGGCAGGGAGGGGGCTTGGCATAAGGGCTCAGGAAGTTTATTCCAAGCATAGGGTGAGGCGAGGCAGAAAGGGCGGAGCCTGGAGTTGGCGGTGGTGGAGAAGGGTACTGAGAGGAGGGATTTGTCCTGTGAGCGGAGGTTACGGGTGGGAACGTAAGGGGAGATGAGGGTAGAGAGGTAATGAGGGGCTGCAGACTGAGTGCATTTGTAGGTTAGAAGGAGAAGCTTGAACTGTATGCGGTACCTGATCAGAAGCCAGTGAAGTGTCTTGAGGAGAGGGGTGATATGAGCATATCGGTCTTGGCGGAATATAAGATGTGCCACAGAGTTCTAAACGGATTGAAGAGGGGATAGATGGTTAAGTGGGAGGCCAGTGAGGAGTAGGTTGCAGTAGTCAAAGTGAGAGGTAATGAAGAGTGGACGAGAGTTCGGGTGGTGTGCTCAGAGAGGAAAGGGCGAATTTTGCTGATGTTAAAGAGAAAGAAGCGACAGGTCTTGGCTATCTGCTGGATATGCGCAGAGAAGGAGAGGGAGGAGTCGAAGATGACTCTGAGGTTGCGGGCAGATGAGACGGGGAGGATGAGGGTGCCATCGACTGAGATAGAGAGTGGAGGAAGAGGAGAAGTGGGTTTTGGTGGGAAGACGATAAGCTCGGTCTTGGCCATGTTCAGTTTCAGGTGGCGGTTGGACATCCAGGCAGCAATGTCGGACAAGCAGGCTGACACTTTGGCCTGGGTTTCCGCAGTGATGTCTGGTGTGGAGAGATAGAGCTGGGTGTCGTCAGCATAGAGATGATATTGGAAACCATGAGATGAATTCAGCAAGCCCAGGGAAGAGGTGTAGATTGAAAAAAGAAGGGGTCCAAGGACAGATCCCTGGGGAACTCCAACAGAGAGCAGGATGGGGGTGGAGGAAGATCCATGAGAATGTACTCTGAAGGTATGGTGGGAGAGATAAGTGGAGAACCAGGAGAGGACAGAGCCCTGGAACCCAAATGAGGACAGTGTGGCAAGAAGTAAATCATGATTGACAGTGTCAAAAGTGGCGGATAGGTCGAGGAGGATGAGGATGGAGTAGTGACCTTTGGATTTGGCAAGGAACAGGTCATTACAGACTTTAGTACACATTTTAAATATAAATCTCATCTCCACTGGTAACCAGTGTAGTTTCATAAGGAGCTACTCTGCTGTCTGGTCTGATTGAATAGATCAGCTAGATAGCTGGATATTGTTTTGTCTGTAATTTCTTAAGCAACCTCAAATTTATTTATTTATTTATTTAGAACATTTATATCCCACATATTCCCAACATAGCAGGCTCTATGTGGCTAACAATTTATAAAGAATGAACATCAAACAAATGCAAGGGTGGAACAAAGAAGAAGGCACATCTGGGGGGGGGGGGGGGGGAGGGACAACAGGGGAAGCCAAGGAGGGATGGCAGGAAGTTAAGGAACAGCTGAGTAGGTTTTATCACATAGATGAGGAGTTTCTTAAACAGGGCGTGGTTGGTAGTTTCCCTTAATGCGGATGGCAGAGCATTCCAGTATCGTGGACTCATAAAGCAAAAAGAGGAGGCGAAGAGCAATTTGTACCGTACATTCTTGCAGTTAGGATAGTGGAGATGTAGATAAGTACGGGATGGCTTCTTGGAGTTTCTTGGAGGGAGGTCTATCAGGCTGAACATATAAACTGGAGCATCCCCGTAAACAATCTTGTGGGTTAGAGCACAGACTTTGAATTTGATACGCTCTTTGATCGGTAGCCAGTGGAGCTTCTCACTTAGAGGTTTCGCTGCTTCAAACTGAGATTTACCAAATAGTAATCTCGCCGCTGTGTTTTGCACCGTTTGAAGCTTCTTTAGGGTTTGTTCGTTGCATCCAGTTTAAATCCCATTACAGTAGTCAAAATGGCTCAAAACGAGGGAATGGATTAGAGACCGGAATAGGTTGAACGGAAGGAACTGCTTGATACATCTTAGTGACTGCATGGAGAAGAACATTCGTTTCAGAAGAGCTGAGACCTGAAGATCGAGGGTCAGGTGCGAATCCAGAATGATGCCAAGGAGCTTCAAGTTATCTGCAATAGGGAGGGAGTAGTGCAGTGTAGAAATTGTGCCTGGGATAGATTTATTGAATTGGGAGGAGAGAATGATGCATTGGGTTTTTTCCTGATTTAGCTTGAACTTAAATGCGTTCGCCCAATTGGCCATGAGGGCAAAACTATTCTGTATTGCATCAGTGATTTCAGATAAAGAACAGCGGAAGGGAATGTAAATAGTTACATCATCTGCATATATGTACGGGTGCAGGCCATGGTTGGAAAGGGCCATGGCAAGTGGAGACATCATGATATTAAATAGGGTAGGTGACGGGGGAGTCCTGAGGAACTCCACAGGGGGATCTCCAAGGTGGTAAAATAGCGGAATGGACTTTGACCTGATAGGATCAACATAAGAGAAATTCCCTAAACCATTCCAAGACATAACCACCAACGCCAAATTCAGATAGTAAAGACAGAAG
This sequence comes from Microcaecilia unicolor, assembly GCF_901765095.1. Classification (NCBI taxonomy): domain Eukaryota; kingdom Metazoa; phylum Chordata; class Amphibia; order Gymnophiona; family Siphonopidae; genus Microcaecilia; species Microcaecilia unicolor. Next base: position 101,345,155 of record NC_044038.1, read on the forward strand.
GAGGTTGTGGTCCACCATGTCGAATGCACTGGACAGATCAAATTGCAACAGCAACATGTTTTCCCAAGTGATATTTCCTTCTTAAAGTTGGAAAGGCAAGTAACCAGTACTGTCTTGGTACTGTGGTGAGACCGGAACCCGGATTGGGAGGCATAGAGAATAGAGAATTTATCCAAATAATCAGTGAGCTGTGAGTTGACCAAGCTCTCCAAAGACTTGACTAGTAGCGGGATAGTGGCAACAGGGTGGTAGTTAGATATGATGCTAGGCAGGGCCTTCGGGTCCTTAGGGATTGGCGTAAGGAGAATGCTACCGTGATTGATGGGGACAGTTGGCATACAAAATATTATAATAATTGAGTCATGCTAGTAATAAACATTGAACCATGAACTTAAAATGTTCAGATTCAAAATACTTTTTAATATGTCTAAGTTTTCTAAGAGCCCAAAAGGATTTTTTAATGACATTATGTATGTGAACCTCCTTAGCTAAATTATTGTCTATAATAATTCCTAAAATTTTAAGGGTAGATTCAACTATTCCAGCCGATATTTAAAGCGAGATAACTGGTCGGGTATGGCCACCAACTGTGTAATTCATTTTTATGCTGCCATTCGGTCATTGTCAGTGGCACTTATCTGAACAGTTGCACTGAAAATGACCAGTTAGTGCAGAAGTGGAAGCTGGCTATGTGAAGAGCATTCTGGTGACGTTTCAGGGGCAGAGTCCAGTTAGCTCACAATATTCAGAGCTAGCCAGCCATGTTTACTACTACTACTACTACTTATCACTTCTATAGCGCTACAAGGCATACACAGCGCTGTACACAATACATGAAAAGACAGTCCCTGCTCAAAGAATGTTTAGTGAATAAATAGGACCCCATAAATAGCTGCCCCTTCTTTATGCGCTAGACCATTGCCAGTTAAATCTGAATACTGGCTTACCCGGGCATGCGCTAGCCAGCTTTTGAAAAAACAGAAATGCAATGCCAAAGCCTGCACAGGGCCTGGCATTGAATGTCCAGTTTTAGCGCTGGCAGCAGAGAAAAAAAAAAAACGCTGTCCACTGCTGGCTGAATATCAGCCAGATTGTTTCCAATCTCAATTTCAAAACAGTTCAGATAGTTATTAGGGTGACTTAGTTATCATCAGTGTTAGTACAAGGAGCACTGTTGCGGGTCACTAGTCAGTCTTAGTGGAGGGAACATTGTAGGAGATGCATTGGTCAGTGTTAGTGCAGAGAGCACTGCAGGGGGATACATCATTCAAAGCTAGTGCAGGGAGCACTGCAAGGGGATACATCATTCAGTGCTAGTGCAGGGAGCACTGCAGTGGGATTCATGTCAGTATTAGTGCAGGGAGCACAGCAAGGGGAATCATCAGTCAGTGAAGCACAGCAGGGGGATCATTATGCACAACAAAAGTAAACTATGTAATGGTTATAACACAACCCTTCCGCTGATTGTTCCACAAGAACTTTTTTATTACCACATCACTTTGTATTTGTTCACACCAGAGTCGGCAAATGCCTCTCCGGTACAATGTAAGCCACATTGAGCCTGCAATTAGGTGGAAAAATGCGGGATACAAATGTATCAAATAATAATTAGTCAGTGTTAGTGCAGGGTGCACTACAGGGGGGGTATTCAGTCAGTGTGAGTGCAAGATGCACTGCAGGAGGAATCAGTCAGTGTTAGTGCAGGGTGATACAACATTCAGTGCTTATGCACAGTGCACTGAATGGATGCATCAGTCAGTGTTATTTGAGGGAGTATTGCAGGGGGATACATCAGTCAGTGTTAGGGCAAGCAAGCTGCACTACGGTGGTGGTGGGGGGGGGGGGTTAGTCAGTGCTACTGCAGGGAGCAATGAAGGTATTCATTATTCAGCGTTATTTGAGGCAGTATTGTAGGGGAGATTCATCAGTCAGTCTTAGCTGAAGGAGCACTGCAGGAGGATAAAAATAAGTCAGTGCTAGTGCAGGGTGCACTGCAGGAGGATACATCAGTCAATGTTAGGGGAGGGATCACCTCAGAGGGAGTCATTATTTAGTGTTAATTCGTTGCAGAGTGCACTGCAGGGAGAGTCAGTAAGTGACAATATAAGCTACAGGAACAGAAAAGGTGGAAATATGTGCTAAAATTCAGTTTTCAAAGCTGATAGTGCTGTGAAGAAGTCTGTAAAATGCTTTTAGCCTCTGGAAAAGTTGGTTCATTTAAATAAATACAGATTACATTGACACAGACAAACATACTTTTATTGAAAGGATTCTTTTTTTTCCCCAAAAAATTCACTGTCATGATAATTAGAGGAACAGCTTGGCTCCCATTGTGAGGTCTGGTTCTTTCTTTTGGTTTCTTCTCACAGCTGCCTGACATTGTATTTCCTGAAACCAACAGAGAGACAAACTAAGCTTTGGCCTAGTCATCTGGATAACCCTGCACAGGGCCCACCACTAAGGTCCTTACCTTCTTTCCTTCCGCCCACATGAGATGCTGTTCTTGCATCGACCACCTGAGAGCAGACAAAGAGTCTATTATAAAATAGGTTTTGGGTTCTTAAAGATCAGAGAAACTGTAAACTATCGTTAATTGTAGAATGGTATTTGTGTGATGGAGTTTTAATATTAATAATAATTATTTCTTCTATTATTTATGTATGTTTTTAAACACTACTTATAATGAGATCAGTGTGTGTTACAGTAATCAAAGAAGGCATATCATGCATTCAAAATCATAATATACTGTATATCTTAACATTTCATGAAATGCAATATAGTAATTGTAAACCAGATCATATATAACTCATATGGGAGAAGCTTGCCTACAGAGCCAGGTATGGAGTGTTGCTAGGATTTGGGTTTCTGCCAGGTACTTGCGACCTGGCTTGGCTACTGTTTGGAAAACAGGATACTGGGCCAGATGGACCATTGGTCTGACCCAGTGTGGCTACTCTTACATTCTCTTATGTTTTTATGTCTTTAATCAGTCCTCTATTTCCATAATTTATTCATAGGTATTGAATTCTAAAGAACAGGTACTGCATGAGAAAATGCCTAGGTCTTCAAATGACCCTAATAGGTCTTCCTCATCAGTGATACCCTTAATAAAAAGTTCTCCTGAGAACACAGAGAACAAAATGGAGCATAAGACTTTAAACGTTCGTATAGATATCTAGCTGTTAGAGAGCAAACTGGTGAGAAGTCTTTAGTGTATCTGAGTGAATGTAAGTGGAGATCTGCAGGTAAAGATGTGACCCTGAAGTTATTTATTTATTTATTCCAGAGGCTTGATATACCGCACTGGATCCAAACTGGCTACTGCACGGTTACAGTAATATAATAAAATAAAGTGTGCGGGGGGGGGGGGGGGGGGGGGGAGACACCAGGGAGGGGAGTCTAAGAGCAAGGTAATCCAAAGGCTTCACAAAAGATGAGCTTTCAGCAGAGATTTGAATCTAGCATAGCATGGTTCTTGATGGAGATGAGGTGGGAGAGCATTCCAGAGGGAAGGGCCAAGAAAACTAAAGGAGGATTGACAAGAGGTGGTCAAGCAGAAAGCAGGAAGAACGGGCACAGTTAATCTGAAGGAGAAAGCCACATAAGAACAGCCATACTGGGGCAGACTGATGGTCACTCTAGCCCAGTATCCTGCTTTCAAAAGTGGACAATCCAGGTCACAAGTACCCAGCAGAATACCAAATAGTAGCAAGATTCATGCTACTGATCTCAGTGCTTTCCCCATGTCTCTCTCAATAGCAGTCTATGGACTTTTCCTCCAGGAAATTTTCCAAACCTCTGATACATTAACCTCTGAAACCACATCCTCCAGGAACGAGCTCCAGAGCTTAATTATTCATTGAGTGAAAAAATATTTCCTCCTGCTCGTTTTAAAAGTAGTACCATGTAACTTCATTGAGTGTCTCCTAGTCTTTGTACTTTTTGAAAGAGTAAACAAATCGATTTAGGGTTACCCATTCTACACCTCTAAGTAGTTTGTAGACCTCTATCATATCCCCACTCAGCTGTCTCTTTTGCAAGCTGAAAAGGCCTAACCTCTTAAGCTTTTCCTCATATGAAAGGAGTTTCATCCCCTTCTTTGAACATTTCCTAATTCTGCTATATTTTTTTAAAGATACGGCAACCAGAATTGTACTCAATACTCAAGTTGTGGTTGCACCATGGAGCGATACAGAGGCATTATAACATGCTTTGTCTTATTTTCTATCCCTTTCCTAATAATTCCTGGCATTCTGTTTGCTTTTTTGGCTGTCACCACTCACTAGGCAGAAGATTTAAGCGTATTGTCTACAATAATACCTAGATCTTTTTCTTGGGTATTTACTTCTAAGGTGGATCTAGCATCACTTTGCATTTTACCATATTAAAATTCATCTGCCATTTGGATGCTGTAGGGGTATTTACCTGAGATCTCACCTGAGCTGGTCTTGGTCCATACAAGCTTGACATCTTGTTACAAGATGGATTCTACAACCTCTGACCTGAACACATCTGTGTCAGCAAGATCCAGCTTTTCAGCTTCTGGAAAATTACTAGCAGGCATGCCACAGCCAAGGACATTCTGTGTTACAACCACCTTGTTATCACCCTGAGAAGCTGAAAGGGGAGTGACACCCATGGCACCAGTAAGCCTGGTTGGAGACAGATATGCAGACCTGAAAGTATCCACTTCAGGGTCACGAACAAAGGACTCTTCATACTCATGGAGTTAGCTGGAGAGGATTATGATTGGTCCCGGAGGAACATCTGACGGAGAGGTACTAAGAAAGCGGGAACTAAAGAAAAGTGAGTTGTACTGAGACCATCAGACAGTTGGGACTGACAAGAACGACCTAAGAAGACAAGCAAGGTTAGAAGGCTCAGAGGGAGCAAGAGACTGTGTTGGTCTAACCTTGTGAACTACATATCTGGTGAAAATACAGATTGTGACACCTGCTTTCAGAAGATAGACCCTGAACTGAATCCGAGACAGACTCGCTGTGGATATAGAAGAAATCAGAACCTACCTCATCGAGAGACTGCCTAACAGACAGCATGGTGAGATAACAGTATTTACTTCTATAGATGTCGGGAATTAGTGATTGGTGTTTATCTGAGATAAAGACTGGTTAGGTCATAGCTCGTGGTCAGAGAATATGCTGCTAACAGTTGTATTTTGCATAAGAGGTGTAGTATAAGTTTTCACGATTACAAAATCAGTGTTCCAGTAAGAATCATTTTGCATAGTCTTTATTTTGGAAGCAATCTATTTGTTTTATTATTATCAGCAAGTTATATATTTGTACTTTGCTAAGCCTTGCTGCAGAGCTATTCTATATTTGTATATTCTCTTTATCTAGAAATAAAACTAATATATACTATCTGTGGCTTTGGTGGCTTTCTCTCTAACTTAGCTAATTTTGGTTAGGTGCCAGAGTAAGGTCCTGTTTCCCCTAGCATGAGTCCAGAATATTTGCTTAGGCAGAGTTCTGTAATCTAGGACCTTGGCATAAATAATTCTGTTGAGAGTTGTTTTCCTATAAGAGTTATTTATATTACCTACAATGCTCAGTCTTCCAACTTCCTATACTTTTCCTGCAAGTTTTCACAATCTGCATGCGTTATAACAACTCTGAATAGTTTTATGTCGTTGTCAATTTTAAATGTTGTTCCTATTTTACTCGTCATGAAATTCACTCATTGTTCCCATTTCCAGATCATTAATTAATATGTTAAATAGCACCAGTCCCAGTACAGATCCTTGGGGAACTCCACTATTCACCCTTCTCTACTGACAGAATTGGCTATTTAACCCTACTCTCTCTTTTCTATCCATCCACTGATTCCTAATCCACAACAAAACATTGTCTCCTATCCCATGAGTCACCCATCCCATGCTTTATGAATGTGAACAACTCACAGTGGAAAGTTCTTTCCAGGACAAAACACAGTGAAACCTGCTGAGCAAAATGCTTCCTGGCATGGTCCCAGCTCATGACCACCAAAGTCAGCATTATATTTCTGCCTCCAGAGAGGAGTGTTTTGAAGAGCTACTTAAAAGAATCCATTGGATTAATTGCTAAGCAATGTGTCTTGTGTAGAAAGGACATATATGTTGTGAATGTAGAGAAAATCTTTCTTAATGAGTAGGAGAGGGATTTGAATGGAGGCAAAGGTTTTTTTTTCTCTCCCTTTGATTAGCTTTCAAGAAATAACCAGTAGTTTAAAGTCTTTGGTCTACCCTTGAGAAAAGCTGCTGGCACAGATCTATGGGCCAATGAATCTTTGTTGTTTTTCCAGACTACTAGAACTGTCAAAAGGAGAGAATGAGAGAGATAGTTGCCTAAGGTGCCAAGCTGAGGTGCTCAGTCACCCCATCAGCTGACAGGACACCACAGAAACACACACAATAGCCCTCCAGGGTTGCGTTTCCAGAAATGCTCCCTGTTCCACGTGCAGGACCCAAGAGTCAAGCAGAGCTCCAAAGTTTCAATGCGTGGTTGGACAATGGTACAGGGATGAGGGATTTAGATTTGTTAGCAACTGGGCAAAATTCTTGGAAAGGGGGAGCCTGTTCCGAAAGGATGGACTCCACCTTAACTGAGATGGAACCAGGCCACTGGCGCTAAAATGGGGGGGGGGGGGGGGGGGGGGGAGCCGACATTCACCCAGGAATGCATGGATTGGTGTGATGTATTTTTGAAGGATACTCAGGGAATCCCGATAGAGAGGTTTTGTTACGACCCGGTAGTAGTGAGCCCCTGTGCCCCGACTGATCACGGCAGAGATGGAGTGACACTGCACTCGGTCAGGCAGCCAGACAGCCCCTATCTTCACCTGGGAAGCGACCACAGTTCACCAGGAGTTGAGCTCCCAGCTGCAGGTGGCCACCAGGACTTCTGGAACCAGCGGGGTTGCACAGCCGCTGACCAGGCTGGCAGGAAACAGACACAGTCCAGAACTAGTACTCCAACAGGCAAATAGTCAAAATCAGTCCAGGGTCAAGGCAGGCAGCAAACAAGCAAAATCCGAGAAAACTAGCCAGGGTCCGGTACACAGGAAAACAGGAACAGAAGTTAGTCGGCGAACAGCACTCCGACAGCAACTCCTCAGAACAATTGAGGCCGAAGCAACAAAGGACTGGAGGCAGGGCTTTAAATAGAGCTGGAATCAATCCTAAACATGTGCAGTTGAACCAAGACGGCTGCCCCCAGCAGCAGAGAAACCCAGCGCCCAAATATGGGCTTCCTTCCTGCAGCCAGCCAACCCCAAGATGGTTGCCACAAGCTAAGATGCCCATCCCAAGATGGCCGACCTATCCTGGAGAAACATCACCAAGATAGCCGATTAGCTCTGCCGAACCGGCCGCGCAGGCCTGGAACCAGGTGAGGAACGTAACAGTATCCCCCCCCCCGAAAGCCTCCCTCTTCTCCTCGGCCCGGGACGATTAGGATGAAGAGAGTGATACTCACGAACCAGATCAGGAGCATGGGCGTTGGTTGCTGGTTCCCAGGAGTTATCTTCTGGTCCAAAATGTTTCCAGGACAGTAGGTAAAACAACCTTCCTCCTCGTAGCTTAGAGTCAAGGATACGGTCTACCTCATACTTAGGATCGGGATCACTCTCTGGCACTACCACCTTCTCGGATTCCAGATGCCACTTGGACCTGCAGAAAGGTTTTAAGAGAGACACGTGGAAGGCATTATGCACCCTCAGCTGCCTGGGCAGATGCAACCGGTACGTCACCGCTCCGATCCTGGAGCGTACCGCAAAAGGACCAATGAACCGAGGGGCAAACTTGAGAGATGGGAGCCAAACCTTCTCTCCTGGCTGGAACGTGGGAGCAGCCTGTCTTCTGCGGTCGTACGTCTCCTTGGCCTTGACGGCCGCCCGATGCAGTTGTGCCTGGACCTTGTCCGAAGCCTCCTGAAGCATGCGAACCATGGACTGTACCAGAGGTGAGACCTCAGCAGGAGAAATTGGTGGACGTAGTCGTGGATGACGCCCAAAGATGAGATGGAAAGGTGTAGTGCGAGAGGCAGAGTGCATGCTATTGTTATAGGCGAATTCCACCCAGGGTAGCAGCGTGGACCAGTCATCCTGGCGCTGATTAGAGTAGGCCCAGAGGAACGCCTTCACCGTCTGGTTGACCCGCTCCACCATACCATTAGTTTGCGGGGGTATGCCGATGAAAAAAGGGTGACTACCCCAAAAGCCGAACACAAGGCCCTCCAAAACCGAGAGGTGAATTGGGAACCCCGGTCATTTATTATCCTTTTAGGTAGTCCATGGATACTGAAGATACTGTATGGGTGATGAAATTGGAGGCGAGGCTGGCTGCTGTGGGCAAAGACTTCATGGGAACGAAGTGAGCCATTCTGGAGAATCGGTCAATTACCACCCAAATGACGGTGTTGCCCTGGGAGACCGGTAGATCAGTGATGAAATCCATGGACTGGTCCTCCCAGGGCTGCTGCGGTACTGGCATGGGCTGCATCAAACCCCATGGTTTCTGATGCGAACTCTTCATCTGGGCGCACACCGGACAGGTAGACACATACTGTAACACATCCTGCGCCATCCAAGCCACCAGTACAACCGGACGATCAGATGGAGGGTCTTATGGAACCCAAAGTGTCCCGCAAATCCGGAAGCATGCCCCCACCACAACACCTTCCTGCGGAGCCCCACGGGCACTGCTCTCCAGCACCTGGCACTGGCCCCGGGTATGTAAGGAATGCAGGCCGGATTTAACATGGGGTAAGGCTCCTCCTGGTCCTCGGGAGTCTCAAAGCTGCGAGGCAAGGCATCAGCCTGGACGTTCTTCTCTCCCGGCCTGAATATCAGACGGAAGTCGAACCTTGCGAAAAACAGAGACCACCAGGCCTGGCAAGGGTTTAGTCTGGTAACATTCTGAAGATACAGTAAGTTCTTGTGGTCAGTTTTACTGTGACCGGATGTGCGGCCCCCTCCAACAAGTAGCGCCATTCTTCGAAAGCCAACTTGAGTGCCAGCAGCTCCCAATCCCCCACCGTATAATTCCGCTCCGCTGGGGTAAACTTGCGGGAGAAGAAGAAACAGGGATGCTTCTTACCGGCAGCAGATGTCTGGGAGAGCACGGCCCCTACTCCCAGGGCTGAAGCATCAACTTCTACTAGGAAGGGCTGAGTAGGATCCGGACTGCGGAGGACTGGCGCTGAAAGGAACGCTTTCTTCAGAGTAGAAAAAGCAGCCACCACCTCCGGCGGCCAGTTCTTGACATCCGCTCCCTTCCTAGTGAGAGCTGTAAGGGGAGCCGTGATAAGGGAATAATCCTGGATAAACTGCTGGTAGTAATTGGCGAACCCCAGGAACCTCTGCAAGGCTCGCAGACCCTGGGGTGCCGACCAGTCCTGGATCGCGGTCAACTTTTCTTTTTTTTTTTCTTAACATTTCTAAAGCGCTACTAGGGTTACGCAGCGCTGTACAATTTAACATGGAAGGACAGTCCCTGCTCAAGGAGCTTACAATCTAAAAGACAGGTGTACAATCTAGAGATAAGTGTACAATCTAAAAGACAAATGTAGAGTCAATCTGATAGGGCATACTATATTTCTCGAAAGGTTAGGTGCCGAAAGCAGCATTGAAGAGGTGAGTTTTAAGCAGAGATTTGAAGATGGGTAGGGAGGGGGCTTGGCGTAGGGGTTGAGGAAGATTGTTCCAGGCATAGGGTGAGGCAAGGCAGAATGAGCGGAGCCTGGAGTTGGCAGTGGTGGAGAAGGGTACTGAAAGGAGGGATTTGTACTGTGAGCGGAGGTTACGGGCGGGAACATAGGGGGAGATGAAGGTAGAGAGGTAGTGAGGAGCCGCAGACCGGGTGCATTTGTAGGTAAGGAGGAGAAGCTTGAATTGTGTGCGGTATCTGATTGGAAGCCAGTGAAATGACTTGAGGAGAGGGGTGATATGAGTATATCGGTTCTGGCGGAATATAAGACGTGCGGCAGCGTTCTGAACGGATTGAAGGGGGGATAGATGGCTAAGGGGGAGGCCAGTGAGGAGTAAGTTGCAGTAGTCAAGGCGAGAGGTAATGAGAGCGTGGACGAGAGTTCGTGTGGTGTGCTCAGAGAGGAAAGGGCGAATTTTGCTGATGTTGAAGAGGAAGAAGCAAACAAAAAAACAGCACCACGGGCCTTTAAAAATGGAACACAGATACAGAAAGTGAAAGTGCCTTGGTGCTTTGTAGCTTTTACTATATGAGACGTGGGGACCCCTGACGCGGGTGCTAGTCACCGAAACACGGCCCGTGTCGGGTCTTTTTGTCAAGGCTCATTCATTAAAGAACTGTGTTCCATTTTTAAAGGCCCGTGGTGCTGTTTTTTTTTTGTTTGGACTTTAGTTTGTACTTCGTTCCCTCTCTTTTGTTATATCGAAGAGGAAGAAGCGACAGGTCTTGGCAGTCTGTTGGATATGCGCAGAGAAGGAGAGGGAGGAGTCGAAGATGACTCTGAGGTTGTGGGCAGATGGGACGGGGAGGATGAGGGTGTTATCAACTGAGATAGAGAGTGGAGGTAGGTTTAGGTGGAAAGACGAGGAGCTCGGTTTTGGACATGTTCAGCTTCAGGTGGCGGTTGGACATCCAGGCAGCAATGTCGGATAAGCAGGCCGATACCTTGGCCTGGGTCTCCGCGGTGATGTCTGGTGTGGAGAGATATAGCTGGGTGTCATCAGCATAAAGATGATACTGAAAACCATGAGATGAGATCAGTGAGCCTAGGGAAGAGGTGTAGATAGAGAAGAGAAGGGGTCCTAGGACAGATCCCTGGGGAACTCCAACAGATAGTGGGATGGGAGTGGAGGAAGATCCATGAGAGTGTACCCTGAAGGTGCGGTGGGAGAGGTAAGAGGAGAGCCAGGAGAGGACAGAGCCTTGGAACCCAAAAGAGGACAGTGTGGCAAAAAGTAAATCATGATTGACAGTGTCAAACACAGCGGATAGATCGAGGAGGATGAGGATGGAATAGTGGCCTCTGGATTTGGCGAGGAGCAGGTCGTTGCAGACTTTAGAGAGTGCTGTTTCTGTCGAGTGTAGAGGGCGAAAACCGGATTGAAGTGGATCGAGGATGGCATAAGAGGAGAGAAAATCAAGGCAGCGACTGTGAATGGCGCGCTCAAGTATTTTGGAGAGGAAGGGTAGGAGAGAGATGGGGCGGTAGTTGGAGGGGCAGGTAGGGTCAAGTGATGGTTTTTTTTTAGGAGAGGTGTGACTACGGCATGCTTGAAGGTGTCAGGGACAGTTGCAGTGGAGAGAGAAAGGTTAAGGATACGACAGATGGAGGGGGTGACAGTATGGGAGATGGTGTTAAGTAGGTTGGTGGGGATGGGATCGGAGGAACAGGTGGTGCATTTCGAGGAGGAAAGAAGGCGGGAGGTTTCATCCTCAGTGATCTCAGGAAAGGAGGAGAAAGAGGCCATGGTTGGTTGGTTGTTGGTGGATAGGGCTACAGGCTGAAGAGGAGGTGGTGGCTTGGTAGTGAACTCAAGGTTGATCTTTTGCACCTTGTCGTGGAAGTAGTCAGCCAGTGATTGAGGAGAGAGTGAAGGGGGAGTGGGAGTGGGAGGCACTTTGAGGAGGGAGTTAAGGGTGGTGAAGAGATGATGAGGGTTGGAGCTGAGAGAATTGGTCAATTGGGTGAAATAGTCCTGTTTTGCAAGGAATAGGGAGGAATGGAAGGAGGATAGCATGAATTTGTAGTGAAGGAAGTCTGAATGGGTACGAGATTTCCTCCAGAGGCGTTCAGCGGATCGGGTGCAGGAGCGAACGTAACAGATGCAAGGGGTCAGCCAAGGCTGGGGATTAGTACGCTTTGTGGGACGGGAGGTGGATGGAGCGAGGGTGTCCAAAGCAGAGGAGAGAGTGGCATTGAAAGCGGAGACCGCTTTGTCTACAGTCTCGGAGGACATGATGGAGGGGAGGAGATTAGAGATACTAGAGGATAAAGTGGGGGGGTCAATAGCCTGGAGATTCCTGGAGGTGGTGGTTAAAGTTGGACGGGGCAGAGGGGGGGGTGAAGAAGTGTAAATGTGATCAGGTGATGATCGGAGAGAGGGAGAGCAGAAGCGTGGAAATTGGAGGGTGAGCCGGAGGAGGAGAGGACGAGGTCAAGACAATGGCCGTCACGGTGAGTAGGGGTGGTGGAGCACAGCTGGAGGTTGAAGGAGTATGTTAGGGTGAGGAACTTAGAAGCGTTAGGGTCGGATGGGTCATCAGCGTGTATGTTAAAGTCTCCAAGAATGAGGGACGGAGATGAGGGTTCAAGAAAGACGGAAAGCCAAGCATCAAAATCGGTGAGGAAGGAAGAGAAGGATTTATCAGGGGGGCGGTAGATGACTGCGACTCTGAGTGGCAGCGGGTAGAATAGCCGGATGGAGTGGGCTTCAAAGGATGAGAAGCAGTGAGACTGCGGTGGGTGGAGGGGTTGGAAACTACAGGAGGGCGAGAGTAGTAACCCAACCCCTCCACCGCGGCCAACTGGACTGGAGTGTGGGAGAAGAGATAACCTCCATGGCAGAGGGCCGCGACTGAGGCCGAGTCTTCCGGGGAGATCCAGGGTTCGGTTAGGGCGAGCAGTTGAAGGGAGTGAGAGATGAAGAGATCGTGGGTGAAGGGCAGTTTGTTGCAGACTGAGTGGGCATTCCACAAGGTGCATGAGAAGAGGAGGGAAGAGGGGGGAGGAGGGGAATAGAGACGAGATTGGAGACATCCCGGAATCATTCGCATGGATAGGACGGGGACAGGTGAGGGGGACCTGGATTAGGGTTAATGTCTCCCGTGGATAGCAGGAGGAGGAGCAAGAGAATGCGGAGGAGGGTGGGGGAGGTTGGGCGGCGAAGGCGACGAAGACGGGGTGGACTTAGGAGGAATGGGGATGGGTTAATGGCAGGAAGGAAGTGTTGAAGGTTAAGAGCTAGGAAGGAGGAGGGGGACAAGAGGGATGGTGAGGTTGTGGGGGATGAGGGTGAATAGGGTATTGCCGTGGCGGGCAGGGCGGGAGTGGTAGACAGTGGGAGTGGGGGGAAAGAAGATTAGGAAGGGACAGGGCAAGGAAGAGAACGTGGACAGGGGCCATAAGTAGTGACTGAGGTGTAACAGGAGACTATGAAGTGACTGAGGTGTTAAGCAGTTAACTGAGGTGACTGAGGTGTTAAGCAGATAGATAGAGCTGGAAAGCTGGTTTTGGACTGGCGAGTAGGTAAGTCAATGGCTGTCAAGGTAGCAGGCAGGTAGGTAAGTCAATGGCTGAGAGGCTCGCAAGCAGGGTGGCAGGTTACTCGATGTGTTAACAGGCAGGCAGGTAGCAGCTGGAACAAGCTGGGACAGGCTGGAACAAGCCGGGACAAGCTGGAACAAGCAGGAACAAGCCGGAACAAGCAGGAACAGATGGACTGTGTCAGGATGAGCAGACGGACAAGCTGGAGCAAGCCGGGGCAGGCAGGAACAGATGGACTGTGACGAGCTGGACCAGAAGACGACAGAACAACAGGATACGCTGAGATGGATGGATTGGAACACGCTGGAACAGACGGACTGGCACAAGCTGGGTCATACAGGAACAGATGGACTGGAACAAGTTGGAACAGTCGGGCTGGAACGGACGGACAGGAACAAGTTGGAGCACGCTGGAACACGCTGGAGCAGATGGATTGGAGAGTCTTGATCAGGCGGACTGGACCACACTGGAGTCGATGGACTGGAACAGGCCGGGGCTAAGCTGGATCGGCGGACTGGAACAAGCTGGGATCAGGAGGACTGAAACGAGCTGGAAGACGCTGGAGCAGATGGATTGGAGCAAGCAGGGAGAAGCTGGATCAGGCGGACTGGAACACACTGGAGTCGGACTGGAACAAGCAGGGGGAAAGCTGGATCTGTGGACTGGAAAGCAGGGGGAAAGCTGGATCTGTGGACCGGAACAAGCTGGTACCAGGAGGACCGGAACAAACTGGAACACGTTGGAGCAGATGGACAGGAGCAAGTAGGGAGAAGCTGGACCAGGCGGACTGGAACACACTGGAGCAAATGAACTGGGACCAGCAGGGGGGAAGCTGGAGCCGGTGGACTGGAGCAAGCAAGCAGGGAGAAGCTGGGGCGGGTGAACTGGGGCAAGCTGGAGCAGCTGGGCAGCCACACTCGGTGCCTCCAGAGCAGCAGAGCAGCAAGGCGCGTGGAAGTCTGCCCCGCCGTGGAAGCACAGCACCCCACCACGACTGCCCTAGCACCAAGGACTCGGCACCACGATGGGGGCAGGCCACGGGAGGACTGGCAGTGTGGGCGTCGGGATGCCGGGTCCGGGAGCGCCGCGGCGGTGCGGTGGGTCTCCTGGATCGCCAGGTCGGGTCGGGCCCGCGCCATGAGTTTGGGTGCACACCACAAGGCCGCGGGTGAGCTCACTCCAACTCACCCGGGCCACACGGCGCTCCCACCCAACACGGACCCGGGCAGTTCCTGCCAGGGAGCGCAGCGGCCGACACGGACTCGCCCACGGACTCGGTGAACCGGACCCGTCCACGACGCGGCTCCCGGAGTCGGCAAACCCTGGGCAGCAGTGGCAACCGCATTGATTCACTGCGGCCCTCTGTCCAGATCACCAGCCCACCACAATCTGGGCCACAGGACACACAGGACCCTCAACTCAGCACTGTCGTCGCTGGAGGCTGCAGGATGCAGCCCCGAATCACCCCCGATGTCCTCTCATCACTGGCCTCTCTGACTGCTCCTCAAACTGCTCCCTTGTCCTCCTCGCTCTGTGCCCCTGATCTCCCGCACCAACTGGAACATCAGACAACAATCGCCTCCAGACTACATGCGATGTTCACTGGCGACTGGTGTCCAGTGGTGCAGGGACGATCGCGGTCAGGTGATCAGATCGGGGACCCCGAGTGCAGTCGGCCGACCCCGAGGTCAGGTCGGGATGCAACGTGGTCCTGGGCTGCCCGCGCGCGGATGGTCCCACCGAGCTCTCCCCTGCAGGCCCGCACCGGTCAGGTGATCGAGCGCCGCACTCCGCTTCGCAGCCTCACTCGCCTCGGTCTCCGGTTAGAGTGGGTCAGGCCAATACCAGTGGGCAGATGGGCCGCGTGGTGCGGATACGCTTGTCTGAGACTCGTCCGGACCTCGCCGCTCTGGATCTCTGGACCCTGTCGGATCAATCAGCTCAGCAAGGTTCCGGCTCCGGTTCAGTTCCCTCCCGGTGCGTTCCGGTCCAGGTAGAGATGGCCCAGGTGGGTTTGTTCACTCGGAACTACTGGAGCTCGTTTGCCAAGCTCCTTACCTGTCGGCCATCTTGGAGTATTACTTCCCGGGATCCATCTGCAAACCGGTGGAGGATACCACATATCCTAGGAATGGAAGACTCTGCTGGTGGAAAGCACACTTCTCCAACTTAGCATATAAGCGATGCTCCCGGAGTCGCTGAAGCACAATGCGGACATCGGACACATGCTGGGGCAGTGCGGCAGAGAAAATCAGGATGTCATCCAAATACACTATGACAGACGTGTACAACAGATCCTGAAAAATGAAGTTCACGAAATTCTGGAACACCGCAGGGGCATTGCAGAGTCCAAACGGCATGGCCCGGTATTCAAAGTGCCCTTCATGAGTGTTAAAAGCCGCCTTCCACTCATCCCCCTCACGGATCCGCACCAGATTGTAGGCCCCGTGCAAATCTGGTTTGGTGAAAATCTAGGCTCCTTGAAAGCGGTCAAACAACTCTGGAATGAGTGGAAGCGGATACCGGTTCTTAACGGTGATCTTGTTCAGGCCCCGATAGTCTATGCAGGGGCGAAGGGACCCGTCCTTCTTGGACACAAAGAAGAACCTGGCCCCTGCAGGTGAAGTAGAGGTCCGGATAAACCCCTTGATGAGATTTTTCCGAATGTACTCCCTCATAACACGGGACTCCTCCCGAGGTGGCTCCGTACCTGGCAGGAGATCAATAGCACAGTCAAACGACCGGTGCGGGGGTAATGTATCCGCTGCCCAGCCGCTGAACACATCCTGGAAGTCCTGATAGTCATGGGGTAAACCCGACAACCCCTTCTGCGGGGCCTGCAGTGACACAGAGCAGAGTGGCATAGGGGCCTTGAAGTGCGGGAGGCAGTGTTCAAAGCATCGGGAACCCCACTGCCCAATCTCACTGGTGGTCCAGTCAATCACAGGAGTGTGCAGCCGGAGCCAGGGTAGTCCCAGAATCACCGGATGGATGGCTTGGGCGAGCACCAGAAACTGGATCTTCTCCTGATGCAGTGCCCCCACCTGAAGATGGATAGCTGTGGTAACCTGCGAAATAGTCTGGGGAAGACTGTCCCCCTGGATGGAGGTGACCCAGACCACCGGCTGACAGGGTAACGTGGAACTTCCCAGCTGGGACAGGAACTCCGCATCAATGAAGTTCCCTCCGGTCCCGGAGTCCAACAAGGCTCTAGTCTGAACTCGACGTTCCCTGTCTTGGAGCAGAACTGGGACTGAGAGCAAATTGTCCGGAAGGGAGGCCAACCGGCCCAGAGCCACTCCCTTCATGGGGCTCGGGCCATAGCGTTTCCCGACCCCTTAGGCTCGTTTGGGCAACTGCCTGAGAAATGGCCGGCCTCCCCACAATATAAGCACAGACGATTTCGGAGTCGATGATTTCTTTCTTCCCTGGACAGGTGATGTCAGCCCATTACCATGGGTTCCTCCTGGATTCCTTCCGAATCCTCCTCGTGGAACTCACGTGCCTCTGGATGACGAGATAGACCTCTGGATCTCTGCCCTGACCACGACATGCCCCTTTCCAGGGCTCGCTCCTGGTACCGGATGTCAATCCTTGTGCAGAGAGCAATAAGGCCGTTCAACGTGGCCGGAATCTCTTGGCCAGCCAGCTCATCCTTGATTCGCCCGTCCAGTCCTTGCCAGAAGATGGCCGTCAATGCTCCTAGTTCCACCGGAGCTCCGCGGCCAGCGTGCGGAACCGGATGGCGTATGCCCCGACCAACCCAGAGCCCTGCTGAATCCGCAGCAGTTCTCCCGAGGCAGAAGATGGTCGGCCAGGTACGTCGAACACCATCCTGAACTGCCGCAAGAACTCCTCCAGGTTAATCAGTATCGGACTCCGCTGTTCCCACAACGGACACGCCCAAGCCAATGCGGGCCCGGACAACAGGGAAATAATGTAAGTTACTTTAATTCTGTCAGATGGAAAAGCTTCCGGCTGTAATTCAAACAAGATCTGACATTGATTAAGGAACCACCTTAATCTGTCGGGGTTCCATCAAAACGCGGTGGCTCTGGGAGACGCAGATGTGCGGTGGAAGCCTCCGCTGTAGATCCTGGTGGACCTGTAGCGGCCTGCTGCTGGGCTGCTGGAAGCTGATTGCAGATGTTCTGGAGCACACTCGACAATCGTGCTATTTGTGCTTGCTGCTTCTTACCGCTTGAGCCAGCTTAGGAAGCTCGGAACCGTCTGGCGAGCTCATGGCTTCGGCCTACAGTTATGGCCCGGTAGTAGTGAGCCCCTGTGCCCCAACTGAGCATGGCAGAGATGGAGTGACACCGCACTCGGTCAGGCAGCCAGGCAACCCCTAGCTTCACCTGGGAAGCGACCACCGTTCACCAGGAGTTGAGCTCCCAGTTGCAGGTGGCCACCAGGACTTCTGGAACCAGCGGGGTTGCACAGCCGCTGACCAGGCTGGCAGGAAACAGACACAGTCCAGAACTAGTACTCCAACAGGCAAATAGTCAAAATCAGTCCAGGGTCAAGGAAGGCAGCAAACAAGCAAAATCCGAGAAAACTAGCCAGGGTCCGGTACACAGGAAAACAGGAACAGAAGTTAGTCGGCGAACAGCACTCCGACAGCAACTCCTCAGAACAATTGAGGCCGAAGCAACAAAGGACTGGAGGCAGGGCTTTAAATAGAGCTGGAATCAATCCTAAACATGTGCAGTTGAACCAAGACGGCTGCCCCCAGCAGCAGAGAAACCCAGCGCCCAAATATGGGCTTCCTTCCTGCAGCCAGCCAACCCCAAGATGGCTGCCACAAGCTAAGATGCCCATCCCAAGATGGCCAACCTATCCTGGAGCAACACCACCAAGATAGCCGATTAGCTCTGCTGAACCGGCCGCGCAGGCCTGGAACCAGGTGAGGAACGTAACAGGTTTCAACAATGGTGAAAGAAAGCCAGGAGTGTTTAAGGAGAGAGCAGGGTAAAGGAAACACATTATCCTAATCAACTTTTAAGCAGCTTGTAGATGCAAGGAAAAAACACAATCTGAAGTGTCTGTATGCAACTGCTAGAAGCCTAAAAAATAATATGGGAGAGTTAGGGTATATAGCACTAAAAGATGAGGTAGATATAATAAGCATCTCAGAGACCTGGTACAATGATGTCACAAAATGCCTAGATACCCGCCTAGGGTTAACCTACAGCCACTTAGAGGGTCTAACCCCAGCACCACTGAGGTCTGCCTGTACCTGCTGCTTTTGCTCTACACTAGCACCCTCCTCCCACCAACTGGGTCACAACCATCTCCGGGCGAGTCTTCCGCTCTCAAATTATCCCTAGTGATTTCTAGATTACTGAGGCCATGCTTCCAGTGGTCCCATAGTTCCCAGAAAGCACTCACAGACCCAACACACAAACTACCAGGATTTTATATCAGTCCAGACAGTCATCAAACTAAACAGGTTTATTGTCACACTGGAACAAAGAACAAACAATTTTGGGAGCCGGTTGTTAAAGTAGGCCTCCCCATGGCTACTTTAACAACTGACTCCCAAAATGTGGGCTTGGGCCCCCTCCTGAATTCTCTTTTACTTTGCTGGCAGTGATGCTGGCCCCACCAGCCAAGTAAATAGACTGCTGCTGCTCCCTGCTCCTTGTTTCTGACTCTGAGCAGCAGGCTGGGACTTTTCATGCAAGCGCAAGAAGGTTCCATCATGCTGCTCAGAGCCAGAAACAAGCAGCAGAGAATGGTGGCAGTCCATTTATTGGCTGGTGGGGCTCGGCAAAGGTATGCCTAGCGTGCCTGCACAAGGGAGGGGAGAGAGAGGTATGTATTCCCCCACCCCCCAAATTTCAGGGCCAGCTATGCCCGGAGAGAAAGCCCGTTGTTAAAAATTTACCAGCACACCCCTGAGTATACTGCTCACAATACTGTAGATTTACTTCTTCACTAGGTGAAAATAAAAGAGGGCATGGACTTTTCTATATTAGTTTTAACATAAAACATGCACCACCTGCTGGCCAAACTATAGAAATGCACTTCAAGAGTTAAGGCAATTTTACAGGTTTAAAACACACTGTTCTTGTCACAGAGGACAATCCTTGTTAGCAAGGTACAAATTATATCACAATGAGACAGTAAATCAAATTGGGGGGGGGGGGGGGGTTGTGCTATATGTTAAAGAGGGAACTGAGTCGAGCAAAATAAACATTCTACATGAAACAGATAGCATTGTGGAATCCTTATAGATACAAATTCCATGTATGAAGCAGTGGCGTAGCCATAGGTGGGCCTGTGTGGGCCAGGGCCCATCCACTTAGGGCTCAGGCCCACCCAACAGCAGCACATGTTTAGCGGTAGCTGGTGGAGATCCCAAGCTCTACCAGCTGAAGACTTCCCCCTGATGGTAATGAAAATGCTACTCTCCACAATACTGGCACCTGCGTATGTTCAGTTTTCAGCGCATGCCTGCTACAGACTGCCAAGGTGGAAAGAAGCATTTTCCTGCCAGCTGAGATGTCTTTTGGTGGTGGTGGGGGAGAACATTTGGTGCCCACCCACTTCTTCCCTAGGCCCACCCAAAATCTGTTGTCTGGCTACGCCCCTGGTATGAAGGGAAGTAGTATTCTTGTAGGGCTGTACTACCATCTGCCAGGTCAGAATAAACAGATGGATGAAGAAATGCTTACAAAAATTAGGAAAGTTGGCAAACTGGGCAAGAGTATAATAATGGGTGATTTCAATTACCCCAATATTGACTGGATAAATGTTACATCACGGAGCGCTAGGGAGGGAGGTAAAATTCCTAGACGTAATAAATGGCTGCTTCTTGGAGCAACTGATCCAGAAACTGGCTCGAGAGGGAGCCATTTTAGATCTAGTCCTTAGTGGAATGCAGGGTATAGTATGAGAGGTAATGGTGTTGGATCCTCTGGAAAACATGATCAAGTTTGAGCTATTTGGAGTGAAACTACAATGGAAATCTACTGTAGCAGCATTTAATTTCATAAGGGTGACTATGATAAAATGAAGTAAATGGTTAAAAAGAAGCTACAAGGATCAACTGCATGGATGTTGTTTAAAAATACCATCGTGGAAGCCTAGACCAGATGCATTCCACATATTTACAAAGGTGGAAAAAAAGAGAAAATGACAGCCAGCATGGTTAAAATGTGAAGTGAAAGAGCCTATCAGAGCCAAAAGAATATCCTTCAAAGAATGGAAAAAGAACCTGAATGAAGAAAATAAGAAGCAACATAAGCACTGTCAAGCTAGATGCAAAGCATTGATAAAAAGGCTAAAAGAGAAAATGAAAAGAAATTTGCCACAGAGCCAAAAACTCATAGTAACAACTTTTCAGGTACAGCAAAAGCAGAAAGCCTGTAAGGGAATCTGTGGGACCATTAGATCATGAAGAAACAAAAGGGGTATTCAGGAAGAATAATGCCATAGTGGAGAGACTGAATGAATTCTTTGCTTCGGTCTTTATGGAAGAAAATGTAAGAGATCTAACTGTACCACAAATGTTTTTCCATGGTGATGATGCAGAGGAACTGAAAGGAATCTTGATGAACCAAATCGACAAGTTAAAGAGTGATAAATCACCTGGACCCCAGGATACTGAAAGAACTAAAACATGAAACTGCTGATCTGCTGTTAGTGATTTGTAACCTGTCGTTAAAATCATCCATAGTACCAGAAGATTGGAGGGTGGCCAATGTAAGGCCAATTTTTTAAAACATTTCCAAAGGTGATCCAGGAAATTAGAGATGGGTAAGCCTGATGTCAGTGTCGGGCAAAATACTGGAAACTATTATAAAGAATAAAATTATTGAACACTGATAAACATGGTTTAATGGAACAGAGTCAGCATGGATTCAGTCAAGTGAAGTCTTACCTCACCATTTTGCATCATTTCTTTGAAGGTGTAAATACACGTGGATAAAGGAGAGCTGGTTGATGTAGTATATCTAGATTTTCAGAAAGCTTTTGACAAAGTTCCTCATGAGAGACTCCTGAGAACATTAAAGGGCCATGGGATAGGAGGCAATGTTCTGTTGTGGATTAGGAATTGATTATTGGACAGAAAAAGAGGGTAGGGTTAAATGGCCATTTCTCCCCATGGAGGAGGATGAATAGCGGAACATCGCAAGTTCCAGCATTAACATATTTATAAATGATCTGGAAATTGGAATGAAAAGTGAAGTGATTAAATTTGCAGATGACACAAAACTATGAGAACATAAGAACCTAAGCAGTGCCATAATGGGTCAGACCAAAGGTCCATCAAGCCCAGTATCCTGTTTCCAACAATGGCCAATCCAGATCACAAGATCCCAAAACACTACATTTTATGCTGCTTATCCTAGAAATAAGCAGTGCATTTTCCGAAGTCCATCTTAATAATGGCTTATGGACTTTTATTTTAGGAAGATATCCAAACCTTTTTTAAACCACATTCTCTAGCAACGAATTCCAGAGTTTAATTACACATTGAGTGAAGAAATGTTTTCTCCAATTTGTTTTAAATATACTACTTTGTAGCTTCATTGTGTGCCCTCTAGTCCTAGTATTTTTGGAAAAAGTAAACAAGCAATTCATGTCTACCATTCCACTCCATTCATTATTTTATAGACCTCTATTATATCTCTCCTCAGCCGTCTTTTCTCCAAGCTAAAGAGCCCTAGCCGCTTTAGTCTTTCCTTATAGGGAAGTCATCCCATCCCATTTATCATTTTCCTTGCCCTTCTCTGTACCTTTTTCAATTCCTCTATATCTTTTTTGACTTACCGTGACCAGAATTGCACACAGTATTTGAGGTGCAGTCACACCATAGAGCAATACAAGGGCATTATAACATCCTCATTGTTATTTTCCATTCCTTTCCTAATTATACCTAACATTCTATTTGCTTTCTTAGCCGCCACAGCACACTGAGCAGAAGGTTTCAACGTATCATCAATGATGACGCCTAGATCCCTTTCTTGGTTTGTGACTCCTAACGTAAAACCTTGCATCACATAGCTATAGTTTGGGTCCTCTTTCCCACATGCATCACTTTGCACTTGCTCACATTAAACATCATCTGCCATTTGGATGCCCAGTCTCCCAGTCTTGTAAGGTGTTCTTGCAATTTTTCACAATCCTCTGGGAAATTAACAACTTTGAATAACTTTTTGTTGTCAGCAAATTTAATTACTTCACTAGTTATTTCCATATCTAAATCATTTATAAATATGTTAAAAAGCAGTGGTCCCAATACAGACCCCTGTGGAACCCCACTATCTACTCTTCTCCATTGAGTATACTGACGATTTAACCCTACTCTCTTTTTTCTATTTTTTAACCAGTTTTTAATCCACAATAGAACACTACCTCCTATCCCATGACTTTACATTTTCTTCTGGAGTCTTTCATGAGGTACTTTGTCAAATGCCTTTTGAAAATCCAGATACTACAGACTTGAAGCAATTTGAACACACTATTCAAGGTTGTTAAAACACATGCGGACTATGGAGAATTGCAGGAAGACCTTAGGAAACTGGAAGACTGGGCATCCAAAAGGCAGATGAAATTTAATGTGGACAAATGCAAAGTGATGCACCTTGGGAAGAATAACCACAATCATATGTCAACTGCTTCTATGAGCTTCACACAGTTTGTTTATTTAACATTTTTATTTGTAGTTGTGAATGTAGCCGAGATACCTAAACTGTATTTAGCTCACAGGATGTCACGGTTGTGGCCGTGCCCTTATGTTCAGACCTACTGTTTCTCTGTATCTAGCTCTGTGACCTCTCCAGTCTGCTTCATTTCCTTTTGTTGTTCTTCCTGTAAGCCAAGACTCGCTTTGGTCTCCCTGCTTCTGCTTCATTTCCTGTTGTTGTTCTTCCTGTTAGCCAAGCCTCGCTTTGGTCTCCCTGCTTCTGCTTCTTTTCCTACTTGTGACATAATCAGCCTACTCCTTTATAAGGACCCAGGGAGCTTTCCTACATTGCCATTGCAAGAGGTCTCTTAATCTTGTGTTACCTGTTTAGATCATATCCATGCTTGGCTTTGTTCTTGAGTGTTTTGCTCCTGAAGGTCTGTGCTGGACTCTCTGAGTCTTGTGTTTCAATGCTTTCCTTTGTTTCTGTGAGTTTGCTTTTGAATCTTGTTTCCTGAAAGCCTGGTCACACCCTGCCCTTGGTGTCTGTATCTGTTTGATTCTACCCTTGGCTCCTGCTTTTAGTCTAGCCCTGCTTTTGACTCTTGATATAGTTAAGCTCTGTGTTTAAGCCAACCTCTGTGTTTAGCCAAGCTCTGTTTCGGTATTCCCTGTTCTGTTTCCTGTGTGTGTGGTTCTTGTCTGTTTATTCTGAGTCTGTAGAATCCAGCATCATATCTGATTACTTCACTGCTATCCAGCTGTGGGTGCTGGTAAGCACATTGCTTCTTTGTTTGTTTGTTTGTTTGTTTGTCTTCCCTTAGTCTGCTTAATCCTTTGCCAGCCATGTTTGCTTCCTGGCTCTTAAGTTCTGTTTCTGCCAAGTTCTGTTCCTGTTTGTGTTTGAGCCAGGTTCTGCTCCTGCTCTATGTTTGAGCTAGTTCTGTCCCAGTTCCCTGCTAAGCCAAGTCCCTTTCAGTATCCTGTTCCAGCCAAGCCAAGCCTCTTTCCGTATCCTGTTCCAGCCAAGCCAAGTCCCTTTCAGTATCCTGTTCCAGCCAAGCCAAGCCCATTCCAGAATCTGGTTCCAGCCAAGCTCACTCTAGAATCCGGTTCCAGCCAAGCCTGCTCCAGAATCCGGTTCCAGCCAAGCCCATTCCAGAATCCGGTTCCAGCCAAGCCTGTTTGAGAATCCTGAATCCTGTTCCAGCCCAGCCTGTTTGAGAATCCTGAATCCTGTTCCAGCCAAGCTTGTTCCAGAATCCTGAATCCTGTTTGAGAATCCTGAATCCTGTTCCAGCCCAGCCTGTTCGAGAATCCTGAATCCTGTTTGAGAATCCTGAATCCTGTTCCAGCCCAGACTGTTCCAGAATCCTGAATCCTGTTTGAGAATCCTGAATCCTGTTTCAGCCAAGCCTGTTCCAGAATCCTGAATCCTGTTTGAGAATCCTGAATCCTGTTTCAGCCAAGCCTGTTCCAGAATCCTGAATCTTGTTTGAGAATCCTGAATTCTGTTCCAGCCAAGCCTGTTTGAGAATCCTGAATCCTGTTTGAGAATCCTGAATCCTGTGCCAGCCAAGCCCGTTCGAGAATCCTGAATCCTCTTTGAGGATCCTGACTCCTGTTCCAGGCCAGCCTACTTGAGAATCCTGAATCCTGTTCCAGCCAAGCCTGTTTGAGAATCCTGTTTGAGAATCCTGAATCCTGTTTCTGCCTTGTGTATTGTCTTGCTTCTGTTATTCTGTTGCCTAGCACCTGCCCTCTCTTGTCTGTCTAATTGTGCTTTGTTTTGTCTCTTTCAGTCTAGTCCTGTCCATATCCAATTCTTGTCTTGTCCTTGTCTTGCCCTTTTCTGGACCCAGTTTTAATCTACTTCCGTGTGTTGCCTTGTCTTGCATTTCTGGGTCCCAGTCCCAGTTTTAATCCAGTTCTGAGTTTTGCCTTGTCCTGTCTGGGTTCCAGTTCTGGCCCCTTTGCCTTCTTTTCCTTGCCTCGTCTGGAATCCGGTCCTTGTTTAGTCCATTGTGTTTAGTTACCTATGTCTTGCCTGTGTTGAGTCTGTTAGTTTATCTTAGTCCAGTCTGTTCTGATTCCTGCCTGTGCCAGCATAGGTGATTTGTCTGCCAAAGCTCCGGCTTTGGTCCAAGGGCTCACCATTCCTGACAGTTGTGACACAGGATACAGGATGGACATAAGAAAACACCTCATCCATAAAAGATGTTACTGGATGAAAATTGTTATGAAATGTGATGAAAAACTGCAAAGAAAATCAATTTATGTTACATATAACCAAACAACAAATACTAGTAAGTATGAATAAGTTATTTATTAAAGTGCAAGTAATGAACTTATTGCACTGACAATTTACTATAGCTAATTAAAACAGAAAAACCATAAATATATAATAAATAATTAAAATTCCCTCCTGGATCCAGGTTTACAATACTAAAATTATTCTCTGTTACAGAATTTAGTGTTCTTACTGAGAACCTATAGGTAAATATTGTACATAAACTATATCACTGAATCTTGAATTAATAAAACTATTATTATTTCACTTAACAATTAATTTTTTTCTTTCTCTTCTAGAGTTTACTTTTCAGGTAAGTAATAACTGTAAATATAAGAGATCAATTGTATTGTCATGAATAACTAAACTATTTTAACAAGCTCCTCTAGGTAAGTATGTGTAACTAATGCGAGTGTAAAGTATCTCTCTCAGTTCCAAAGTCCTTTAGAATTAATTTTTCTTCTTTTCTTATCTCCAATTCCAGCTTTCTTGGCTCATGAGCATTTCATCTGTCTTGGATGACTTTGCCTTGGTCTTAACCCTAAACCTATGCTTGAAATGAAATAAAAAGGAAAGAAACTACCTTCCTGCAATGTGTGTGTAGCTATGAGGGAAAGGGAAAGGGAAATAGGACTTGATATACCACATTTCTGAGGTTTTTGCAACTACATTCAAAGCAGTTTACATATATTCAGGTACTTATTTTGTACCAGGGGCAATGGAAGGTTAAGTGACTTGCCCAGAGTCACAAGGAGCTGCAGTGGGAATTGAACTCAGTTCCCCAGGATCAAGGTCCACTGCACTAATCACTAGGCTACTCCTCCCTAACTGAGCCCTAACTCTGCCCTAACTGAACATTCTATTATAATAAAAATAAAATAAATGTATTATTTCTTGAATCTGGTTTCCTGACTATTTCTAATCAACTTTTAATTCCCAAATCTGACTATTGAGAGAGCAGATCCTCTTCATTGAATTAGCTGTGTCCTTGAAAATCTTCAAGCATTCATACAACTCATACACACAGCCTCATTTAATTCACACAGCACTAGGGGGTTTGATTTAAGTTAAATCTTTTCTTTATTTCTCTGAGTTCAGATTATCCAAGTATCTGTTAGGTTCAGACTTAAAATAAGAAACCTACTTGATATCAATAAATTCTTTCTAAATAGGCTTAATATTTTTACATCTCAAAGGAGATTTTCCTTTCAGGAATAATATCATATCAATTTCTGTATTAATTCCTTCAACCCACTGAAGGGTCTCTGAGTTTCAATGCTATACAGCACTGTTCAGAACAAAATAATTTCTAAATAGTATTCCAACTATTTTTTACATTAACTACTATCAATGATTAAGTATTAAATCTGTCAACTACAAGCTTCCCCCGTGAACAGAAAAACTCAAATCTCTCAAACTTGTACAAACCTCCTCATAATTTTAAATACTCTGTTATGATATTCCCAGACACTCTTTTAATATTTCTGTCAAAACATTTTCATTTACTCCATCCTTTCAACCTTTCAGACAGACAAGTCAAGATATAGGTCTTCTCTGTAAAAAAATTTTCCATTGCTCTCTCACCAACTGTCTCTAGTAGGTTCCTAACTAGAGAAGTGCAGCCAATCAGCAAGCTCCATTCAAAGACACATTTCCATACTAACATTCCATTATGCATTTTAGATTACAAATACTATATAAAACCTTTGTTTTTTTTAATTTTAATTATATAACTCAAGTCAGAGCAGTGTCCTAATGTCTATTATACAAAAAATTTCATTTAAATTGACCCCCAAATAGCCAAACTAGAACCTTATAAAACTGGACTAATTTGTATAAAATTAAAGCTGAGATAGCCCCATAACAAACATTTAAAGGCTTCCTGAACCTAAATTCTACCACTAAAACTTTTGCAAACATTTTTAAAATTTATTTTTAATGCTTTTAAATTTGCAGGTGTCAGTGCAGGTCTCCCTTGACTGCACTGCGCCTGCGCCCGGATTCACGATGTTTTTGAATTAC
This sequence comes from Microcaecilia unicolor, assembly GCF_901765095.1. Taxonomy (NCBI): domain Eukaryota; kingdom Metazoa; phylum Chordata; class Amphibia; order Gymnophiona; family Siphonopidae; genus Microcaecilia; species Microcaecilia unicolor. Next base: position 101,372,351 of record NC_044038.1, read on the forward strand.
CCTGTCAACCAGGACACCCCATGCCATTTCCAAACAGTCTCCGGAACACTTTAATTAAAAATGCGACATATGCACGTGCTTTGCGCATGCACAATGGCAACAAAGCCCCTTTTAATATTTCAATAATAATTGGTAGTTCAGTGGTCCCAGATGCTCTGGCACAACTCTGGTGCCATCGGGTAACTTTTCGGCACTCAGCATGCGCGTCTGACGTCACTAATGATGTCAGCGCGCTCCTCAAACACTGCAAATGCTAGCACATCAATTCCCAGGTCCTGCAAGCCCCAGGACGTCTCCTGCGTACCATGCCCGGCTCTCCTTCCCCTAGTGGCAGACCGGAACCCTGCGTTTCGCACTGGAAGCGTGATTCCGCATCGGACCCACCACCGACATCAAATAGATCTCCCTAAGCCCCTCCAGTGCTCCCAGGGCCGGGTAGGTTAAAAATATATATATACATTTTCTATACTGGTTACACATAGTTACCTGATGCTAGGGTCCACCTTGGGGATCAGCACCCAAGAAAAAGATCTAGGTGTCGTTGTAGACAATACACTGAGGGCCAGATGCACTAAACTTAACGAGCCAGCAACGTGGTTTTTAAATTAGTTCTAGCCAGTTTAGCGCGCAAGTAGTAAACCGGGACATGCACAAAAGGGTTCTCGGAGCCATTTTCCAGTCACAGTAGCAGCTAACAAAAATGGAATGCAAAACTATTATAATGCGATAATTACTATTATAATGTGCATGCAATGCAATGCAATGCACTACCGTTTCCGACCTCATGCACAAAAGTAGTCCGTACCTTTACTGTGGAAATTTTAATGGGAGGTCTGGACCTGACGGTTCTTCATTATTGCAAGTAGAAGGGGAGAAACAAGGCAGGGAAGATGGAGCACAAAAAGAAAGTACACCGCTTACACACAGCTTCTTTGCATGTATGAAAGCCATCATCTGATAACTTTTACACTTAAACACCCTCCTCCCCAGTCCCAGTCCAATCTTAACCAATACATTTAGGAATCTTCAGGCTATTGACCCTTCTACTCTGTCCTCCAGTGTTTCAAATCTCTTCTCTACCACTATGTTATCCAAGTCTGTCAATGAGGCTGACTCTTCCTATAATACTATTTTCTCCTCTGCTCTGGATACTCTCACTCCTCCCATTTCCCGTTCTGTAAAACGTACCAATACCCGGCCTTGGCTGACCTCTAGAATCTGTTACCTATGTTCCTGTGCCCACTCTGCCAAACGCCTTTGGCTGAAATCCCGTGCCCATGCTGACTTCATACATTTCAAATTCTTGCTGACCTCCTTCCAGTCTGCTCTTGCTAAACAGGACTATTACATCCAGTTGACAAATTCTCTTGGCTCAAACCCTCGACATCTCTTTGCCACACTGAACTCTCTCCTCAAAGTGCCTTCACCTCCAACTCCCCCTTCACTTTCTCCCCAGACTCTGGATGAGTACTTTCATGATAAGTTTCACAAGATTAAACTTGAATTCTCAACCAGGTCACCTCCACCTCTCCTTCCCTTAGTCCATTCTCTCAACCCTCCAACCCCTTTTCTGAAATCACTGAAGAGGAAACTACACATCTTCTTTCCACCTCAAAGCTAACTACCTGTTCCTCTGATCCTGTTCCCACCCATCTACTTAACACTATCTCTCCTACTGTCATCCCTTTTATCTGTCATATCCTCAATCTTTCACATTCCACTGTGACTGTTCCTGATGCCTTCAAACATGCCGTAGTCACACCACTCCTTAAAAAACCTTCATTGGAACCTACCTGTCCTTCCAACTATTGCCCCATCTCCCTCCTCCCTCCTCCCTCCCTCCTCCTCAAGATACTTGAACGTGCTGTTCACTGCCATTGCCTTGACTTTCTTTCATCTCAAGCTATTCTTGATCCACTTCAATCTGGCTTTCGCCCCCTTCATTCAACTGAAACAGCGCTTGCTAAAGTCTCCAATGATCTGTTCCTGGCCAGATCCAAAGGTCTCTATTCTATCCTCATCCTTCTCGATCTATCTGCTGCTTTCGACAATGTTGATCACAGCCTACTCCTTGATACGCTGTCCTCACTTGGATTTCAGGGCTGTTCTTTCCTGGTTTTCTTCTTATCTCTCCCAGCGTACCTTTAGTGTATACTCTAGTGGATCCTCCTCTACTTCTATCCCACTGTCAGTTGGTGTACCTCAGGGATCTGTCCTGGGACCACTTCTTTTCTCCAGCTATACTTCTTCCCTTGGTACTTTGATCTCATCCCATGGTTTTATTTATTTATTTATTTGTTGCATTTGTATCCCACATTTTCCCACCTATTTGCAGGCTCAATGTGGCTTACAATTTTTCCGTCATGACTTATGTCATTTCAGAATACATATACAATTGGTAATATATATAGAACATGAATGCTAAATGAACAGTCGGGTAAAAAAGGGAAAATATACAAATGATATCACATATTGAACATGGATTGCATATTAAAATTAAACAATACGGTATAGGAAGAGAGTAATCCTATTGTTAAGTAAATGATGGTGAATTACAGTTTCAATTATAAGTCATTATGGTATGCCATATTAAAGAGATGTGTCTTCAGTGCCTTACGGAAGTTAATTAGGTTGTGAATTATTTTCAGGCCCACTGGTAGAGCTTTCCACATTTGTGAACTCAAGTATGAAAAGCTGGATGCATGCATTAGTCTATATTTTAGACCTTTTCAGCTGGGGAAGTGACGATTTAGCAATGTGCGTGCTGATCTTTTAGCATTCCTGGGTGGTAGGTCAATAAGGTCTAACATGTAGGTCGAAGCATCACCGTCAATTATTTTATGCACCAGAGTGCATATTTTGAAACTTATACGTTCTTTAAGAGGAAGCCAGTGTAAGTTTTCTCTTAGGGGCTTAGCACTTTCGTATTTTGTTTTTCCAAATATAAGTCTGGCTGCAGTGTTTTGGGCAGTTTGAAGTTTTCTGATGCTTTGTTCTTTACAGCCAGCAAGAAGACCATTACAGTAGTCTAAATGACTCAGTACCATTGATTGTACTAGATTTTGAAAGATTCCCCTGGGGAAGAAAGGTTTAATTCTTTTAAGTTTCCACATTGAGTGAAACATCTTCCTTGTTGTATTCTTCACATGGCTTTCCAGTGTAAGATTCCGATCAATGGTGACTCCGAGAATTTTCAGGGTATCTGAAATGGGAAGGGTAAAGTTTGGTGTGGATATAGTGGTGAAGTTATTAGTATTATATTGTGATGTAAGTACAAGACACTGAGTTTTCTCTGCATTTAGTTTCAATTGAAATGCATCCACCCAAGAGTGCATAATTTGGAAGCTATGATTAATGTTGTTGGTGATTTCTTTTAAATCCCGTTTAAACGAGATTTAAATTGTGACACCATCTGCATATATGTATGGGTTTAGGCCTTGATTAGCTAACGACTTGGCCAGCGGTGTCATTATTAGGTTGAAGAGGGTTGGTGAGAGTGGGGACCCTTGGGGAACGTCGCACCAGGGTGTCCATGAAGCTGACATACTCGACTTAGATATCACTTGGTAAGTTCTTGTAGTTAGGAAGCCTTTGAACCAGTTTAAAACGTTACCTCCAATTCCGAAGTATTCTAGGATGTATAGTAAAATTTTATGACTTACCATTTCAAATGTACTAGACATATCAAATTGCAGGAGTATGTTGTTCCCAGTGGCAATTGCTTGTTTAAATTTATTTATGAGGGTAATTAGTACTGTTTCAGTACTTTGATTGGAACGGAATCCTGATTGAGAGTCATGGAGAATGGAAAATTTATTTAAGTAATCAGTTAGTTGTTTTGTAACCATGCCTTCCATTAATTTGGTTACAAGAGGGATCGATGCCACTGGGCGATAGTTAGTCAGGTCACTGGTATTTTTCTTTGAGTCCTTAGGTATGGGGGTGAGTAAGATATTTCCTTTATCACTAGGGAAGAATCCATTTTGCAGCATACAATTTAGATTTATTGTAAGTTCTGATATAAATTGTTGACGGGCAGATTTTGTAAGGTAATTTGGACATATGTCTAGTTTGCAATGGGATTTGGTGAATCTATTAACTGCATGAAAGATGGTATCATCCGAGAGGGTGTCAAAGTTAGTCCAGGTTCGATCAGCTGGATGTTCATCAGGGCGTGGGTCTAGGCAGGCGAGGAATTTGACATAGTTGATGTTGTTAATTGGTAACGTAAGTTGTAATTTTACAATTTTCTCTTTGAAGTACTTCGCCAGATTATCTGCTGAAGGTGCATCAACACTGTTTGAGTTAACTGGTGTAGTATCTAGTAATTTGTTCACAAGCTGGAAAGGTTTATGCGTATCCTTGTAGTCTGACCCAATTTTGGTTCTGTAATATGTTTTCAGTATCATCTTTACGCTGATGACTCCCAGATCTACCTCTCCACACCAGAAATCTCAGCCAAAATCCAGGCCAAAGTATCAGCCTGCCTGACTTACATTGCTGCCTGGATGTCTCAGCGCCATCTAAAACTAAACATGACAAAGACTAAGCTTCTTATCTTTCCCCCTAAATCAACTTCTCCTCTTCACCCATTCTCTATTTCTGTGGATAACACTCTCATCCTTCCTGTCTCATCAGCTCGTAACCTTGGGGTCATCTTCGACTCCTCCCTCTCCTTCTCTGCATATATTCAGCAGACTGCTAAAACCTGTCATTTCTTTATAATATCACCAAAATTCGCCCTTTCCTTTCTGAGCACACTACCAGAACCCTCATCCACACTCATCACTTCTTGCTTAGACTATTGCAACTTGCTTCTCACAGGTCTCCCAGTTAGCCATCTCTCTCCTCTTCAATCTGTTCAAAATTCTGCTGCATGACTAATATTCCGCCAGTGTCGTTATGCTCATATTAGCCCTCTCCTCAAGTCACTTCACTGGCTTCCTATCCATTTTGTAGAAATATGGTACAGCTAGAAGCCCCCACTGGAAGGGTAGGAAGTTAAATCTCAGAGCTCAGGCTGTTAAAGACACAGGCCAAGTCAGAAATCTGATGGTTAACATGGCTAGGAGCTTGCTGGAAAAGCATGGCCTAGTTTTTAGCCTGGATTGAGGCCTAAATAATCTAAATTGGAAAAGTTTGGTCAAGGAATTTGAAAACAAAATGGAGCCTGTAGCTACAAAATGGATTCCCTTATTTCTGTATCTGAGTTAGAAAAAACTTGTTTCTGTGAAGATAATGCCAGGTGCAAGAAAATAGGGAAGTAAAAAGGGGAAGTAGCTGTCCAAGAGGGGAGGGAGTCTCTTTCCTGTGAGCATCCTTGCGGTCAAGCAAGTTTTGGGTAAACAACTTTTAACATTGAAGTCAATGGAAAGCCATTGGTTTTAATGCAGCCAGGAGGGTATAAAAATGACAGCAAATCTGGGTGTGGGGAGAGAAGATCCTGCTGTCCTCCAGAGATGCTGCATATCTGAGTGATGTCTGATTGATGTCCCTGATTGCATTGCCTTGTATTGGTAAGCATAAATAAATATACATATCTTTACGTTCTGTCTTCTCTCATTCCTGTAGAAAATCTAAGATTTTAGGGTAACCCTGTGACAGAAATGATTACTAGAAAGAGTCCAGATATCCCCACACTAATAAGGAGTCAGATGGCCATAAGGTACCTTATAGACAAAAGCCTTCTAGTCAATCCTACCGATGATTGGCCATATGTCCCCTCCACACTAGGGACTTCATGGACAGTCTACGGTACATAAATTCAATTTCCACATACAGTTCAAACTCCTCTTATTGACTTATAAGTGCATTCACTTTGCAGCTCCTCAATACCTCTCCACTCTCATCTCTCCCTACACTGCTCCCCGGTAACTCCGTTCACTGGGTAAATCTCTCTTATCTGCACCCTTCTCCTCCACCGCTAACTCCAGACTCTGTTCCTTTTATCTTGCTGCACCATATGCCTGTAATAGACTTCCTGAGCCGGTACATCAAGCTCCATCTCTGGCCATCTTCAAATCTAAGCTAAAAGCCCACCTTTTAGATGCTTCTTTTAACTCCTAACCCTTATTCACTTGTTCAGAACCCTTATTTTATCATCCTCACTTTAATATTCCCTTATCTCTTGCTTGTCCTGTTTGTCTGTCCTAATTAGATTGTAAGCTCTGTCGAGCAGGGACTGTCTCTTCATGTTCAAGTGTACAGCGCTGCGTACGTCTAGTAATGCTATAGAAATGATAAGTAGTAGTAGTAGAAAGCTGTTTATGAAAGCTATGCCATGATTCTTTTCTCAAATGGCATTTTACTGGCAAGAAATGGGGGGGGGGGGGGGGGGAGCAGCATAAAAGTAATGGCGACTTACCAAAAATGCAAAGAAGACAAGGATCAAACAACCTCTGCTGGGAAAGAGCATCCCCCGTGCTAGAAGCACAACAGAGAGGGGCTAAACCAATTGGACGTGACAGCCTGGGATGTCCTGCCCACTCACTACTGGATGGGGGACACCAGGAAGTTCGGATCCAATCACCTCACAGCTCTAGAGTGATGTCATCAGGGAAGCTCTGCAGGGAGGAGGAGTTGGGACAGCAGCCAGCCAATGAGAGTCCATCTTCAGGGAGATGGGCATTCCAGAATTTCAGCCAGCCAATAGAAGGAAGCAGCAGAAACAGCTAGGGGTGGAACCAAGCCCTGATGCTGATTCCTAGAGAGCCCAGAGGCAGAGCAGCAGCGAGCATAATATTCCCAGCAGCGGGGAGGCAGGGAGCCCCAACACAGGTCTGTCCACCCCCCCCCCAAAAAAAACGCGCTTTTGTGCTTGCAAAAAAAAAAAAAAGGACTACATCTACTGTTATCATACACGCAGCTTGTCTGCGTATATGAGAGCTGTCTGTAGCATGTGCAGAGCAGTCACACATAGCGATTGACTGTTCTGCACATGCTCAGCTCACTGACTGGCTTCCCCGATATCGTATGCAAATGAGCTGGGTCGCAAAAGCAACAAGCAGCTCATTTGTATGTGATTCTCTTTGTGAATCCCTCTGTGTTTCTAAATCAGGAAAGTTTTACCGATTTGGAAACGCAGATGGATTCTTAACAGGACCTTTGTGCATCTGGCTCTGAAATCTTATCCTATTGTGCGGTGGTGGCCCAAAAAGCAAGCAGGATGCTAGAAATTATCAGGAAATGGATGGTAATAAGACCAAGAATACTATAATGCCTCTGTATCGCTTCATGGTGCAACCTCACCTTGAGTATTGATAAGTAGTAGTAGTAGGAAGCAGAGAGTAGGATTGCGTGGCCAGTATTCTCAGTGGAGGAGGGTAGTTAGTGGGGTCCCGCAGGGGTCTGTGCTGGGTCCGTTGCTTTTTAATGTATTTATAAATGACCTAGAGATGGGAATAACTAGTGAGGTAATTAAATTCGCCGATGACACAAAATTATTCAGGGTCGTCAAGTCGCAGGAGGAATGTGAACGATTACAGGAGGACCTTGCGAGACTGGGAGAATGGGCATGCAAGTGGCAGATGAAGTTCAATGTTGACAAGTGCAAAGTGATGCATGTGGGTAAGAGGAACCCGAATTATAGCTACGTCTTGCAAGGTTCCGCGTTAGGAGTTACGGATCAAGAAAGGGATCTGGGTGTCGTCGTCGATGATACGCTGAAACCTTCTGCTCAGTGTGCTGCTGCGGCTAGGAAAGCGAATAGAATGTTGGGTGTTATTAAGAAGGGTATGGAGTCCAGGTGTGCGGATGTTATAATGCCGTTGTATCGCTCCATGGTGCGACCGCACCTGGAGTATTGTGTTCAGTACTGGTCTCCGTATCTCAAAAAAGATATAGTAGAATTGGAAAAGGTACAGCGAAGGGCGACGAAAATGATAGTGGGGATGGGACGACTTTCCTATGAAGAGAGGCTGAGAAGGCTAGGGCTTTTCAGCTTGGAGAAGAGACGGCTGAGGGGAGATATGATAGAAGTGTATAAAATAATGAGTGGAATGGATCGGGTGGATGTGAAGTGACTGTTCACGCTATCCAAAAATACTAGGACTAGAGGGCATGAGTTGAAGCTACAGTGTGGTAAATTTAAAATGAATCGGAGAAAATTTTTCTTCACCCAACGTGTAATTAGACTCTGGAATTCATTGCCGGAGAACGTGGTACGGGCGGTTAGCTTGACGGAGTTTAAAAAGGGGTTAGATAGATTCCTAAAGGACAAGTCCATAGACCGCTATTAAATGGACTGGAAAAATTCCTCATTTTTAGGTATAACTTGTCTGGAATGTTTTTATGTTTGGGGAGCGTGCCAGGTGCCCTTGACCTGGATTGGCCACTGTCGGTGACAGGATGCTGGGCTAGATGGACCTTTGGTCTTTCCCAGTATGGCACTACTTATGTACTTATGTACTTATGTAGTACTATTGTGTTCTGTTCTGGTCACTGTATCTCAAAAAAATATATAGCAGAATTGGAAAAGGTTCAAAGAAGAGTGACCAAAATAATAAAGGGGATGGAACTCCTCTCATATGAGGAAAGCTAAAGAGGTTAGAGCTCTTCAGCTTGGAGCAGAAGGGAGATATGATTTAGCAGTGGCGTAGCCAGACAGCCAATTTTGGGTGAGCCTGAGCACAAAGTGGGTGGGCACAAAATTTTCTCTCTCCCCCCTCTCCCCCAGCACTTCCCAATTCAAAATATAAATACTTTAGCAGATGAGGATCCCCAATCTCTGTCAGCTGAAGGCCTCCAGTAAAGATGGCCAGAACTCCTCTCCACCAAGCCCAGTAGGCAGCAGCAACTCCTCGAGCCACTGATGCCAGCACCCCATACATGCTTAGTTGTCAGTGGCTCCAGGATGCTGCCCCCATCTGCCAAGCTCAGTAGAAGAAGGCATCTCTGGCCAGCTTCAGAAGAGACCCCAGCTAATAGGGCTTGGGAATCCCCACTAGCTACACAAGGGTCAGGGCTGTCGTTAGCCATGCTGGTGACCAGGGCAGAAAATAAAGCCCCTCCCCCAATTCCCTCTCCTCTCCAATCTCCTCATCTGCCGTTAAAGTCACACTGACAGACCCTCACAAATTACAGAACAAGGGATCACAAATTAGAAATAAACATATATAGACAAAATTGAACTGGGAACCTCAGCATGTACTGCAACTTTCCATTTGGAAGAGTGGCCTAGTGGTTAGGGTGGTGGACTCTGGTCCTGGGGATCTGAGTTCAATTCCCACTTCAGGCACAAGCAGTTCCTTGTGACTCTGGGCAAGTCACTTAACCCTCCATTGCCCCTGGTACAAATAAGTACCTGTATATGTAAACCACATTGAGCCTGCCATGAGTGGGAAAGCGCAGGGTACAAATGTAATAAAAATAAATAAACACTGGAGAAAAAAACCCAAAACAAAAGTGCATTTCCTTTTCTACTTAACACAATAAAAAGACATCCGCTATTCACATTTCCCAAAGTTAACATATTCCATTTAAAACATTCAAAGTAAAATGATTTTCCTACCTTTATTGTCTGGACATTTTATTTTTCCATCATGTTGGTTCCAATTTCTCTTTCCCGCTTTCCTGTCTGTCTCCTGCTAATTCTTCAAGTGGTTGTCCATTTGTCTTTTTTCTCCTGTTGTTTCATTTCCTCCCTACACCTACCTCTGAAATATTGATCCTTCCATTTTAGCTCTTTCCTTTCTTTTTATTTTATTTTCTGCTTCTGTACACTCAAATTTCATCCTCTTTCTAAATCTTTTCCTTCTTTTTACTTTTCAGATATCTATCACATTTCCATCTCCTTTCACCCACTACCTCTCCCATTCCCCATCTCTCTCCTTCTCAGCCTTCCATTCCCTTCCATCTTCGATCTATGGGCCATTACCATATTTCTACCCCCTGTGATCACTATTATCTCATTTTTTCCTTGCCTTCCTTGGGCCTCTCCCCCATGCTTTCCACCATTCCCAGTGTCTCCCTCCCTCCACCCTTCCAGCCCAGCATCTGTTCCCTCTTTCTACCCTCCTCACCCTCGTAGCCTGATATATCCCTTTTACCTCCCACCACCAGCATCTTCCTGTCCCATCCAGGGCCGGTCTTAGCAAGTATGGGGCCCTATGCAGACCACTCTGATGGGGCCCCATCCTAGCCCCTCCCTCCGAGCTCCAGGGCGGCCACCCCTCCCTCCGAGCTCCAGGGCGGGCCACCCCTCCCTCCGAGTTCCCGGGCCATCCCCAGGGCTCCCCAGCTCCCTCCCTCCCACCTCCAAGGCCGGCTGGCCGGTCTCTCTCCCTCCCTCCCTCTCTCTCTCTCTCCCTCCCACCCACCAGCACCAAGGTCCCCCTCCCTCCCCGCTCCAAGGCCTGTCTCTCTCTCTCCTTCCCACCCACCAGCTCCAAGGCCCCCCACCCTGCTTCCACGCAGCTCCAAGGCCCTCCTCCCTCTCTCCCTCCCAGCTCCAAGGCTGGCTGGCCGGTCTCTCTCTCTCCCTCCCACCCACCAGCTCCAAGGTCCCCCACCCAGCTCCCACCCAGCTCCAAGGCCCCCCTCCCTCCCTCCCAGCTCCAAGGCCGGCAGGCCGGTCTCTCTCTCTCTCTCCCTCCCACCCACCAGCTCCAAGGCCCCCCACCCAGGTCCCACCCAGCTCCAAGGCCCCCCTCCCTCCCACCCACCAGCTCCAAGGCCCCCGCCCTCTGAATTTTAAGTTACCTTGTCGTCGACGTAGGAGCGGCCGGCAGGTAGCAGCAGCCGTGAAAAGCATGTGAGCCGCTGGGCGGCGCTTCAGGAGCCTTCCTTTCCCTCTCTCAGCTCTGATCCTGCCCTCAAAATGAGTTGTTGTTTTTTCCAGGTCCAAGAGCATCGACACTCCTTCGCCAGCGCTAATCAAAGGACTCGCCAACCCTTTCAGCTGTGGGCAGTTTGTCGCGCAGCGGTCCCGCACTTGCTGCTCAGGGGATAAAACACTGGCCATCGGCGGCTGACCGCCAGTTGTCCCCTTCCTCTCAGTTAAGGTAACTTTACTTAAAGAAGACGAAACTTCAGAGGGCAGCTGGGCCGTTGGACATACGAACTTCAGGTCACCATCTTACCACTCTCCCAGTTTGGGACACTTTTTGTCTGGTTTCTCCTCAGAGGCCTGTCTGATATGGGTAACCCTTTAGCATAGCCCTCTAAGTCATTGAAACACACAAGCCCCTCCACCTCTACAAGGTGGTGTCCCTTCGGAGGGGTTACTTTTATGTTCTTATGCTGGATCAAGAGCTGTACTGAGCTCTTACATAGCCATATCATCAGAGGGGAATTTTCTTTTAGCCACCAGCGACATCATATGAGGGATACCCCCACCACACAACCACTAGCATCCCCCTTCTTCCCCAACCCAAACATAAAAGTAGCCATACTGGGTCAGACCAATGGTCTATCTAGCCCAGTATTCTGTTTTCCAAACAGTAGCCAAGCTAGGTCACAAGTAACTGGCAGAAACCCAAATAGTGGCAACACTCCATACTACAAATCCAAGGGCAAGCAGTTGCTTCCCATGTCTGTCTCAATAGCAGACAATGGACTTTTCCTCCACGAATTTGTCCAAACCTTTTTTAAACCCAGATACGCAAACCACTGTCCCCTAGTCTTTGTACTTTCGGAACAAGTAAAAAATCGATTTATTTCTACTCATTCTACACCACTCAGGATTTTGTAGACCTCAATCATATCTCCCCTCAGCCATCTCTTTTCCAAGCTGAAGAGCCCTAACCACTTTAGCCTTTCCTCATACGAGAGAAGTTCCATCCCCTTTATCATTTTAGTCACTTTTCTTTGAACCTTTTCTAATTCTGATATATCTTTTTTGAGATACGGTGACCAGAATTGAATGCAATACTCAAGATGTGGATGCAGCATGGAGCGATACAAAGGCATTATAGTATTTTCAGTCTTATTCACCATCCCTTTCCTAATAATTCCTAGCATCCTGTTTGCTTTTTTGGCAGCTGCCACACACTGAGCAGAAGATTTCAGCGTATTATCTAATGTTCCTTCCAGCTCTTATATTTCCAAGTTACTCATTTTAACATCCTCCTTTAATCTCCAACTATGCTCCACCTCCCCCACTCATCAAAATGGTCACTGTCTTGATCTCATCTTCTCCTCCAACTGTTCACCCTCTAGTTTCCTTGCCTCTGATCTTCCCTTCTCTGATCAACATCTTATAACTTTCACATTTAAATCTCCTCCCTCCCAGTCCCATTCTATCTTATCTAATTTATCTAGGAATCTTCACGATATTGACCCTTCATCTCTATCCTCCCATGTTTCAAACCTCCTCTCTACTGTGACACCATCCACGTCGGTCAACAAGGCTGTTTCTTCTTACAACAATACTCTATCCTCTGGCTTAGACACTCTTGCACCTTTGATGACCCGCCCTATAAGGCGTACAAAACCCCAACCTTGGCTGACTTCTAATATCCGCTACCTCCGTTCCTGTACCCGCTCCGCCGAATGCCTCTGGCGGAAATCTCGGGCCCTTGCTGATTTCTTACACTTTAAGTTCATGCTGACCTCCTTCCAATCTGCTCTTTTACGCGCCAAACAGGATTATTATATCCAACTGACCAACTCTCTAATCCTCGACTTCTCTTCACCACATTGAACTCTCTCCTCAAGGTGCCCCCTCCCCCAACTCCCCCTTCATTATCTCCTCAGACCCTTGCTGAATTCTTTCACAACAAGGTTCAAAAGATAAACCTTGCTTTCTCTACCTCACCACCTCTCCCTCCACTAGTCCATTCCCCTCTCTCTCCTTCCCCTCATTCCCTTTCCTCCTTTCCTGAAGTTACTATTGAGGAAACTACACTTCTCCTTTCTTCCTCAAAATGTACCACCTGTTCCTCTGATCCCATTCCCACCCACCTTCTTAATGCCATCTCTCCTGCTCTTATTCCTTTTATCTGTCAAATTCTCAACCTCTCACTTTCCACTGTGACTGTCCCTGCTGCCTTTAAACATGCTGTGGTCACACCTCTCCTTAAGAAGCCTTCACTCGACCCTACTTGTCCCTCTAATTACCGACCCATCTCCCTCCTCCCTTTTCTCTCCAAATTACTTGAGCGTGCTGTTCACCACCGCTGCCTTGATTTTCTCTCCTCACATGCTATTCTTGACCCACTACAATCTGGTTTTCGCCCTGTCCACTCAACTGAAACTGCGCTTACTAAAGTCTCCAATGACCTATTACTGGCTAAATCCAGAGGTCTCTATTCCATCCTCATTCTTCTTGATCTTTCCGCTGCTTTTGACACTGTTGATCACAGCATACTCCTCGATACCCTGTCCTCACTTGGATTCCAGGGCTCTGTCCTTTCCTGGTTCTCTTCCTACCTCTCCCTCCGCACCTTCAGTGTTCACTCTGGTGGATCCTCTTCTACTTCTATCCCTCTGCCTGTCGGCGTACCTCAGGGTTCTGTTCTTGGTACCCTCCTCTTTTCTAACTACACTTCTTCCCTTGGTTCATTAATCTCATCCCATGGCTTTTCCTACCATCTCTATGATGACTCCCAAATCTACCTTTCTACCCCTGATATCTCACCTTGCATCCAAACCAAAGTTTCAGCGTGCTTGTCTGACATTGCTGTCTGGATGTCTCAACGCCACCTGAAATTAAACATGACCAAAACCAAGCTTTTCACTTTTCCCTCCAAACCCACCTCCCCACTCCCCACGTTTTCTATTTCTGTTGATGGCTCTCTCATTCTCCCTGTCTCCTCAGCTCGAAACCTTGGGGTCATCTTTGACTCTTCTCTCTCCTTCTCTGCTCATATCCAGCAGATCGCCAAGACCTGTTGTTTCTTTCCGAGCACTCTACCAAAACCCTCATTCACACCCTTGTCACCTCTCATTTAGACTACTGCAATCTGCTTCTTGCTGGCCTCCCACTTAGTCACCTCTCCCCTCTCCAATCGGTTCAAAACTCTGCTGCCCGTCTCGTCTTCCGCCAGGGTTGCTTTACTCATACTACCCCTCTTCTCAAGTCGCTTCACTGGCTCCCTATCCATTTTCACATCCTGTTCAAACTTCTTCTACTAACCTATAAATGTACTCACTCTGCTGCTCCCCAGTATCTCTCCACACTCGTCCTTCCCTACACCCCTTCCCGTGCACTCCGCTCCATGGATAAATCCTTCTTATCTGTTCCCTTCTCCACTACTGCCAACTCCAGACTTTGCGCCTTCTGTCTCGCTGCACCCTACGCCTGGAATAAACTTTCTGAGCCCCTACGTCTTGTCCCATCCTTGGCCACTTTTAAATCTAGACTGAAAGCCCACCTCTTTAAAATTGCTTTTGACTAGTAACCACTTGTAACCACTTGCCTCCACCTACCCTCCTCTCCTCCTTCCTGTACACATTAATTGATTTGATTTGCTTACTTTATTTTTTGTCTATTAGATTGTAAGCTCTTTGAGCAGGGACTGTCTTTCTTCTATGTTTGTGCAGCGTTGCGTACGCCTTGTAGCGCTATAGAAATGCTAAATAGTAGTAGTAGTAGTAGTAGTAGTAATTATCTACAATGACACCCAGATCTTTTTCTTGAGTGCTGACCCCCAAGCTGGACCCTAGCATCAGGTAACTGTGATTCAGATTATTTTTTTTCCAATGTGCATCACCTTGCATTTGTCCACATTAAATTTCATCTGCCATTTGGAAACCCAGTCTTCCAATTTTCTAAGGTCTTCCTGCAATATTTCACAGTCCGCACGTGTTTTAACAACTTTGAATAGTTTTGTATCATCTGCACATTTGATCACTTCACTCATCGTTCCAATTTCCATATCATTTATAAATATGTTAAATAGTACCGGTCCCAGTATAGATCCCTGTGGCACTCCACTGTTCACTCTCCTCCATTGAGAGAAATGACCATTTAACCCTACCCTCTGTTTTCTGTCCAATAACCAATTCCTAATCCACACCAGAACACTGCCTCCTATCACATGACTCTTTAATTTTCTCAGGAGTCTCTCATGAGGAACTTTATCAAAAGCTTTCTGAAAACCTAGATACACTACATCAACCAGCTCACCTTTATGCACATGTTTATTCATGCCTTCAAAGAAATGAAGCAAATTGGTAAGGCAAAACTTCCCTTGGCTGAACCCATGCTGACTCTGTCCCATTAAACCATGCTTGTCTACGTGTTCTATAATTTTATTCTTTATAATGGTTTCCACTATTTTGCCCAGCACCGACATCAGGCTTACCAGTCTATAATTTCACGGATCACCCCTAGAACTCTTTTTAAAAATTAGCATCACATTGGCCATCCTCCAATCTTCAGGTACTACAGATGATTTTAACGACAGGTTACATATCACTAACAGCAGATCAGCAATTTCATGCTTGAGTTCTTTGAGTACCCTTGGATGGATGTCATCCACTCCAGGTGATTTACTACTCTTTAATTTGTCAATTTGGCTCAGTATATCTTCCAGGTTCACCGAGATTTCTTTCAAGTCCTCCATATCATCACCCTTGAAAACCATTTCCGGTACAGGCAGATCTCTTACATCTTCTTCCTTAAAGACAGAAGCAAAGAATTCATTCAGTTTTTCCGCTATGGCCTTGTCCTCCCTGAGCACCCCTTTTACTCCTTCGTGATCTAACGATCCCATAGATTCCCTCACAGGCTTTCTGCTTCTGATGTACCTGAAAAAGTTGTTACTGCGAGTTTTTGGCTCTGTGGCAAGTTTCTCTTCATATTCTCTTTTAGCCTTCTTTATTAATGTTTTGCATCTGATTTGCCAGTGCTTATGTTGCTTCTTATTTTCTTCGTTTAGGTCCTTTTTCCATTCTTTGAAGGACAATCTTGAGGCTGTAATGGTCTCTTTTCCTTCACTTTTTAACCAGGGGTGTATCTAAGTGGGGCCACGGGGGCCTGGGCCCCCTAGATTTGGCCCTGGACCCCCCTACTGCCAACGCCTTTGACCCCCCCCCCTGCCGCCAACCCTCCCCCGCCGCCACTGGTGCCTTTGCTGGCGCCGCCAGCCGTACAACATGCAGGACGTCAGACTCACAGAAACAGAAGCCCGCCCTTTCAGGTCAGCAACGCACTCGCACGCTTCTGTTTCTGTGACAATGTGACGTCCACACGGTCCTTCCCGACGAAGTCTGGCCTGATCTAGTCCGGTCCAGGTCAGCGGCCGTCCGACTCCACAATTCTTCCTGCTGCAGCCCTGTTGCTTACCACCTCGTTGTGCCTCACTGCCGCCCTGGCTGGCTGCTCACTGTGACCCGCCTTGTGCCTCAGAACTTCGGGTTCGTGAACTTCGCGCCAACCAGTTACCTCTCACCAGAGGAGGAGGACTGGAGCACTGAACAGCCCACCACCGACCAGAGCCACCATCCGCTGACTAGCCTGCCTATCACTGCAGCAGAAGCACCAGTAGTCCTCCAGGCTCCACACTGCCCTGCCTGCTGTCCACTCCAGAGTCCAGACTGAGAATCCAGACTCTCCAGGTTAAAAAAAAAAAACTTCGGGGACACTGATGAAGTGATGCTGGGTTGGGCTGGTGTTGTGTGGGTTGTGGAACTGTGGGAACTGCAGAGTTAACTCGATGCTGGGTGATGTGGGGTTAGTGCCCCCCCTCCATTTTAACTCTGCCCCCCTCAAAATGTCAGGTCTAGATACGCCCCTGCTTTTAACCATGCAGGCTGACATTTTCTCTTCTTTCCACCTTTGCAAATACGTGGAATGCATCTGGACTGGGCTTCCAAGATGGTATTTTTGAATAACGTCCATGCCTGATGTGAGTGTCCTAACCTTTGCAGCTGATCCTTTTAGTTTCTTTTTAACCATTTTCCTCATTTTATTATAGTCGCCCTTTCAAAAATTAAATGCAGCTACAGTAGATTTCTTTTGCAGGTTCGTCCCAGATAGTAACTCAAACTTGATCACTGTTTCTCAGGGGACCCAACACTGCCACCTTTTACACTATGCCCTGCACACCACAAAGGACCATATCCAAAATGGCTCCCCCTATTGTCGGTTCCTGGACCAGCTGCTCCAAGATGCAGTCATTTATTACATCTAGAAATTTTATCTCTCTGGCACTCCCTGATGTAACATTTATCCAGTCAATATCAGGGTAATTGAAATCATCCATTATTATAGCATTGCCCAATTTGCCAGCTTTCCTAATCTCTGTAAACATTTCTTCATCCGTCTGTTCATTCTGCCCCGGCGAACAGTAGTGCAGCCCTACAATACTCCTTCTTATTTTGCTTTCTTATACTTTATATACCTTTATATTCACTTCAAATGTTTCAACACTTACTCTTGATAGTCAAATCTGTTATTACATTATATGCTCCTCCATTTTCTCTATAGCTGCCCCCTCCCTGTGGGATAATCACCCCCTTAACCTTCGTACAGAGACCTCTTATCTTAAATTTAAATCAGGTTTAAAAACACACTATTTTTCCCAGTGTTACATACCTGATGTTCAGACCTTCTTTGCACTTGATGCCTGGATGTAGGTGATATTGGCCACTGTAAACATGGTGATCAATATTCCTTTCTATATATTTTTGTAGCTCCTTTCATGCTTTACAAAGAACATTACATATTATATATAAAACACCTAGATGGCTTTCAGGCTTATTTTCAAAAGAGATCGCCGTCGATCTTCTGACACAAATCGGGAGATCACCGGTGATCTCTCAAAAGCGGCCAAATCGGTATAATCGAGACCCCCTTTTCTGACACCATCACCGCTTTCCCCTCGCCGAGCTGGCGAAAGTTCAAGGGGGCGTGTTGGCGGTGTAGCAAAGGTGGGACATGGGCGAGCATGGGCGTGGCCGGCTTCAGCGCATAATGGAAAAAACAAAAGCGGCGTTAATCAGTATTTCACCGGTTTTACTTGGTCCTTTTATTTTCACGACCAAGCCTCAAAAAGGTGCCCAAACTCACCAGATGACCACCGGAGGGAATGGGGGATGACCTCCCCGTACTCCCCCAGTGGTCACCAACCCCCTCCCACACTAAAAAAATACAAATCTTTTTTGCCAGCAATGTCATACCCAGCTCCCTGACAGCAGTATGCAGGTCCCTGGAACAGTTTTTGTTGGTTGCAGTGGACTTCAGGCTGGCGGACTCAGGCCCATCCCCCCCCCCCCCCCCCACCTGTTACACTTGTGGTGGTAAGTGCTGAGCCCTCCAAACCCCCCCAAAACCCACTGTACCCACATGTAGGTGCCCCCCTTCACCCATAAGGGCTATGGTAGTGGTGTAGAGTTGTGGGGAGTGGGTTTTTGGGGGGGATTTGGGGGGCTCAGCACCCAAGGGACGTGAGCTATGCACCTGGGAGGTATTTGTATATATATTTTTTTAATTTTTAGAAGTGCCCCCTAGGGTGCCTGGTTGGGGTCCTGGCAAGTCAGGGGGACCAGTGCACTACAAATGCTGGCTCCTCCTACGAGCAAATGCCTTGGATTTAGCTGGGGTTGAGATGGCCGTTTTTAGTTTCCATTATCGCTGAAAAACAAAACCGGCCATCTCAAACCCGGCAAACTCTGGCATTGGGCCGGGCCAAACCGTATTATCGAAAGAAAAGATGACCAGCCATCTTTTTCGATAATACGGTTCTGGCCAGCTGTTTGCGGCCCCGCCAAAATAGATCGCCGGCAATCTATTTTGCCGGCGCCATTCGATTATTCCCCTTTTTGTCAACAGGCTATGTCAAATGATAAATAAACTTGGAAACTTGAAGAAATGCTTGTGCTTTTCAGATTTTGCATTCCTACCACTGGAGTGGGATGATTCTTTCTGGAATCCAGATATAATTGACTGTCCTGTCTCTGAAGCTTTATTTTTAGACTGAAACTCTGAGACACGAGTTGTGATCAGTTTCAGCCCACTGGCATGGTTCCCCCCTCTTTTGTGAAGACATGGGAAGGGTGGTTACAAGCCTATTCATTGTTCATTTCAGTTCTTGAGTTCAATACTTTTATTGAGATTTTTATACTGCTTCCAAGTGGCAAAGGAGACAATAGAGGTTTTGTTGATACATTCACTGCTGTTCAGTGTTTGGGGCAAGCAGATGGATCATGCTGCTATAAAGAAAAGGAAATTGCCATTTGAGATAGATGGAACTGTAGAACAGATAGATCTTGGGATATGGGGGAAGGGCTTAATTGTAACAGTAGTAGTATATGCCATAGACTAGGTCCACACATTCTTATCAGGGTTGCCAGGTGGGTGGTTTTACCGCCCAATTGGGTGGGTTTTCGCCAGCGGCGGCGGGAAAATTTCGCCAGCTGCGGGATGCGGTTTTTTGGGCGGTTTTCCCGTCGCCGCTGTGTGAGTTCAGCGTTTTTTTCCGGGGCTTCTATTGGTCCAATTCGGTCCACTAGAAGCTTTTCCGGGGCTTCTATTGGTCCAATTTGGTCCAATAGAAGCTTTTCCGGGGCTTCTATTGGTCCAAATTGGACCAATAGAAGCCTTTCAGGGGCAAGGTTGTCGTCAGGGATGACGTAGGGGGTGGGGCTAATGATGTGGGGGGCGGGGTTAGTGACATGGGAGGCGGGGTTGGTGACGCGGGGGGCGGGGTTCGGTGACGCGGGAGACGGGGATTGGCTACGGGCGGTTTTTGGGTGGTTTTACGGCTTGTTTGGGGCTGGGAAAATTTTTCCCAGCTGGCAACCCTGATTCTTATGTGTCTAGAGGGATGGCAGAATCACTTACCTCCTGACCAGGTGTGCTCATATTTTTTCTTACTGGTGGAGCCATCTGGCATTTCTCCTCTTAGACTTGCCCCTTATGAAAGCAATGATAGAATCTGTGCACTGGTACTGAGGCTCTAATGAGTGATAAGGGGGCTCAGAGTGTGTAATAGTGAGAAAGCCTTCAAATGAATGTGGCACATTGCTAATGAGTGACAGAATGCAAAGAATGTGTGGATGTGTGTGAGAGAGAGAGGGAGGGGGGAGAGAGAAAGAGAGCCTTCAAATGAGTAGACTAATATTTACTGAAGTGGCATGAGAACTGGGAGTATTGGGTTTGATTCCCACTACAGCTTCTTATGACTCTTAGATTGAAACCACAAAAATGCAGTATATCAAATTCCATCCCCTTTCATAATGAGCAAGAGGCTCAAAGAATGTGAGAGGCTTCAAATGAATGTGACACACCTCTAATGAGTGATCGAACGGGTTCAAAGAATGTTTGAGAGAGAGAGCCTTCAAATTAGTGTGATGCACTGCTAATGAGTGAGAGAACAGGATGAAAGAGGACAGAGCCTTCAAATTAGTGTGATGCACTGCTAATGAGTGAGAAAAGGGGCTCACAGAGAGTGTAAAACTTGAAAGAGCCTTCAGATGAGTGTGACACACACCTATGGGGGAGCTGAAAATAATATGAAATGGCAAGTCAAATGCAAAGTACTGATAAGAAAGACAAAGAAGGACTTTGAAAAAAGATTGCTTTGGAGGCAAAATTAGAAGCCGGAAAAAGAATCAGCCAATCTGCTAGATGACCAAGGGGTAAAGGGGGCACTCAGGGATTACAAGACCATTGTGGAGAAATTAAATAAATTCTTTATCTTTGGTTTTCACCTAGGAAGATGTGGGAGAGATACCAGTGCCAGAAATGGTATTCAGTGCTGATCACTCAGAGAAACGGAAGCAAATCTCTGTAAACCTGGGAGATATAATGAAGCAATTTGACAAACTATCAAGTAGCAAATCACCTGGGCCTAATGGTATACATCCCAAAGTACTGATAGAACTGAAAAATGAACTTGAAGAGCTATTGTGAGTAATATGTAATTTATCTTTAAAATCAAGCATGGTATCAGAAGATTGGAGGGTAGCAATGTAACACCAATTTTTTTAAAAGGGTTCCAGAGGTGATCCGGGAAATTATAGACCAGTGAGCCTGATGTCAGTGCCAGGCTGAAGGGGTGAATAAACATGTGGATAAAGGAGAGCTGGTCTATATTATTTATCGGTCAGGCATTTGACAAGTACCTTATGAAAGGCTCCTAGGGAAATAGAAAGTCATGAGATATGAGGTAACGTCCTATTGTGGATTAAGAACTAGTTAAAAGATGGAAAACAGAGAGTGGGGTTAAATGGTCAGTATTCTCAATGGAGAAGGGTAGATAGCAGGGTTTCCCAGGGGTCTGTGCTGGGACTGCTGCTTTTCAACATATTTATAAATGATCTAGAGATTGGAATAACTAGTGAGGTGATTAAATTTGCTGATGACACAAAGCTATTCAAAGTTGTTAAATCACAAGAGAATTATGAAAAATTACAAAGGGTCCTTACAAGCCTGGGAGACTGGGCACCCAAATGGCAGATGATGTTTAATGTGAGCAAGTGCAAAGTGATGCATATGGGAAAGAGGAACTCAAACTACATGATGCAAGGTTCTGCATTAGGAGTCACCACCCAGGAAAAGGATCTAGGTGTCATCGTTGATGATACATTGAAAAGTTATGCTTAATGTGCAGCGGTGGCTAAGAAAGCAAATAGAATGTTATGAATTATTAGGAAAGGAATGGAAAACAAAAATGAGAATGCTATAATGCCATTGCATTGTTCCATAGTGTGACTGCACCTCGAATATTGTGCGCAATTCTGGTCACCGCATCTCAAAAAAGATATAGCAGAATTAGAAAAGGTACAGACAAGGGTAACAAAAATTATAAAGCGGGTGGGATGACTTTCCTATGAGGAAAGGCTAAAGTGGCTAGGGCTCTGCAGCTTGGAGAAGAGATGGCTGAGGGGAGATTTGATAGAAGTCTATAAAGTACTGAATGGAGTGGAATGGGTAGACATGAGTTGCTTGTTTACTCTTTCCAAAAATACTAGAACTAGGGAGCATGCAATGAAGCTATTAAGTAGTAAATTTAAAACAAACTGGAGAAAATATTTTTTTCATTCAATGTGTAATTAAACTCTGGAATTCGTTGCCAGAGAATATGGTAAAGCAGTTAACTTAGCAGGGTTTAAAATAGATTTGGATACATTCCTAAAATAAAAGTCCATAAGCCATTATTAAAATGGACTTGGGAAAATCCACTGCTTAATTCTAGGATAAGCAGCATAAAGTGTGTTTTAGTGTTTTGGGATCTTCCCAGGTACTTATGACCTGGATTGGCCACTTTTGGAAACAGGATACTGGGCTTGATGGACTTTCACTCTGTCCCAGTATGGGACAGTATTGAAACATCTGTTCTGAAGGAAGGTAACAAAGAAGGGAAGGAGAACTAAAACAGGAAAGAAAACAAAACCAGAGAAAGAGAGAAAAATTATTTATTTGTAGCATTTGTATCCCACATTTTCCCACCAATTTGCAGGCTCAATGTGGCTTACATTATGCCGTAATGGCGATCGCCATTTCCGGGTACAGAATTACAAATGGTATTGCATTAAGGTGCATACATACATGGTAAAGAAGAATACATTATGGTATTGCATAGAGGTTCCTGAGTGATAGAATTGTAACATAAGTTAGGTCGTTGACTATAGAGAGATCATTTTCGACATAAGGATTGAAGTGGTAGTGTATATTCATTAGTAGCAATGAGGTTAAACAGTCAAGTGACAAGAGTTCGGTTTTGTCTAGTTCATGTAAAGTCTAATTATTTAGTATTTAGGATAGATCGTTATGGTATGCCTTCTTGAACAGGTCAGTTTTCAGTAGCCTTCGGAAGATTGTTAGGTCTTGTGTTGAAAGGAAGAAAGAAGTAACTAGTAATGAGACAAAAAGAGTCCCAATGAGCCAGAAAGTTAAGGCAAAGGTTGGAAAGTTTAATGATCTTATACAGACTATTATCAATTATTAGTGTCCAAGGACCCAGTTCAAGGTCTCTGACCTGGACATGAATTTCATTTTTAAATATGTGGGATTTTGTTGGCTGATTTGACTTTCACTGGTGTATAATTAATTCTTAGGTATGCTGAACATATTTGGCAGCCCAGAGACATTTGTACTGAGTTCAAAATATTTTGTGTTAAAACGTAAAGTTAGTTGCAGGTTTCAGACGAGACTCCTGGGGTCTGTGTTTTAGCAAAGAACACTACCCTGATGCTACATAAAAATCTAGAGGAACAATAACCACATTAATGAACATTGGAAGAAAGTGTAAAAAGGTAACACTTACAGGTCAGGATAAGAATTCCCAGGGTAAAGAGAACAGCAGAAAAGATCAGTCCATACATCCTCAGTGCATCATAATCTGTACATTAGAGAAAAACAATGGACCTGCTTATTCCATGCAGCCTTGCAGACCTCCCTCCTCTCTGTATTTCTTAATCAAACACATTGCCATCTCATCTCTTTGTTTTTAAAAAATGTCATCACTATTTTTGTACTTTATCAATAGAAAAAAAACAGAATACAAAAGCAAATTATAATTTGATACCAACAATGAATCTTTATATATGAAAGAGGTCCATATATGCCTGGCATAAAAAGAGAAATCCAGGTTAGTCACAGTGCATGCATCACAAAACAAAGGTGTCAATGTGCTTCTATATTTGGTGAAAATTAAACAAATGCCATTGATTCATATTTGTGTATAAGAAACAGTATTCAATCCGGTATTCATATTTAAATTCATATTATATTTTCAGTAATTAAGCATTGATTTAAAGTGAGAATTTATATTCTGCTTGATCATATAATAGTTCAAGGTAGATTACATAAAGCATAGAACTTATACAATGTTCTGTTGCAATTTTTATAAAACTCTAATAAACAGAAATTAAAAATAACAGAAAAAATACATCATTCCATTAGAATATAGGTCACATAAAATTCCAATTCTGCTATACCCACCAATTTACTGTATATATATATGAAGCATATGAAAGATTGGCACAGCAAACAGGACGAATCTCTGCGTATATAGTACAGGAACAAAGGAGTAGAGGCTGGCCAAAGGACAATCCAACACAGAAGGTGGTGCTTTAAAAGATGCTTTATTCCCTGCTTAGACACGAAGGACCCTCTAAGCAGTGAATAAAGCATCTTTTAAAGCATATGAGAGGTGGAGGGGCATAATCAAACGCGAAGGCCCATCTCCATGGGCGTCTATCTCCAAGAATGGGTGCGTGAAGGGGCGGGACAGACCGTATTTTCGAAAAAGATGGGCGCCAACTTTTTTTCGATAATACGGGTTGTGCCGGGCAAATGCACCGTATCTGTGCGGATTTGAACTGGGCGGTATCATTTTTCAGCGATAATGGAAACCGAAGGTGCCCAGCTCAAAAACAAACACATCCAAGGCATTTGGTCATGGGAGGGGCCAGGATTCGTAGTGCACTGGTCCCCCTCACATGCCAGGACACCAACCGGGCACCTAGGGGGCACTTGTAACAAATAAAAAAAAAGTTAAATACCTCCCAAGTCCATAGCTCCCTTCCCTTGGGTGCTGAGCGCTCCCATTTACCAGCACAAGTGTAACAGGAGGGGGGATGGGCCTGGGTCCACCTGGCTGAAGTCCACTGCACCAGTGGCGTAGGAAGGGGGCGGTGGGGCAGTCCGCCCCGGGTGCACGCGCTGGGGGGGGGGGGTGTCAGCTCACTGGTTCCCTGCTCTTTCTGCCCCAGAACAGGTTACTTCCTGTTCCGGGGCAGAGAAAGCAGGGAAGCAGCAGAGCCGACGCAGCTCCCAGTGACGTGCACTGGGGGCGGATCGGCCCTCCCGCCTGCCCCCTGCTGAAAGGTAGGGTGCGTTTCGGGGGGGTACGCTCCGCTGGGGGGTGCACCGTGCCCTGCACCCAGAGGGGGGTGCGCAGCGGCAACCCGCCCCGGGTGTCAGGCACCCTCGCAATGGCACTGCACTGCACCCACTAACAACTGCTTCAGTGAGCTGCATACTGCTGTGATGGAGCTGGGTATGGCATCTGAGGCTGGCATACAGGCTGGAAAATAAAGTTGTTAAAGTTGTTTTTGTTTTGGTCGGAGGGGGTTAGTGACCACTGGGAGAGTCAGGGGTGGTCATCTAGTCATTTAGGGCACTTTTTTGGAACTTGTTCATGAAAAAAAAGGTTCAAAAAAAGTGACCTAAATTTGCGCTTAAAACGCCTTTCTTTTTTCCATTATCGTCCGAGGGCGCCCATCTTTCCTCGGCCGATAAACACGCCCCAGTCCCGCCTTCACCACGCCTCCGACACGCCCCCGTCAAGTTTGCCCATTTCCGCGACAGATTGCAGTTGAAGACGCCCAATATCGGCTTTTGATTATACCGATTTGGGTGCCCACGGGAGAAAGACGACCATCTCCCGATTTGGGTCGAAATATGGGCGTCTTTCTCTTTCGAAAATAAGCTGGATTATCACCCAACTCCCCTTAGTAAAATTTTATATCTAGATTTATAGATACTACTAAATTCTTACCATTTAGTCAATCATATCTGACACTGCATAATATTTTCTGAATAACCATGTTTTTAGCACCTTGTCTAAGGGCTCCTTCTACAAAGTGGCATTACCGATTAGCATGCATTGAATGCAAAGAAGCCCATGGGAATTGTAAAAGGAACCCCATAAATGTCTTATTTACAGACAATCCCCTTATTGTAGGTAATCTATTTCATAGATGTGAACCTTGTCCAATTATTGTTGGTTTATGAATATCACATAATCTATGTTCTTTCACTGTGGTGATTTGTAGTCAAGTCTCATCGCTCACTGAGGCATATAAACAGGAGCATAAGCACTCAAATAATCTACCATAAAGGAGTTCCTCTGCTTTGACAGCTACTGAAATTAAAAATGGATGAAAAAGATTCAAATAATTAAAAAAAGCTTCCAAGTTATAAATAAGAAATGCCCACTTGTGACAGATGTCTACCCAAAAAAGATGACAATATATTTTTAAAGTTATGACAGTAAAATAATTGTTTACTAAGCTGCATTAGCGGCTGCCTTGCACTAATGCCGACAAAGCCCGTTCACTTTAAATGGGCAGTCAGAATTGCCACACGGCTTAGTAAACAGGGGGGTAAATGTGAATGGATGCCAGTTGCCTGCTTGCATGGCCAACATTTGTCTGATCCATTTCACATAAATTTGGTAACTTTAAGCAGGATACATAAAGCCCTATATGCAACAATAAATAAAAGACAGCAAGGTAGAGGAATTCATAAATGTATTCCAAAACTTGAGCCAGAACATATGCTCTAACTCAAGGTTCAACAAATCATGAGTGCAAGGTGACAATCCTGCTTATTTTCGAAGGAGAAGGGCGGCCATCTTTCGACACAAATCGGGAGATGGCCGGCCTTATCCTAAGGCCGGCCAAATCGGTATAATCGAAAGCCGATTTTGGCCGGCTTCAACTGCTTTCTGTCGCAGGGACGGCCAAAGTTCAAGTGGGTGTGCCGGCAGTGTACCAAAGATGGGACGGGGCGTGGTTAAGAGATGGCCGTCCTCGGCCGATAATGGAAAAAAGAAGGCTGGCCCTGACGAGCATTTGGTCGACTTTACTTGGTCCCTTTTTGTTCAAGACCAAGCCTTGAAAAAGTGCCCAAACTGACCAGATGACCACAGGAGGGAATCGGGGATCACCTCCCCTTACTCCCCCAGTGGTCACCAACCTCCTCCCACCCAAAAATAAAAAATAAAAAACATTTTTTTGCCAGCCTCTATGCCAGCCTCAAATGTCATACCCAGCTCCATCACAGCACTATGCAGGTCCCTGGAGCAATTTTTAGTGGGTACTGCAGTGCACTTCAGGCAGGTGGACCCAGGCCCATCCCCCCCCCCACCTGTTACACTTGTGGTGGTAAATGGGAGCCCTCCAAAACCCACCTGAAACCCACTGTACCCACATCTAGGTGCCCCCCGTTACCCTTTAAGGGCTATGGTAGTGGTGTACAGTTGTGGGGAGTGGGCTTTGGGGGGGGGGTTGGGGGGCTCAGCACACAAGGTAAGGGAGCTGTGCACCTGGGAGCAATTTCTGAAGTCCACTGCAGTGCCCCCTAGGGTGCCCGGTTGGTGTCCTGGCATGTGAGGGGGGCCAGTGCACTACAAATGCTGGCTCCTCCCACGTCTAAATGCCTTGGATTTGGCCGGTTTTGAGATGGCCGCCATTAGTTTCCATTATTGGCAAAAACCAATGTTGGCCATCTGGCGGCCCAAATGTTGAGATTTGGCCGGCCCCGACCGTATTATCGAAACGAAAGATGACCGCCCATTTTGTTTCGATAATACGGTTGGGTACGCTGCTTTACGGGGCCATCATTAGAGATGGGCGTCCTTATAGATGGGCGCCCCCGTTCGATTATGCCCCTCCATGGCACCTAGAAGTTGCACCAGTCACTCAGGATTTAGTGGTATTATATTTAAATGATCTGGAAATGGGAACAACAAATAAAGTGATGAAATTTGCAGATGTCACAAAATTATTCAAAATTTGTGGACTATGAAAGATTGCAGGAGGACCTTGTGAGGCTGGATGACAGCATCCAAATGGCAGATTAAAGTTAATGTGAACGAGTTTAAAGTGATGCATCCAAATTAAAGCTACATGATTCTTAGTTCTACATTAGGAAAATGATTTAAGTGAGATTGTGGAAAATACATTGACATTTTCTATTCATTGTATGGTGGTAGCCAAAAAAGCAAACAGAATATTAAGAATTACTGGGGCCCATTTAGTAAGCTGCCTTAAGTGCTAGCGTGTGCTTTACACAGCAAAAATGGGATAACAAAATATGCAGTGAAGTGTCTTACTTTAGTTTTGCCGCTAGCACTTGGTAATTGCATGCTAGTTTTTTTTTTGGGGGGGGGGGGCATGTCATGGTTGGGGATTGGGCTTGAAAGCATAAACCAGTTAGTGCGCTGACATTACCGCGCACTAACTGGTTTACACATGTTTAATGTGGGAGCCCTTAGTGTCTCCTAAATAAGAGGCGGTAAGTGCACCTGCATTATTTTTTTCAGTTGCTGTGCACTAATGCTGTGCACTAGAATATGGCTCGGAAAAAAAATAGGAAATGGCACTTTCATGGCCGCGGAGAAGATGGGCTTAGCTCACGGAAAAGTCCTGCATTACCACACACTAAGCACATTTTCTGCTATGACTTTGTAAAAGGACACCATTATCTCTCTCTATATATATATCTATGTGTCTGCTCCACCTACATACACGCCTCCCTTGCATGTTTGCACTGTAGCACTTGTGCATCAATTTTGCTTTATTTATTTGAATTCAAAATGTTACCACAAGTATAAAACTAGAAACAGAAAATACATTCCATCAGTAGAAATATAAAAATATAAGAAAAAAGCCATGTTACATATTCAAATGCAATAGTTAAGAAAATGTATATGTGACAGAATGTATTATAAACTAACCCTATTAATTAAGAAAAAAAAAAAGGGGGGGGGGGAGAAGGGCAAGAAAAGGAAACTCAGAAAGTTGGAAGTCACTATCCGAACAAAATCCAAATAATAAATTTGAACTAATTTCTTAATAGAACAGAAAAACTAAAGATTCTAGTGAGATTTTTCACTTAAGTTAGAAGGTGTATTATCCTCTATAAGAGATGAGATGGCGATGGAGGCCAAGTTGAGACCTGGTTTTTCAACAAAATTCTTCAAATGAATTGGATCCACAAACACATAGGTTTTACCCCCAAACGTAACAATACATTTACACAAATATTGTAGGAAAAAGGTCCCTCCTAGGGCTACTAACTAAGGTCTAAGGATCCAAAAACACCTTCCTCCTATGTTGTATTTCCCTAGAGAAGTCAGGAAATAAATACATTTTGTGATGCAAAAATATTATGGGCACAATATTTAGCACTATTTAACCAGCAAGGAACGGCTCCTGGCCGGTTAAATAGCACTTAGCTGGCTAACTGCTAATATTCAGTGTGAGATAGATGGTTATCTCGGTTGAATATTAGCGCTTAGCGCATAGTAGCTAATCAGCTATATTGTGTAATATAGCCGGCTATCCGGGAATATTTAAGCGCTGGCCAGCCAGGTTTAGCAGGCAAACTGGACCATATAAATAGCAATTCTATCTTTGGCCACTGCTAACTTAACTGGCCAGTGCTGAATATTCAATGCCGGTCACCGGAAACAGCCTGGCATTTAACATTCAGGGTCAGGCCAGCAGCATCAGCTAACCACGCTGCCTGCCACCGGCTGAATATTGGGGGTATATCTTTATAACAGAAATTTAAATGTAGAACCCAAACATGGTTGGAATCTAAGGCAAAGCTAACGATGAGAGTAGCTTTAGATAATTTAGCCTGGGAATTCTCTAAAATGTCTGTCCAATTTAGAGATAGCAACTTCCCTTCCCACATTTTCATTAGGGCCACAACCTCTTTCAATAACATGGAAGGCCATAATCGTACAGGGCCAGCCATCTATAAGGGTGGTCATCTCTTACGCCGGCCCCGTCAAGCAGCGCACCCAACTGTATTATTGAATAAAGATGGCCGGCCATCTTTCGTTTCGATAATACGGTCGGGCCGGCCAAATCTCTTAGAGATCGCCGGCGTTAGAGATGGCCGCCATTGGTTTTCGCCGATAATGGAAACTAATGGCGGCCATCTCAAACCCGGCCAAATCCAAGGCATTTGGTCGTGGGAGAAGCCAGTATTTGTAGTGCACTGGTCCCCCTCACATGCTAGGACACCAACCAGGCACCCTAGGGGGCACTGCAGTGGACTTCACAAAATGATCCCACGTAGATAGCTCCCCTTACCTTGTGTGCCCCCAAAACCCACTCCCCACAACTGTACACCACTACCATAGCCCTTAGGGATGGAGGGCACCTACATGTGGATACAGTGGGTTTACCACCACAAGTGTAATAGGTAGGGGGGATGGGTCTGGGCCCGCCTGCCTGAAATGCACTGCACCCACTAAAACTGCTCCAGGGACCTGCATACTGCTGTCATGGAGCTGGGTATGACATTTGAGGCAGGCATAGAGGCTGGTAAAAAAATGATTTTTATTTGTTTTTCTGGGGGGGAGGGGGTTGGTGACCACTGGGGGAGTAAGGGGAGGTCATCCCCCATTCCCTCTGGTGGTCATCTGGTCAGTTGGGGCACCTTTTTAAGGCTTGGTCGTGAACAAAAAGGGACCAAGTAAAGTCAGCAAAATGCTTGTCAGGGCCGGCTTTCTTTTTTCCATTATCGGTCGAAGCCGGCCATCTCTTAACCATGCCCCCATCCCATAAGTGCATAAATAATGCCACACTGGGAAAAGACCAAGGGTCCATCGAGCCCAGCATCCTGTCCACGACAGCGGCCAATCCAGAGCCAAGGGCACCTGGCGAGCTTCCCACCTTCGGTACCCTGCCGACACGCCCCCTTGAACTTTGGCCAGCCCTGCGACAGAAGCCAGCCAAAATTGGCTTTCAATTATACTGATTTGGCCGGCTTTACGAGAAGGCCGGTCATCTCCTGATTTGTGTCAGAAGATGGCCGGCCTTCTCATTCAAAAATAAGCAGGATAGTAAGCTTGCATATTGGGTTGCATAGCATCCATAAAGATCTTTAAAACTTCATTTTCAGCAATTCCAATGGATGATTCAGGGAAGTTTAAGAAACAGAGGCCTAAACACCTCTCATAGTTCTCCAACATTTCTAACTTCCTCTGAGTTACCTTTGGGCTCATTTTCAAAAGAGAAGGGCATCCATCTTTCGACACAAATCGGGAGATGGTTGTCTTTCTCCCAGAGTCGCCCAAATCGGCATAATCGAAAGCCAATTTTGGGTGTCCTCAACTGCTTTCCGTCGTGGAGATGACCAAAGTTCCCGGGGGCATGTCAGAAGCATAGCGAAAGCGGGACTGGGGCGTGCTTAACACATGGGTGTCCTCGACCAATAATGGAAAAAAGAAGGGCATCCCTGACGAACACTTGGACAACTTTACCTGGTCCTTTTTTTCTTACATCCAAGCCTCAAAAATGTGCCCTAAATGACCAGATGACCATCGGAAGGAATCGGGGATGACCTCCTTTTACTCCCCCAGTGGTCACTAACCCCCTCCCACCCTCAAGAAAAAGTTTAAAAATATTTCTTCCAGCCTCTATGCCAGTCTCTAATATCATACCCAGCTCCATGACAGCAGTATGCAGGTCCCTGGAGCAGTTTTAGTGGGTACTGCAGTGCACTTCAGGCAGGCGGACCCAGGCCCATCCCCCCCATTTGTTAAACTTGTGGTGGTAAATGTGAGCCCTCCAAAACCCACCACAAACCCACTGTACCCACATCTAGGTGCCCCCTTTCATCCCTAAGGGCTATGGTAATGGTGTACAGTTGTGGGGAGTGGGTTTTGGGGGGGGGGTTGGGGGGCTCAGTACACAAAGTAAGGGAGCTATGCACCTGGGAGCTTTTTCTGAAGTCCACTGCAGTGCCCCCTAGGATGCCCGGTTGGTGTCCTGGCATGTGAGGGGGACCAGTGCACTTCGAATGCTGGCTCCTCTCACGACCGAAGGGCTTGGATTTGGTCGTTTCTGAGATGGGCGTCCTCGGGTTCCATTATTGCTGAAAATCGGGGACGACCATCTCTAAGGTCGACCTAAATGTGGAGATTTGGGCGTGCCCGACCGTATTATCGAAATGAAAGATGGCCGCCCATCTTGTTTCGATAAAACAGGTTTCCCCGCCCCTTCTCGGGGACGTCCAGCGAGGACACCCTCAGGAAAACTTGGGCGCCTCGTTCGATTATGCCCCTCCTTATTTCCTTTTAAGCACAGCATCCTACACGGTTTGCAAATCATAGACTTTTTTTCTACATCCTTCAATCTAGCATCTTGCCTTGATAGACTTTAGTATGAGAGTGTGCCTGGGCTTGAAGAGATTGCAGACCTTCTAATAAGTTATCAAGTTTTTCTACCAGTCTACTTAAGGGCACCAAATGCCAACCATATCTCCTTCAGAGTAGTATCACCTACTGAAGTTGATCTTCCAGGCATTGTATATTTCTTGCTCCATTCACATCAGGAATAGACTCAGACCACATAGCAGTTGGGTCATCCAAACCCTTTGTCAAAGGGAAGTCTTGTCTTGCAGGGAACAAAATGCCAGGTTTAGCTGTATTGCCTTTTAGAAACCTTGTGGCAAACCTTTTGGTATCCTCTACAGTTCTCCTCCACTGTAGCCCATCCACATCTGTGGGGAATATCATATGGGCCAGGGCTCAGTGAGATTTCCAACGCTGCCACAAAGGATCCTTCTTCTCCCAGCTCTGGACCTCTGGCTCCTTCCTTGCTTACCAGTGCAACAAAATTATTCCAGGGTCTTCAGGACCAAGTCTGAAGGTAATGCTTACTTTATTTTTGTCTATTAGATTGTAACCTCTTTGAGCAGGGACTGTCTTTCTTCTATGTTTGTACAGCGCTGCGTACGCCTTGTAGCGCAATAGAAATGCTAAATAGTAGTAGTAATGCTTCTGCAGGTGGACAAGGAGCATATTTTCCCTTTGTGTTTCACCATTTTTTCCCACAAACTTTAACCCAGCATATCACCGCGGAGCTCCTTGACACAAATCTGCTCAGTCAGCCATCTTGCCTTAGTGAGATACTTTTTGTCTGGTTTCTCTTCAGAGGCCTGTCTGATATGGGTGGCTCTACAGCATAGCCTTCTGAGTCATCACAACACACAAGCTCCTCTACCATAACAAGGTTGTGTCCCCATGGAGGGAGCATAATCTTATAGAAAAGCACCTAGTGCACATATGCATGTGTTTGTTATTTTTAGCACCTCTGATGCACATAAAAGGTGTGTAAATGTAGGCCCCATATTATAGAATTGCTTTTATATCAAACAGCTCAACTTTATCCATGTATTTATTCACGTTTTCAAAAAAAGTAGCAAATTGGTAAGGCAAGACTTCCCTGGCTTAATCCATACTGACTCTGTCCCATTAAACCATATGAATCTATGCATTCAGTAATTCTGTTCTTTATAACAGACTCCACCACACTCACCAATCTGTAGTTTCCCAGATCACCCCCAAAACCTTTTTTAAAAATTGGCATTACATTAGTTACTTTCGAACCTCCAGGTACATTGGATAACTTTAATGGTAGGATACAGATTACTAATAATAGAGCTGCAATTTCATTTTTGATCTAATACTCTGGGGTATATGCCATCTGGTTCAGGAGCTTTGCTGATCTTTAGCTTGTTGATTTGACCTATTATATCTTACAGGTTCATCAAGATTTGTCTCAGTTCCTCTGAATTGTTGCCTTTAAATACCATGTCTGGCATGGGTAGCTCCTTTATATCCTCAGTAAAGAATGAAGCAAAGAATTCAATTAGTCTCTCCACTATAACCTTGCCCTCCCTGACTGCCCCTTTTGCTCCTTGATGATCTAATGGTCCAACTGACCCTTTAACTTGCTTTTGGATTCTAATGTACCTGTGTTATAAGTTTTTGCCTCTTTTGCAAGCTCCTTTTCAAGTTCTCTTTTAGTATTCCTTATCAATGCTTTGCCTCTAACTCACCAGTGCTTGTGTTACTTCCTGTTTTCTTCATTTGGATCCTTTTTCCATTTTTGACTAGAATAGCATCTTTCATGTCACCTTTTAATCACACCTGCTGTCTTTTGGCCTTCCTTCCATACTGTCAACTGCTGAGCAAGATGTAAATAGGAGCAACAAACTTAGGGGTCTTTTACTAAAGATTAGCTCGAGTTATCTGCAGCAGGGCCCATAGGAATAAAATGGGCCTTGCTGCAGATAACATGAGCTAATCTTTAGTAAAAGACCCATATAGTTTGAAATGAGAATAAGCAAATGCCAGAAGCCTAAGAAATAAGATGGGAGAGTTAGAATATATTGCACTAAATAAAAAATTAGATATAATAGGCATCTCTGAGACCTGGTGGAAGGAGGATAACCAGTGGGACACTGTCATACCAGGGTAAAAAATTATATCATAGTGATAGGATGGATCAAATTGGTGAAGTGGTAGCACTGTATGTTAAGGAGGGCCTTGAATCAAATAGATTGAAAATTCTGCAGGAAACAAAACATATCTTGGAATCCCTATGGAATGAAATTCCATGTGTAAAGGGGAAAAGGATAGTGATAGGAGTGTTCTACCATTCACCTCGTCAGGATGAACAGACAGGTGTAGAAATGTTATCAGAAATTAGAGAAGCAAACAAACTGGGCAACACAATAATAATGGGTGATTTCAATTACCCCGATATTGACTGGGTAAATGTAACATCAAGGCATGCTAGGGAGGTAAAATTCCTGGACAAAATCAAGGACTGCTTTATGGAGCAGCTGGTAAAGGAGCCAAAAAGAGGAGGAAAAATTCTAGACCTAGTCCTTAGTGGAACACATGATCTGGTGCAGGAGGTAATGGTAATGGTGCTGGGGCCGCTTGATAACAGTGATCATAATATGATCAGATTTAATATCGGATTTGGAGTAAGAACACACAGGAAATCAAATATGTTAGCATTTAACTTTCAAAAAGGAGACTATGATAAAATGAGAAGAATGGTGAAAAAGAAAATTAGAACAGCAGCAGCTAAGGTCAAAAATTTACATCAGGCATGGATGCTGTTCAAAAATATCATCCTGGAAGCCCTGGCCAAATATATTTTATGTATTAAAAAAAGAGGAGAAAGACCAAACGACAGACGGCATGGTTAAAAAGTGAAGTGAAGGAAGCTATTGTTGGAATGTAATTGTATTTTTACATGCATTGCCTGTCACCTATTATTTCTCTGTGATTACTCTGTGACCTCTGATGTGAATTACTTAGAGAGGTCACACAGCTATGTAACTTCCTGTGGGGGTTAGACACAGCAGATGCAGCACATGCAGCACATGGAGCACATGGAGCTCATGATCTCTCCTAACCTGAGAGGATCTATGGTGGTGTGAGCATCCATTACCATCTAAGCACATGGAAGGAGCTGATAATACAAATGTATAGTAATATGTATATATAAGCCTGTCTGATTATAATCTAACTACAAACTGTGAGTAAACAGATGTTTTGTTACTTCAACTTTAAAGTGACTCAGCAGTGAATTATTCAGGGGTGAATGAGAGAGAGATGAAGAAAGAAATTAACATTTCTAAAGCTGAAGCTGTGTGTACTAAAATCTGCTAATTATTTACTACAAATAATCCAACAAAAGGGTTATGGGCCCAGGGCCAGGAATTGAAAAAGAAGAGAAATATTACCAGGCAGAAAAAAGGCCACATTTTTCTCTTAAGTTTTAAAGGAAAGATTCAGTCTGTCTCTCTCTCCCCCCACACAGCAGACAGAAGGCTAAGAAAATGGCTGAGGGAAGAAATTCACCATTGTTCTATTCTCTCAAGGTGCCTAAATTAAATGAGTTTAATTATCAGCAGTGGGAACTAAGATTCATATGTCTCCTTCGAGCAAAAAGATTAGATATATGCTTAGACCAAGACAGAACAGCTGAAAATATGGCTGAATGGGACAATGCAAACTATTATGTGAAGTGCATGCTTTTGGAAGCTCTCTCAGAGAAACAAGCCATATTAGTGGAGGGAAAAGATACACCAAAGGACATTTTATATAAACTGAGAACTATGTATGCAACTACATATGCAAAGCAGCAACCAATTTGGTTAGCAGAGTTGAATGAAACCAAATTAAGGGATAAAAGTAAATGTAATGATCACATTATGCATCTTATGTCTTCATTTCAAAAGTTAGAACTTTCAGGAATTCCCATGTGTGATGCATTGAAAAGAGCATTTCTTTTTACCTCACTATCAAAGAAGTTTGATGTTTTTAGGTCTGTAAATGAGGCCATTGAAGGGCAATCTTTTGAACAGACAACATCAAAACTAAGGCAGGAATGCATAATAAATGATTCTGAGGAGATGTGTTCTCAAAGCAAGTCAGAGAGAAATGAAACAAATTTCTTGGCAAAGAACAGAGGAAGGCGGAGCTATGGGAAAACTCCACCCAAGGGCAAGCTGATTTGCTACTCATGTGGAAAGGAGGGACATGTATCTAAATGGTGTAAGGAAACACAAAACACTCCCTCTAGCTCACCTAAGCCAATGGAACTAAAGAATTTTCAAACCAGGAAATGTATGAAGGACAAAGATAAACACAAGGGCTTTCTAATGGCAGAAAAATCTTTGACTATGGTAAATAATAATTCAAATGAAAGTACTTGGATTTTGGATTCAGGGAGCACATGCCATTTAACCAATTGTAAGAATTTCTTTCAGGAAATGTGTCCAGAGGAAGGTATTCTTAAAACTGCAAACGCAGGGACTGCTAAGATCCAAGCAAAAGGTATTGGATTCTTAAAATGCAAAGTGTCTAATGAAGTTAAAGAAATTCCTGTAAGTGATGTCTTGTATATTCCCCAAGCAGTTTGCAATATGCTTAGTGTATCTACATTAGATAAGAAGGGATTTGTGATTCATTTTGAAAACAGTAAGTGCACAATCTCTAAAAATGATGAAGTGTATGCTGAAGCTTTTATGCATAATGATGTTTATAAACTGAGCATTTCAGGTGAAGCCTCACATATGGCGCAAGTAAGGAAGAATGATGGTAAATGTAGTCTGGAAATCTGGCATCGCCGCCTGGGACATCGTGATTCTAAGGTGATCCAGGATCTTTACAGTAAGCAACTGGCCACCG
This sequence comes from Microcaecilia unicolor, assembly GCF_901765095.1. Lineage (NCBI taxonomy): Eukaryota > Metazoa > Chordata > Amphibia > Gymnophiona > Siphonopidae > Microcaecilia > Microcaecilia unicolor. Next base: position 101,408,986 of record NC_044038.1, read on the forward strand.
GCATTCAGATAAGTGCAGATGCTGGTAAAATGGAGAAATGCATAGACTGTGTTACTCAAAAAGGTGTGAGACCCTCATTTCCTGCATACACAGGAAATAGGAGTAATAAAGTACTGGACTTAATACACAGTGACTTATGTGGACCGTTTAATATCCCATCATTGGGAAATAACAGATTTGTGCTAATATTCTTGGATGATTTCTCTAGATATTGTGTGGCCTATTTGCTGAAAGAGAAAAGTCAAGTCACAGACATGCTGAAGAAATACGTAGCCATGGTGAGCAATAAATTTGAAAGAAAACCAAAGGTTCTTCAGACCGACAATGGTGGTGAGTTCACTTCACAAAGCATGCGCACATTTCTAGAACAAGAAGGCATTCAGCATATCACAACAGTAGCTTATACACCAGAGCAAAATTCTGTTGCAGAGAGAAAATTTAGGTCAATTGTGGAAATGACCAGATGTATGCTGTCAGATAGCAATCTCCCTAAAAGACTATGGGGGGAAGCCATTCTCACAGCAGTGTACCTACAAAATAGAATGCCAACTAAAGGCGCTGAGCGCACACCACATGAGACATGGCATGGTAGGAAGCCAAACCTGTCACACATAAGAACATTTGGAAGTACAGCATATGCTCATGTACCAAAGCAAAGAAGGCATAAGCTGGATTCCACAACAGAAAGGGGCATTTTAGTTGGCTATGCTCCAGGACACAAAGGATATAGAATTTTGAATCTGAAAACTGGCATTGTTGGCATAAGACATGTTACATATTTTGATGAAAACAAAAGGGTTGATAAAGGCTGGATTATCCCAGATGAGCCTTATCATCCAGAATATGAAACTAGAACCATAATAGACATGCCAGTGTATATAAATGCCATACCAAGGCAGATGTCTGAAAGCAACTCATCTGTATCTAACGAGGAACAGGCAGAGGAAACAGACACAGAAAGGATCATTGAAGAAGACAGTACAGTTGGAGAAGGGGAATCAATTGGAGAAGGACTCTCAGATTTAGAGGATGCGGAAAGGTCAGACCAACCTGTAGTCAGACGCTCATCCAGGGAAAACAAAGGTGTTCCACCCCCAAGACTGTCTTACCTAACAAAGTCAGCAGAAGCTCAAGAGCCCTTAACATGGGATGAGATTGAGAAAATGCCAGCAGAAGAAGCTGCTGAATGGCATAAAGCTGCACAAGAAGAAATTGATGCATTGGATAAAAATAATACTTGGATTCTTACAAAATTACCTCCTGGCAAGAAAGCTATAGGATGCAAATGGGTATTCAAGTTAAAAAGGAATGCACAAGGAAAAGTGGAAAGGTATAAAGCCAGATTAGTCGCAAAGGGATATCTTCAAAAATATGGAGAAGATTTTGATGAAGTGTTTGCACCTGTAGTGAAACACACGACAATAAGAACACTTCTGAGCATTGCAGTCTCAAAAGGCATGCAAGTCAAACACATTGATGTGAAAACAGCGTTTCTTCACGGAGAAATAACTGAAGACTTGTACATGGAACAGCCAACAGGTTTCATAAATACAAAACAAAGACAGCTAGTGTGTAAATTAAACAAAGGTCTTTATGGATTAAAGCAAAGTGCAGAATGTTGGAATGAAAAATTGCATGAAATATTGACAAATTTAGGATTTAAGCAAGGTGAAGCAGATAAATGCTTGTACACTAGGTGCAGAAATGGACAATATGCATACATTTTAGCTTTTGTTGATGATCTGCTCATTGCAAGCAAAAGTGAGCAAGAGTACAAGGACATTGTAAAGTGTTTAAACCACAATGTTGAGATAAAAGAACTGGGTAATGTGTCATACTATCTTGGTATAGAAATTGAGAAACAAAATGATGGTTCTTATCTTCTAAGCCAGAAGCAGAAAATAAATGAGCTTATTGAAAGTTTAGGTATGCAAGATGCCCAAGTTGTAAGCACTCCCATGATCACTGATTTTCTGAAGGATGAAACAGTAAGAGAACCTTTACCAGATAACATCCAATATAGATCAGCCATAGGTAAGCTTTTATATCTAGCTACCACATACAGGGCTGATATAGCAAATGCAGTAGGAATTTTGAGCAGAAGGGTCAGCTCACCTACCAAATCAGATTGGACTGCAGTTAAAAGGATGGTAAGGTATTTAAAGGGTACCATTGATTGTAAATTAAAGATTTCAGCCAATAGTAATCCAAAACTAATATGTTACTGTGATTCAGATTGGGCAGGGGATCATTCTGATTATAAATCCACAAGTGGATATGTGTTTATGTATGGAAATGTACAAATTTCATGGGCCAGTCATAAACAAAGTATTGTGAGTCTGTCTTCTACAGAAGCTGAATATGTGGCTGTATCGGAAGCGTGCAGAGAACTGATGTGGATTGAAAAACTTTTGCTGGATTTTGGAATAGCTGAACAGAGACCAATCCAGATAATGGAAGATAATCAGAGCTGCATCCGACTGTCACAGAATGACAAGGTTCAGTCACGCACCAAGCACATCGCAACGAAATACCACAACGTGCGAGAGCTGGCAAAAGAAGGGGTCATCAGTCTACACTATTGTCACACCAGTGAGATGACAGCTGACATCATGACCAAACCGTTACCCAGAGAACATTTTGTGAATCTGCGTATAAAGCTTGGACTTTGTATGAATAAATAATTGCATGACAGTTATGCATGAGAAGGGGTTTGTTGGAATGTAATTGTATTTTTACATGCATTGCCTGTCACCTATTATTTCTCTGTGATTACTCTGTGACCTCTGATGTGAATTACTTAGAGAGGTCACACAGCTATGTAACTTCCTGTGGGGGTTAGACACAGCAGATGCAGCACATGCAGCACATGGAGCACATGGAGCTCATGATCTCTCCTAACCTGAGAGGATCTATGGTGGTGTGAGCATCCATTACCATCTAAGCACATGGAAGGAGCTGATAATACAAATGTATAGTAATATGTATATATAAGCCTGTCTGATTATAATCTAACTACAAACTGTGAGTAAACAGATGTTTTGTTACTTCAACTTTAAAGTGACTCAGCAGTGAATTATTCAGGGGTGAATGAGAGAGAGATGAAGAAAGAAATTAACATTTCTAAAGCTGAAGCTGTGTGTACTAAAATCTGCTAATTATTTACTACAAATAATCCAACAGCTATTAGATCTAAAAGAAAATCTTTCAGAAAATGGAAGAAGGACTCAACTGAAAATAATAAGAAACAGCATAAGGAATGGCAAGTCAAATGCAAAGCGCTGATAAGGAAGGCAAAGAGGGACTTTGAAAAAAACATTGCATTGAAAGCAAAAACACATAGTAAAATTTTTTTTTAGGTATATTGAAAGGAAGAAGCCGGCAAAAGAATCAGTTGAACCTCTTGATGACCAAGGGGTAAAAGGGGCACTCAGGGAACACAAAGCCATAGAAGAGATTAAATGAATTCTTTACTTCAGTCTTCACCGAGGAAGACTTGGGAGAGATACCGGTGCCAGAAATTGTATTGAAAGCTCACAAGTCAGAGAAACTGAATGAAATCTCTATAAACCTGAAGGATATAATGCACAATATGATAAATTGAAGGTTAGCAAATCGCCTGGACCAGATGGTATTCATCCCAGTGTACTGATAGAATTGAAAAATGAACTTGCAGAACTATTTTTAGTAATATGTAATTTATCTTTAAAATCAAACATAGTACAGGAAGATTGGAGGGTGCCCAATATGACACCGATTTTTTAAAAAGGTTCCAGAGTGGATCCTGGAAATTATAGACCAGTGAGTCTGACATCGGTGCCGGGCAAAATTGTAGATACTATTATAAAGAGCAAAATTACAGAGCATATTCAAAGGCATGGATTAATAAGACAAAGCCAACATGGATTTAGTGAAGGGAAATCTTGCCTCACCAATCTACTACATGTTAGGTATTATTAGGAAAGGAATGGAAAACAAAAATGAGGATATTATAATGCCTTTGCATCGCTCCATGGTGCGACTGCACCTCAAATATTGTGTTCAATTCTGGTCGCTGCATCTCAAAAAAGATAGAGTGGAATTAGAAAAGGTGCAGAGAAGGGTGACAAAAATGATAAAGGGGATGGGACCGCTTTCCTATGAGGAAAGGCTAAAGCGGCTAGGGATCTTCAGCTTGGAGAAAAGGCGGCTGAGAGGAGATTGAGGTCTTTAAAATAATGAGTGGAGTTGAACGGGTAGATGTGAAGCATCTGTTTACGCTTTCCAAAAATACTAGGACTAGGGGGCATGCGATGAAGCTACAATGTAGTAAATTAAAATGAATTGGAGAAAAAGTTTCTTCACTCAACAAGTAATTCAATTCTGGAATTCGTTGTCAGAGAATGTTGTAAAGGCGTTTAGCTTAGTGGAGTTTTAAAAAGGTTTGGACGGCTTCCTAAAGGAAAAGTCCATAGACTATTATTAAATGGACTTGGGGAAAATCCACCATTTCTGGGATAAACAGTATAAAACAGCTTTTGTACTTTTTTGGGATCTTGCCAGGTATATGTGATGTTAATACTTATGTACTTATGTACATTTCTTTGAAGGGGTGAACAAACATGTTGATAAAGGTGAGGCAGTCGATATTGTATATCTGGATTTTAAAAAGGCATTTGACAAAGTACCTCATGAAAGACTCCAGAGGAAATTGGAGAGTCATGGGTAGGAGGTAGTGTTTCATTGTGGATTATCAATAGAAATCAAACAAAATAAAACATGGAAAAGAAAATAAGATGATACCTTTTTTATTGGACATAACTTAATACATTTCTTGATTAGCTTTCGAAGGTTGCCCTTCTTCCTCAGATCGGAAATAAGCAAATGCGCTAGCTGACAGTGTATATAAGTGAAAACATTCAAGCATTACTATGACAGTCTGACAGGGTGGGAGGAGGGGGGTGAGTAGGAAGTATGCATGGGGACATCAAAGCATATCATTGATATTCTAACAGGGTGGGTGTGGATAGGTGAGGGGAGGGTGATCAACAGAGACATACAGCTTTATGGTTTATAATGGGCTAGGAACCCCAGATCCTTGTTAAGTCCTTTCTGTTGGGTGTTAAAATATTCAATCATTCTGATTTCAAAGGTCTTTCATTCTTGTATGGTTTTAAAGTTACCTTTGAGGATTCTCACTGTGAAGTCACTGGTACAGTGTCCTGGTCCTGTAAAATGTTGACCAACAGGCGTGGGAACCCTGCTGGCACCAGTATTGTTCATATGATGTCTATGTAAATTGAATCTTGTCTTAAGCATCTGACCTGTTTCTCCAATATAGCATCCTTCATTACATTTTTTACACTGAATGATATATACCACATTGGAAGATGAGCAAGTGAAAGATCCCTTTATGTTGAATATCTTTCCTTTGTGGATGACTTTGGGGTCCTGTGAAATATTTTGGCATAGTTTGCAACTGGATAAATTACAGGGAAGTGTGCCCTTCTGTTCCTTTTCAGTCTGTGAAGGAAGTTTACTTCTGATTAGCTTGTGTTTTAAATTGGGTGGCTGTCGGAAGGCCAGTACTGGTGGGGATGGGAATATCTCTTTCAGTAATTCAAACTCCTGGAATATAGGTTATAGATCTCTTATGATTTTCCTCAGTTTTTCCAGCTCTGGATTGTATGTCACTACAAGCGGGATTCTGTCTGTGGATTTTTTCTTTTTGTACTGTAGCAGATTCTCCCTGGGTGTTTTGAGGGAGGAGGCAATATTCTTGGAGATTATTTTGGGGTTGTAGCCCTTCTGTTTGAAGGATTCAGTCAGGCTTTTAAGGTGTCTGTCTCTGTCCCCTGGGTCAGAGCAGATACAGTGGTATCTTGTGGCTTGGCTGTAAATGATGGATCTTTTTGTATGTGAAGGATGGAAGCTGGAGTTGTGGAGGTAGCTGCATCTGTCTGTGGGTTTCTTGTATATAGATGTTTGTATACAGCCATCACTGATTGAGACCGTGGTGTCCAAAAAATTGACTTTTTCTGGGGAGTAGTCAATTTTGAATCTGATTGTAGGATGGTATGTATTGAATGCAGAATAAAATTGTTTCAGAGTTTCTTCACCCTCCGTCCAAATCATAAAAATGTCAAGCCACAAGATACCACCGTATCTGCGATTAAGCCTCTAGTGCACACTAAAACAAATAAAGGAAAAAAGGAAAAAGAAAGTGGAGGAAAACAAAAGAAAGATAAAAGTAAAATAAGAATTAGGTGTCAAAATTGCACTGTGGAAGGCTGGGGGCAGTCAATGATTATAAATAGTCACGAAATACAGGCCCGCCTTTTGGTGATAAAAAAGTTGCCTAAGTGATCGTATGAGACTTCCCCATCACAAATTAGCAATTAGAAGCACTGAGTACCACATGTTCTATCACTTTTTGGTTGTATTTCTAGGATAAGCAGCATAAAATGTATTGTACTGTTTCAGGATCTTGCCAGGTACTTGTAACCTGGATTGGCCACTGTTGGAAACAGGATGCTGGACTTGATGGACCTTCAGTCTGTCCCAGTATGGCAATACTTATGTACTTATATTTTTTAATATGTGGAATACATCTTGTCTGGGCTTCCAAAATGGTATTTTTAAACAATATTCATGCATGATTTAAAGTCTTAACATTGCAGCAGCTTCTTTTAACTTTTTTAACCAAGTTCCTTATTTTATTATAGAATTTATGTTTATTTTTATTCTACAATTTACTATATTGCTTAGCTAAAATAATAGATCACAGTGGTTTACATAAAGGGGCATAATCGAACGGAAACGTCTATCTCCATGGATGTTTATCTCCGAGAACGGGTCCGTGAAGGGGCGGACCGAACCGTATTTTCAAAAAACATGGACGTTTATCTTTTTTTGAGCTGGGCGTTTTTGTTTTTCAGCAATAATGGAAACCGAAAGCACCCAGCTCAAAAATGAATAACTCCAAGGCATTTGTTCATGGGAGGGGCCAGGATTCGTAGTGCACTGGTCCCCCTCACATGCCAGGACACCAACCAGGCACCCTAGGGGGCACTTTAAAAAAAAAAAAAGGTAAAACAGCTCCCAGGTGCATAGCACCCTTCCCTTGGGTGTTGAGCCCTCCCAAATCCCCCTCAAAACCCACTGCCCACAGGTCTACACCATTACTATAGCCCTAAGGGGTGAAGGGGGGCACCTACATGTGGGTACAGTGGGTTTGGGGGGC